>NC_061514.1:139634909-139884306 GCF_022539505.1 Lolium rigidum
CTCACTCATGTCCACATTAGCCTGCGAAATTCAGACACATCTGCTGGGTTTGATGTTGTAATGGTAACTTGAACAGGAATGGAGTCTGAGGTGCATTGTTCAGTCTGGATCCTGACATCACGAGACTTCGAACAATACTTCGAACTCCATTCCATATTCAAGTTCTACCATTACACAACATCAAACCTTAAGTGTGTCACCCTACGGTTCGCGAACTATGTGGACATGGGTGAGAACTTTCTCCGACCAATAACCAATAGCGGGATCTGGAGATCCATAATGGCTCCCACATATTCGACGATGACTTTAGTGATCGAATGAACCATTCACATACGATACCAATTCCCTTTGTCACGCGATATTTTACTTGTCCGAGGTTTGATCATCGGTATCACTCTATACCTTGTTCAACCTCGTCTCTCGACAAGTACTCTTTACTCGTACCGTGGTATGTGGTCTCTTATGAACTTATTCATATGCTTGCAAGACATTTAGACGACATTCCACCGAGAGGGCCCGGAGTATATCTATCTGTCATCGGGATGGACAAATCCCACTCGTTGATCCATATGCCTCAACTCATACTTTCCGGATACTTAATCCCACCTTTATAACCACCCATTTACGTAGTGGCGTTTGATGTAATCAAAGTACCTTTCTGGTATAAGTGATTTACATGATCTCATGGTCATAAGGACTAGGTAACTATGTACTGAAAGCTTATAGCAAATAACTTAATGACGTGATCTTATGCTACGCTTAATTGGGTGTGTCCATTACATTATTCATATAATGATATAACCTTGTTATTAATAACATCCAATGTTCATGATTATGAAACTAATCATCCATTAATCAACAAGCTAGTTAAGAGGCATACTAGGGACTCTTTGTTGTTTACATATCACACATGTATCAATGTTTCGGTTAATACAATTATAGAATGGTATATAAACATTTATCATAAACATAAAGATATATAATAACCACTTTTATTATTGCCTCTTGGGCATATCTCCAACACATATTAGATTTGATGATTTAAAATAGATAAACAGGTTTTATTTAAAACAGAAAAGGACCCAGCTTTAATTTTTGAAAGGGGGACGGACCCCGGGTTGTTTTTCAAAAGAAGTAGGGGGTCACTTGATAAACAGATGCGCCAGGGACGCCGGGTTGAGGTAAAAATAGGCAGGGGCCTAGATGCAAACCGCCAGATCTAGATCTGGATCTGGGGTGTTTCTCACCGAGAGGATCCCGAGCCGAAGAGGCTGACAGAAGGGGCCTGCGACGCCAGTGTGGCAAAGCTTGTGGGAGCGCGCGGAAGGTGCTCGACGCCGTGCGCGTTCCAGAGGACGTAGTCACCGCGGCGACGCGGATGCGGGCGGATGTCTGCGAGCGTTCCAGGAAGCGACGATGACCGTCGGGGGTACACCTTGGCGGCGCAGACAAGATGGACGCGGTGGCGCGTGGAGGGGTTCACCGGAGGGCTGCCGGTGGCGGGGACCTGCGGAGGAGGAGTCGGCCACCACGGTGAGGAGGAGGCAGTGTGTTGGGGATCTATCTTTCTCTCTATATGTGAGGAAAAGAGAGACAAAGAGGGTGGAGAGGATGGCGGCGCGAGGGAGGAGAGGAGGAGGGGAGGCTAGGGTTTCTGCGGGCTCGAGAGGGATAAAAAGGGGAGGGGAGATCATGGGCGCGCGGTGGTTGGGGGGAGACAGCCACGGGAGGGTTCACGCCTTCATCGTGATGGAGGAAGACGACAACGAGAAGGAGTGTCTCCGCTCGAATCGGTATGTGGAGGTGGTTCGGGTTGAAAAGGCTGGGCCAGAGGAAAGAAGGTCTGGGCCGCCGGGGATAGGAGAGATGGGCCTCCTGCTGGGCTGTTGCGGTTCGGCTGCTCCGGTTGAGAAGGAGGTAAAGGCCAAGCAGAGAGAAACGGTCTGGTTAGATTTTTGCAAACCTTTTCTTTTTCCCTTTCAAACAACACTTTGATTTAAAACTGTTTTAAAAATATTTTGAAACCCAAACATAACAAGGTTCATTTTAAATTTGAAAACATTTGAAAATGTTTAATTTTATATTGTTGTTGCTATGGTTTTGTTTAGGAGAATAGACAAGGGAAGGGTATTACAAAAACCATATGAGAGGAGAAAACGAAATAATTTTTATTTAAAAATAATTTTATTTTGTTAAAATCATGTGGATGATATGATGCACAAAAGAAAACAACAAATAATTCTAATAGGGTGCTACCCTGGGCCATTACAGGGTTTGTTCATGAATATCCTCCACGGCGTTCGACAGTTCGACCCCTACTTCAAGCTCAAGCACGATGTTGTAGGCGTTGTCGGGTTCTCGTCGATTCAGAAGTGCACTGCCACCATGAGAATGCTTGCATACGGAGCACCTGCCGATACACATGACGACTACCTTCGCATGAGTGAGTCTACTGCCATTGAGTGCATGTACAAGTTTTGCCGAGCTGTGGTGGGAAGTTTGGCAAATACTACTTGAGAGAGCCAACTGAAGAAGAGATTGCAAGGATCATGGCACAAAATGCTGCCAGAGGATTCCCTGGAATGCTTGGAAGCATCGATTGCATGCACTGGTTATGGAAGAACTGCCCATTTTCCTGGCAAGGTATATACAAAGGGCATCATGGATATTGCAGTGTGGTGCTTGAAGCTGTGGTAGATTATGACCTGTGGATTTGGCATTCTTTCTTTGGCATGATGGGATCACACAATGACATCAACATGTTGCATCAGTCTCCGGTGTTCAGCAAACTAGTGGAAGGGCATGCTCCACCATGCAACTATGAGATCAATGGCCACCAATATACCAAAGGCTATTATCTAGCCGATGGTATATATCCAAAATGGGCCACTTTTGTCAAAACAATCTCGGCTTCATCAGGTCAGAAGAATCGACAGCTGGCTTGCAGGAAGGATGTCGAGCGGGCATTTGGTGTGCTTCAACATTAATTTGCAATTGTCCGGTACCCTACTCTAAGCTGGTCTCATGACCAAATGTGGGAGGTGATGCAGGCTTGTGTGATCATGCACAACATGATCATCGAGGATGACCGCAAGAATCATGTCAGGACACATGTTGGTCCCTATGAGTGTCAGGGCCCTCTTGCGGAGGTTGATCATGAGTTGCCTGCAGAATCATGTCAGGACACATGTTGGTCCCTATGAGTGTCAGGACCATTTATCCTCCCAGAAACGAATTTCTGATCCATCATTAATAGAGAAATATCCATATGGAAAGAAATATTTCTTTGTGTCCATAATACCAGCCCAAAAATGAGAATCTCCCCGTTTCCAAAGAACCTGAGATAGAGCTTTTGAGCCAATATATTTTCTCTTGAGGAGTGTCTGCCAGATACCTTCTTCGGTAAGAAGTTTTAATAACCATTTACCGAGAAGTGCCCTATTCTTAATCTGGAGGTCTTGTATACCAAGTCCTCCATGATCTTTAGGTCGACAAAGAACACTCCACTTAGCCAGTCGATATTTACCCTTCTCATTATCCACTTGCTAGAAGAATCTTGATCGGAAATAATCCAATCTTTTTAAGAAACCTCTAGGAAATTGGAAGAAAGATATCATATATAGTACCATATTACTGAGTACCGCATTTATGAGTACTAATCTTCCTCCCAAGGATAGTAATTTGCCTTTCCAACTGCTTAATCTAATCTGTAGTCTTTCCTCGACCAATTTCTATTCAGCATAGGTAAGTCTCCGATAATGAATCGGGATACCCAAGTACCTAATCAGAAATTAACCTTGGCCGCAGCCGAACAGCTCAACATAATCTGCAACATGGTCTTGGGCCTCACCAAAACAAAATAACTCACTTTTATGGAAATTAATTTTAAACCCGATAGATGCTCAAATGCTGAAAGAATTAACTTTAGATTATGAGCCTTTTCGATGTCATGATCCATAAAAATAATTGTGTCATAGGGATATTGAAGAATAGACAATCCTCCGTCAACAAGATGAGGAATGACCCCTACAATCTCACCCTCTAACTTTGCATGTTCAATTAAAACATCAAGCATATTAGCCACTATATTAAATAACACATGCGATAAAGGGTCTCCCTGTCTTAGTCCCTTCTTGGTTTGAAAGTATTTGCCCACATCATCATTAACTTTAATGGAAACACTCCCTCCCCGAGATGAAACTTTTGATCAACGCACACCACTCATCAGAAAAACCTTTCATTCTGAGGGTTTGTTGCAAAAAAGACCACATACCATTATCATAAGCTTTTTCAAAATCAATCTTTAAAACCACTCCATTTAACTTCTTTCTATGCAACTCATGAACAATTTCATGGAGGACTACAACCCCATCCAGGATATTTCGTTCATGAACAGTTTCTTGCAACTCATGAACAGTTACATGATCATCCACCGTGTTAAGACAGATTGTGGCAACCTTAGTGAAAATTTTAGAGCTCACGTTAAGGAGATAGATAGGATGATATTGTTGGATCCTTTCTGCTTCATTAACCTTTGGCAATAAAATAATTTCACCAAAGTTTAGCCTAAAAAGCTCTAACTGACCAGCATGAAGATCCGCGAAAAGAGCTAACAGGTCTAACTTGATGACATCCCAGAAAGACTGATATAACTCAGCTGGAAAGCCATCAGGACCAGGGGCCTTATTATGCTCCAT
The DNA here is from genome assembly GCF_022539505.1 of Lolium rigidum. NCBI lineage: Eukaryota > Viridiplantae > Streptophyta > Magnoliopsida > Poales > Poaceae > Lolium > Lolium rigidum. The sequence continues at coordinate 139,639,607 of NC_061514.1, forward strand.
CTAGAAAACAGCTTTTCTTAGTTCCTCCTCAGTGTAAGGCGAAGTGAGAAAATTATTCTCCGCTTGAGAGACTTGAGGAATATCCTCTGTTCTTGTCTCATCTAGCGAAAAATTACTATCCTCTAAAGCACCAAAGAGCACTTTATAATAGCTCGTAATATATGACTTTAGATGTTCATGGCCCTCAATGAAACCTCATCCAGCATAAGGGTACGAATAAGCTTCTTCCTATGTCTGCCATTTGCAACACAATGGAAGTACCTTGTATTCGAATCTCTCTCCAGGATAAACTAGGCCTTAGATCATTGGTACCACTGTAGGATAACGTTGCATAGAAAACAAAAAATTTCCTACCGCGAACACGCAATCCAAGCCAAGATGCAATCTAGAAGACGGTAGCAACGAGGGGTTTATCGAGTCTCACCCTTGAAGAGATTCCAAAGCCTACAAGAGGAGGCTCTTGTTGCTGCGGTAGACGTTCACTTGCCGCTTGCAAAAGCGCGTAGAAGATCTTGATCACGATCGGTTCCGGCGCCACGAACGGGCAGCACCTCCGTACTCGGTCACACGTTCGGTTGTTGATGAAGACGACGTCCACCTCCCCGTTCCGGCGGGCAGCGGAAGTAGTAGCTCCTCTTGAATCCGACAGCACGACGGCGTGGTGTCGGTGGTGGTGGAGAAGTCCGGCGGAGCTTCGCTAAGCGTGCGGGAAGTGCGAGGAGCGGGGCGGCTAGGGTTTGGGGAGAAGGGGCGCCGGCCACTATGGGGTGCGGCCACCTTAGTGGTGCTTGAGGTGGCCGGCCCCCTCCCCTTGGCCCTCATTATATAGGTGGAACCCCAAGAGTTGGTCTCCAAGTCTTCGAATAAGACCCGAACCAAAAACCTTCCATATGGAGGGGAAACCTAGCCAAGCTAGGACTCCCACTAGAGGTGGGAGTTCCACCTCCCATATGGGGGTGGCCGGCCCCTAAGGGGAGTCCACTTGGGACTCCTCCCCCACTAGGGTTGGCCGGCCATGGAGGTGGAGTCCCATGTGGACTCCACCTTCGTTGGTGGTTTCTTCCGGACTTTTCTAGAACCTTCTAGAACCTTCCATAGAACCTTCCGCGTCAATTTAATTCACATAAAATGACATCCTATATATGAATCTTATTCTCCGGACCATTCCGGAACTCCTCGTGATGTCCGGGATCTCATCCGGGACTCCGAACAAATATTCTAACTCCATTCCATATTCAAGTACTACCATTTCAACATCCAACTTTAAGTGTGTCACCCTACGGTTCGTGAACTATGCGGACATGGTTGAGTACTCACTCCGACCAATAACCAATAGCGGGATCTGGAGATCCATAATGGCTCCCACATATTCAACGATGACTTTAGTGATCGAATGAACCATTCACATACAATACCAATTCCCTTTGTCACGCGATATTTTACTTGTCCGAGGTTTGATCTTCGGTATCACTCTATACCTTTTTCAACCTCGTCTCCTGACAAGTACTCTTTACTCGTAACGTGGTATGTGGTCTCTTATGAACTCATTCATATGCTTGCAACACATTAGACGACATTCCACCGAGAGGGCCCAGAGTATATCTATCCGTCATCGGGATGGACAAATCCCACTGTTGATCCATATGCCTCAACTCATACTTTCCGGATACTTAATCCCACCTTTATAGCCACCCATTTACGCAGTGGTGTTTGGTGTAATCAAAGTACCTTTCCGGTATAAGTGATTTACATGATCTCATGGTCATAAGGACTAGGTAACTATGTATCGAAAGCTTATAGCAAATAACTTAATGACGAGATCTTATGCTACGCTTAATAGGGTGTGTCCATTACATCATTCATACAATGACATAACCTTGTTATTAATAACATCCAATGTTCATGATTATGAAACTAATCATCCATTAATCAACAAGCTAGTTTAAGAGGCATACTAGGGACTTCTTGTTGTCTACATATCACACATGTACTAATGTTTCGGTTAATACAATTATAGCATGATATATAAACATTTATCATAAACATAAAGATATAAATAATAAACACTTTATTATTGCCTCTAGGGCATATCTCCTTCAGTCTCCCACTTGCACTAGAGTCAATAATCTAGATTACATTGTAATATACCTAACACCCATGGCATTCTGGTGTTGGTCATCCTTTGCCCTAGGGAGAGCTTTAGTCAACGGATCTGCTACATTCAGATCAGTGTGTACTTTGCAAATCTTTACTTCTCCATCTTCGATGTACTCGCGAATCGAGTGGTAACGCAGCTTGATATGCTTCAGCCTCTTGTGTGACCTTGGCTCTTGTGCATTGGCGATGGCACCCATGTTATCACAGTAAATGATTAATGGGTCCAATGCACTAGGAACCACACCGAGCTCTACAATGAACCTCTTCATCCATACCGCTTCTGATGAAGCCTCTGAAGCCGCTATGTACTCGATTCTGTTGAAGACTTCGCCACCGTGCACTGCTTCGAGCTTGCCCAACTTACTGCAGCACCATTCAATATAAACACGTACCCAGATTGTGACTTAGAGTCATCAGGATCAGTGTTCCAACTTGCATCGGTGTAACCACTTACAACGAGCTCTTGGTCACCTCCATAACAAAGAAACATATCCTTAGTTCTTTTCAAGTACTTCAGGATATTCTTGACCACTGTCCGAGTGTTCCATTCCTGGATCACTTTGATATCTGCTAGTCAAACTAACGAGCATGTGCTATATCCGGTCTAGTACATAGCATGGCATACATGATAGATCCTACTCGCCGAGGCATAGGGGATTTTACTCATCCTTTCTCTTTCTTCTGCCGTAGCCGGTCCTTGAGTCTTACTCAAGACTTTGCCTGGTAACATAGGTAAGAACCCTTTCTTACTTTCGTCCATTCTAAACTTCTTTAGAATCTTGTCCAGATATGTACTCTATGATAGCCCTATTAAGCATCTTGATCTATCTCTATAAATCTTGATGCCTAATATATACGATGCTTCACCAAGGTCTTTCATTGAAAAACTATTATTCAAATAACCTTTAACACTGCTTAATAGTTCTATATCATTCCCGATCAACAATATGTCATCTACATATAATATCAGGAATGCTACGGAGCTCCCACTCACTTTCTTGTAAATACAGGCCTCTCCATGACACCTGTATAAACCCGAAGTCTTTGATCACCTTATCAAAGCGTCGGTTCCAACTTCTTGATGCTTGCTTCAGTCCAGAGATTGAACGCTGAAGTTTGCATACTTTGTCAGCATTTTTAGGATCGACAAAATGTTTGGGTTTTACCATATACAACTCTTCCTCAATGTCTCCATTAAGGAACGCCGTTTTGACATCCATCTGCCAAATCTCATAATCGAAAAATGCAGCTATTGCTAACAAAATCCTCACAGATTTTAGCTTCGCTACAGGTGAGAAAGTCTCATCGTAGTCAACTCCTTGAATTTGTCGGAAACCCTTTGCGACAAGTCGAGCTTTATAGACAGTAATATTACCATCTGCATCTGTTTTTCTCTTGAAGATCCATTTATTCTCGACAGCCTTTCGGCTATCAGGTAAGTCTACCAAAGTCCATACTTTGTTATCATACATGGATCCCATTTCGGATTTCATGGCTTCTTGCCATTTGTTGGAATCTGGGCTCATCATCGCTTCTTCATACGTCGCGGGGTCCTCATCATTGTTATCCACAATCATGACATTTAGACAAGGATCATACCAATCAGGAGTGGTACGTTCCCTTGTCGATCTGCGAGGTTCAGTAGTTTCCTCTTTCGAAGTTTCATGATCATTATCATTAGCTTCCTCTGTTGCCGGTGTAGGCGGTACAGGTACAACTTCCGGTACTGCACTACTCTGATCAACGAGTATAGATTCATCAATCTCATCGAGTTCTACTTTTCTTCCAGTCACTTCTTTAGTGAGAAATTCTTTCTCAAGAAAGGTTCCGTTCTTAGCAACAAAGATTTTGCCTTCGGATTTGTGATAGAAAGTATACCCTATAGTTTCCTTAGGGTATCCTATGAAGACGCATTTCTCCGCTTTGGGTTCTAGCTTGTCCGGTTGTAACTTCTTTACATAGGCTTCGCAACCCCAAACTTTCAGGAACGACGACTTAGGTTTCTTATTAAACCATAATTCATACGGTGTCGTTTCTACGGATTTTGATGGTGCTCTATTTAAAGTGAATGCGGCTGTCTCTAATGCATAACTCCAAAATGATAACGGCAAATCAGTAAGAGACATCATAGAACGAACCATATCTAAGAGAGTTCGATTACGACGTTTGGACACACCGTTACGTTGCGGTGTTCCCGGCGGTGTCAATTGTGAAAGTATTCCGCATTTCTTTAAATGCATGCCAAACTCATAACTCAGATATTCACCTCCACGATCAGATCGTAGAAATTTGATCTTCTTGTTACGTTGATTTTCTACTTCACTTTGGAATTCCTTAAACTTCTCGAAAGTTTCGGATTTATGTTTCATGAAATAGATATACCCATATCTACTCGGATCATCCGTGAAGGTTAGAACATAACGATAACCACCGCGCGATGCTACGCTCATTGGTCCACATACATCGGTATGTATGATTTCCAATAAGTCGGTAGCTCGCTCCATCATACCGAGAAAATGGAGTCTTTGTCATTTTTCCCATTAGACATGCTTCGCATCTATCAAGTGACTCAAAGTCAAGTGATTCAAGTAATCCATCGGTATGGAGTTTCTTCATGCGTTTCACTCCAATATGACCAAGACGACGATTGCCACATATAATTAGAATTATCATTCAATTTAATTCGCTTAGCATCTATGTTATGTATATGCGTATCACTACTATCGAGATCTAACGAAATAAGCCATTCTTTTGTGGTGCTCGACCATAAAAGATATTATTCATAAAAATAGAACAACCATTATTCTCAGACTTGAATGAATAACCGTCTTGCATTAAACAAGATCCAGATATAATGTTCATGCTCAACGCGGGTACAAAATAACAATTATTTAGGCTTAAAACTAATCCCGAAGGTAGATGTAGAGGAAGTGTGCCGACAGCGATCACATCGACTTTGGATCCATTTCCAACGCGCATCATCACTTCATCTTTCAGTAGTTTTCGTTTATTCTTTAGTTCCTGTTTCGAGTTACAAATATGAGCAACCGAACCGAGTATCAAATACCCGAGTACTAGAACGAGAACCGAGTGAGATAAACATCTATAACATGTATATCAGATATACTTTCTTTCTTCTTCTTGACAAGGCCGCTCTTCAGATCAGCCAGATACTTGGAGCAATTACGCTTCCAGTGTCCCTTCTCCTTGCAGTAATAGCACTCAGCATCAGGCTTAGGGCCGTTCTTAGGTTTCACAGGAGGCGTGGCAGCTTTCTTGCCACCCTTCTTGAATTTTCCCTTAGACTTGCCCTGTTTCTTGAAGCTGGTGGTCTTGTTGACCATCAACACTTGGTGCTCTTTCTTGATCTCAATCTCAGCGAGCTTTTAGCATGCCAAAGAGTTCAGGTAACTCCTTGTTCATGTTACTGCATATTGTAGTTCATCACAAAGTTCTTGTAACTTGGTGGCAGTGATTGAAGGACACGATTAATCCCCAGTCTGTTAGGAATCACTATTCCCAAGTCACTGAGTTTCTTCGCATGCCCGGTCATGGCGAGCATGTGCTCACTAACAGAGCTGCCTTCTTCCATCATGTAGCTGAAGAATTGTTTCGATGCTTCATAGCATTCCACGGCCGCATGAGTCTCAAAAATAGCTTTCAGCTCTTTCATCAACTCATGAGGATCGTGGTGCTCAAAACGTTTTTGAAGATCGGATTCCAGACTGCATAGGATGGCACACTGAACTTGAGAGTGCCGTATTTTCCGAGTCTCGTAAACAGCTTTTACTTCATCGGTTTCAGTTTCTGCAGGAGGGTCACTGATGACCCACAAGTATAGGGGGTGTATCGTAGTATTTTCGATAAGTAAGAATGTCGATCCCAACGAGGAGCAGAAGGTGTTGACAAGCAGTTTCGATGAAGGATTCACTGTAAATGCTCACGGACAAGTATTCGGGGGTTTTGATGTAACGAGTTGAATAAAGTACGAGTAAGTAAAGTGCGAGAGTAACAATTGCAGCGAGTGGCCCAATCCTTTTTAGCACAAAGGACAAGCCGGTTTGTTTACTTATAATGACCAAACGTTCTCGAGGACACACGGGATTTTAGTCTAGTGCTTTCGCTACATACGGCTAAATAATCTTCATTGTTATGATAAGTGTTGTGTGGGTGAACCTATGCTAATGTACCGCCCTTCCTAGGACTAATACATACTTGTGATTATACCCCTTGCAAGCATCCGCAACTACAAGAAAGTAATTAAGAATAAATCTAACCACAGCCTTAAACTGCGAGATCCTGCTATCCCTCCTGCATCGATATACCAACGGGGGTTTAGGTTTCGTCACTCCGGCAACCCCGCAATTGGCAAACGAGTACAAGATGCATTCCCCTAGGCCCATAAATGGTGAAGTGTCATGTAGTCGACGTTCACATGACACCACTAGAAGAATAACACCACAACTTAAATATCATACCATTGAATATTACTCAACCATAGTTCACTACTAACATTTAGACTTCACCCATGTCCTCAAGAACTAAACGAACTACTCACGAGACATCATATGGAACATGATCAGAGGTGATATGATGATGAATAACAATCTGAACATAAACTTGGTTCAATGGTTTCACTCAATAGCATCAACAACAAGTAGAGATCGATACCGGGAGAGTTTCCCCTATCAAACAATCAAGATCAAACCCAAATTGCTACGGCGGTGACGGTGTCCAGCGGTGGAGACGGCGGTGATGATGGTGGAGATGATGATGATGGTGATGGAGATGATGTCCAGCTCGATGACGGTGACGATGGCGTCGATTTCCCCCTCCCGGAGGGAATTTCCCCGGCGGATTCCTGCCCGCCGGAGAGCTCTTTTCTCTCTGGTGTTCTCCGCCCCGCGAGGCGGCTGTAACTCTTCGCGAGGTACCCTCCGTGGCTTAGGTTTTCGGGACGAAGGGTTTCGCGAAGAAAAGGAGGCGAAAGGGGCTGTGGGGCCCCCACACCACATGGTGGCGCGGCCGGGCCATGGGCCGCGCCGCCCTATGGTGTGGGCCCACCCTGGGTCCAGCTGGCTCCTCCTTCGGCTTCCTTCGTCATCTTGAAAAATAGGATTTTTGGTATAATTTCCTTCCACGAGTTGATCTTCCGAAATATTGCGTTCTGACGGTGCTTTTTCCAGCAGAATCCTGGCTCCGGTGCTTGATCCTCCAATAATGATGAAACATGCAAAATAGATGAAATAACATAAGTATTGTGTCCCAATATGAAATATATCAATGAATAACAGCAAATTATGATATAAAATAGTGATGCAAATTGGACGTATCAACTCCCCCAAGCTTAGACTTCGCTTGTCCCCAAGCGAGACCGAGCTCGATAAACAGGACCACATGTTTATGGAGTGAAGAGTCGATAAATAAAATACGGACAAGAAGCATCATATTCATTCACACAAGACATTATAGTAAACAACTTCCTCATATAACTCAACTTGAAACAAGTATAAGGTAATCACAAATAAAGGTGCATAAGAAATCATAGTTGGTGATGGCAAACTTCGTTCTTGGTCAGAGAACAATTAACAGATTATACTTATCTCATTGAGCAGCGCTCTCATGTTAAAGTTTATAAGGCACAACTTGCATACTCAATCATAATGGTCTCCTCATGATCATTGATAACTTGCAAAGCTATATTCATTCAGATAAAACTTGTACTAAACAAGGAAGAATAAAAGACATGATGAAGCAAATCACAATATAATGGTTTGATCACAACTACTCAAATGCTTGCTTGAGATGGAGGGAAATAGGTTTACCGACTCAACATAAAGTAAAAGACAGGCCCTTCGCGAGAGGAAGCAGGGATTAAATCATGTGCTAGAGCTTTTTCAGTTTTGAAATCATATAAAGAGAATAAAAGTAACATTTTGAGAGGTGTTTGTTGTTGTCAACGATCGGTAGCGGGTACTCTAACCCCCTTGCCAGACAACCTTCAAAGAGCGGCTCCCATATTATTTTCATTTTATGTGGCACTCCTTCCAACCTTTCTTTCACAAACCATGGCTAACCGAATCCTCGGGTGCCCGCCAACAATCTCATACCATGAAGGAGTGCCTTTTTATTTTAGTTTTATTATGATGATGACACTCCCCCAACCTTTGCTTACACAAGCCATGGCTAACCGAATCCTTCGGGTGCCGTCCATCAATCACATACCATGGAGGAGTGTCTATTTAGTTTAATTAATTTGGGACTGGGAATCCCATTGCCGGCTCTTTTTGCAAAATTATTGGATAAGCGGATGAAGCCACTAGTCCATTGGTGAAAGTTGCCCAACAAGATTGAAAGATAAAACACCACATACTTCCTCATGAGCTATGAAACATTGACACAAATAAGAGATAACAAGTTTTGAATTGTTTAAAGGTAGCACATGAAGTATTTACTTGGAATGGCAGAAAATACCATGTAGTAGGTAGGTATGGTGGACACAAATGACATAGGTTTGGGCTAAGGTTTGGATGCACGAGAAGTATTCCCTCTCGGTACAGGTCTTTGGCTAGCAAGGTTAATTAGCAAGCATAAGAGTTGAGGGAAACAAACAAATATACATGTGATAGAAACAATCATGCATCTTCCTTGTAAGCACAAACAATTTTAACTTCAGAATAATAAGCTATGAGCTAACAAGAAAGAAAGACAATGAAACAACTACATGTATTTCTCTTTTCTACTTAAACCTCAAAGTGTTGTTGCTATTGACCAATGCTAAGTTTGCCAAAACCAAATAGATTTATTCAATGCTCCCAAAGTGATACCAATACTAACAACAAGGTAAATCATATAATAGAGATTGCAAACTAAAATAAGATGTGCAATATGTAAATGATAAGACTTCTCATTAATATTCCATAACGATAACTCACACCAAGGGATACATAGATAACCAACTAAAGGAGAGATACTTCCAAACTGCAACCCATCTTATATGATAACTTCCCTACTCATGATATGACACTACTTGACAATAAAAGTAAAAGGTAGTGATAATGTGATACCGCGGCACTCCCCCAAGCTTGGAACAAACCAAGGGGATGCCAATACCGATGATGAATTACTCCTGCGGCGATGGTGATGAACTCCCGTCATCAAACTTCCAAGGAAGAGGCTCTCCATCAAGAAACGACATCTTGGTCTCGGGAATCCCGAAACTGGCAGCACGGCTTATGTATTTAAACCTGTTTTCATACTCACAGTTCTGATTCTGAACGTCATAGAGTTGTGCTTGGAGCTTGTTGGTGGTGTCGTGAAGTGAGAGGATGTCGCTCCAAAGCTTTGCAGTTTCCTTCTCATGTTCAGCAATGAGTTCAGACACAATCCTGTGGAAGATATCCACCTCACGCTCAGCCATCTTCTTGTATTTGAAAACCTCTTGTTCTAGCTTCTCCATCCTGTCTTCCAAGCTTCCTTCTCCTTTAGGACCCTGGACATCCTTGACCTGCAGTTCTCCTTCAACAAGCAGCAACTCCTTGGGGTGCATCCTCAGCTCCTCCATGTACAAGTTGCCAACATCCTTGCGGGAGCTGTCCTTCGGAGTTTCCGACGAAGACATGATGGCTCTAGATCCGAAGCAAATCCTGGCAGAAACAGCTCGAAACAAAACACGTCGAGAAAACGATATACGGACCTCCAGGGGTCCGGGGGATTATATAGCAAAAATTTTCACGACAAAAGGAAAGTACCAGATCGAACCAGAGTCGGAAAGGGGCGACGAGGCGGCCAAACCATAGGTCGGCGCGGGCCCAAGCCAGGCCGCGCCGGCCTATGGTGGCACACCCTCGTGCGTCCTTTACACTCCGTTTCGAACTCGTAATTTTTCATATTTTCCAAAAACAGCAAAAATATTGTTCAGAAAGTAAATTGCGTACTTTTCATTACCGATCTTGTTACCTATTCAAAGTCGAGTTCTGGCGGACTGTCAATTTGCCCTTTGATGAAAGCCTCCGGTGTTTCCACTTGAATAATATCAACATCAACATTATAAGAATCACCCGAGATATAATGCTTGAGTCTTTGTCCATTCACCACTTGCGTGGCATTGCCTTGGAGAGAGCTAATTTTGATTGCTCTCGAACGATACACCTCCTCGACAACATATGGTCCTTCCCATTTCGAGAGTAATTTCCCTGCAAAGAATGCGAGACGAGACCGATACAATAGGACTTTATCCCCAATATTAAATTCTCTTTTGATAATCCTTCTATCATGCCATTTTTTAACTTTCTCTTTAAAGAGTTTAGCATTTTCATAAGCTTCACTTCTCCATTCATCTAGAGAACTTAATTGCAACAACCTCTTATCACCGGCAAGTTTAGGATCTTTATTTAATTCTCTAACAGCCCAATAAGCTTTGTGCTCTAGTTCTAAAGGTAAATGACAAGCTTTCCCATAAACCATTTTATAAGGTGACATTCCCATGGGATTTTTATAAGCAGTTCTATAAGCCCATAGTGCATCCTTCAATTTACTAGCCCAATTCTTTCTAGTTTTATTAACGGTCTTTCCCAAAATAGATTTAATCTCTCTATTTGATAATTCTACTTGACCACTAGTTTGAGGATGATAAGCGGAAGCAATTCTATGATTAATACCATACCTAGCAAGAGTTTTTCTAAAACCTCCATGAATAAAATGAGAACCTCCATCGGTCATAATATATCTAGGAAAAATAATGTCTAAAAGCATTCTTAAAGAGGTCTCACCATCGGCACTTTTGGTAGGTATGGCTTCCACCCATTTAGTAACATAATCAACAGCAACAAGTATATGAGTGTTACCTTCGAAGACGGAAAAGGTCCCATGAAGTCAAATCCCCAACAATCAAACGGTTCAATAACAAGAGTATAATTCATAGGCATTTCATTACGTCCGGAGATATTACCAACCCTTTGGCATTCATCACAAGATAAAATAAACTTTCTCGCATCCTTGAAGAGAGTTGGCCAATAAAAACCTGATTGTAGAACCTTTTGCGCGGTTCTTTCTCCGGCGTGATGTCCTCCATAAGCACTACCATGACATTTACTCAATATCTCTTGTTGTTCATATTCGGGAACACATCTTCGCATAATACCATCCACTCCTTCTTTATATAAGTGTGGGTCATCCCAGAAATAATGCCTCAAGTCATAAAAGAATTTCCTCCTTTGTTGAGCTGAAAAGGTTGGAGGCAAGTACTTGGAAACAATAAAGTTAGCATAATCAGCATACCAAGGACTGTCTCGCGAGCTCACCTTTATTACAGCCAATTGTTCATTTGGAAAACTATCATTAACGGGAACAGGATCATAAGCAATATTTTCCAATCTAGACAAATTATCGGCAACAGGATTATCAGCACCTTTCCTATCTACAATATGTAAATCAAATTCTTGCAAAAGAAGTACCCATCTAATAAGCCTCGGCTTAGCATCTTTCTTTGTCATAAGGTATCTAATTGCAGCATGATCGGTATGAATAGTAACTTTTGAATCAACAATATAAGATCTAAATTTATCGCAAGCAAAGACTACGACTAATAATTCTTTTTCAGTTGTAGCATAATTTCTTTGAGCAGCATCAAGAGTTTTACTAGCATAATGAATAACATTCAGTTTTTTATCTACTCGTTGTCCAAGAACAGCGCCTACGACAAAATCACTAGCATCACACATAATTTCAAATGGTAAGTTCCAATCGGGAGGTTCAACTATAGGAGCAGTTGTTAAGGCTTTCTTTAGAGTTTCAAAAGCTTCCTTACAATCATCATCAAAAACAAATGGTACATCTTTTTGAAGAAGATTAGTAAGAGGCTTTGAAATCTTGGAGAAATCTTTAATAAATCTCCTATAAAACCCAGCATGACCAAGAACACTACGAATACCTTTAACATCCCTCGGATAGGGCATCTTCTCAATTGCTTCAACTTTAGCTCTATCAACTTCAATACCTCTCTCAGAAATTTTATGTCCCAATACAATTCCTTCATTAACCATAAAGTGGCATTTCTCCCAATTAAGAACAAGGTTAGTTTCTTCACATCTACTGCAAAACTTTATCAAGGTTTCGCAAGCAACTATCAAAAGAATTCCCATAGACGGAAAAATCATCCATGAATACCTCTACAATACTCTCACAAAAACCATGAAAAATAGCAGACATGCATCTTTGAAAAGTAGCAGGAGCATTACATAAACCAAAAGGCATACGTCTATAAGCATAAGTTCCATAGGGACAAGTGAAAGTGGTTTTCTCTTGATCTTTAGCTTTAACAGCAATTTGTGAAAACCCAGAATAACCATCAAGAAAACAAAAATGAGTATTTTTAGACAATCTTTCTAGCATTTGATCAATAAATGGTAAAGGGTAATGATCTTTCTTAGTAACTTTATTAACTTTTCGAAAATCAATGCACATTCTATACCCTACAACTACTCTTTGAGGGATGAGCTCATCATTATCATTAGGCACAACAGTCATTCCTCCTTTCTTGGGAACGCAATGCACAGGACTAACCCATCTACTATCGGCAATAGGATATATAATACCAGCTTCAAGAAGTCTTAATACGTCATTCCTTACCACCTCCTTCATCTTCGGAATTAGACGACGCTGATGTTCAACAACAGGCTTTGCATCATCTTCCATATTAATAGCATGTTGGCAAATAGAAGGAGAAATCCCTTTCAAATCATCAAGAGTATAGCCAATAGCTCCTCGGTGCTTCTTCAATATTTCCAATAACCTTTCTTCCTCAATCTCTGAAAGCTTAGAACTAATAATAACAGGATATATTTTCTTATCATCAATATGAGCATATTTAAGATTATCAGGCAAAGGCTTTAATTCAAAAACAGGATCTTCCTTTGGTGGCGGTGTTGTACCCAAATCTTCCACCGGTAAATCATGCTTGAGAATAGGTTGGCGAAGAAAAATTTCCTCAAGCTCATCTCTTTCTTTCCTAAAAACTTCACTCTCGCTATCCTCCAAATGTTGCTGCAAAGGATTATTAGGAACAAGAACAATAGATGCACATTGCTCCATTTTAAAATCATCACTAGGCAAATCAGCTTTATAAGGAGTTTTGGTAAATTTAGAGAAGTTAAACTCATAAGATTCACCAGCAAATTTAGTCAAAATTTTCTCTTTCTTGCAATCTATAATAGCTCCACAAGTATTTAGAAAAGGTCTACCAAAAATAATAGGACAATAATCACTAGCAGCGGAACCAAGTACCAAAAAGTCAGCGGGATATTTAATCTTACCGCATAGAACTTCCACATCTCGAACAATACCAATTGGAGAAATAGTTTCTCTATTAGCCAGCTGAATAACCACATCAATATCTTCAAGTTCACAAGAATCAATTTCGTGCATAATCTCCGTGTAAAGCTCATAAGGAATAGCACTAACACTTGCACCAATATCACATAATCCATAATAGCAATGATCACCAATTCTAACGAGATAGCATAGGAACACTAGCTTGTTTGGGTTTATTAGGATGTGAAACAATATTAGAAGCATCTTCACAGAAAATAATATGACCATCCTCCACATTTTCAGTCACAAGATCTTTAACTATTGCAACAGCGGGTTCAACTTTTATTTGTTCTTCAGGTTCTACAGGTTTCTTTTCACTTTTATGAACCGCACTATTTATAACAGAGTACTCCTTCATTTTAGCAGGGAAAGGAGTTTTTTCAATATAAGCTTCAGGAATAACATGATCGGCAGTTTCAACTACAACGCATTTATTAATAGATGAATCAATTTTATCTTTATACGGTTCATGATACTTATCAAAATTCTTCTTAGGCAATTCATAATGAGAGGCAAAAGCTTTATAAAGATTTGCAGCAACTTGAGAATCAAGACCATATGTAGCACTCATATTACGAAATTTATCGGTATCCATAAAAGCTTCAATGCATTTATAATCATAAATTATACCTGATTCTCTATCCTTGTCGTTCTCCCAACCTTCGGTATTTTCTTGGATCCGATCAAGAAGGTCCCTTTTAAACTCTTCTTTGTTGCGTGTAAATGATCCGGAACAAGAAGTATCCAGCAAGGTCTTGTCTTGAAAAGAAAGTCTTGCATAGAAATTATCAATAATAACATTACCGGGAAGCTCATGAATGGGGCATTTGAGCATTAAAGACTTCAATCTCCCCCAAGCTTGGGCAATACTCTCTCCATCATGAGGCCAAAAATTATATATGCGATTCCGATCCTTGTGAATTTCACTTGGAGGATAGAACTTAGAATAAAACCGGGGCACAATATCATTCCATTCAAGAGAATCCCCATTATCCAGTAATTTATACCAATGCGCCGCCTTACCAGACAGCGATAAAGAGAATAGTTTCTTCCTCACTTCATCCATAGCAATACCTGCACACTTGAATAAACCGCATAATTCATGTAAGAACAATAAATGATCTCCAGGGTGGACAGTTCCATCCCCTTCATAGCGGTTATCCATAACACGTTCAATAATTTTCATAGGTATTTTATATGGTATCACTTCCTCACCTGGCGCCTCATCCACTACCGTTGCGGTAGTAGTAGATTTCCCAAATAGAAATTGAAGAGAAGATCTCTCCATAATGACTTATAGCAGCGAGGCAGAAATAAAATCAGCACAAACGGTAAAGGTTTTCCTTACCAATTCCACTTACCAATAGCGCTTCACTCCCCGGCAACGGCGCCAGAAAATAGTCTTGATGACCCACAAGTATAGGGGGTGTATCGTAGTATTTTCGATAAGTAAGAATGTCGATCCCAACGAGGAGCAGAAGGTGTTGACAAGCAGTTTCGATGAAGGATTCACTGTAAATGCTCACAGACAAGTATTCAGGGGGTTTTGATGTAACAGTTGAATAAAGTACGAGTAAGTAAAGTGCGAGAGTAACAATTGCAGCGAGTGGCCCAATCCTTTTTAGCACAAAGGACAAGCCGGTTTGTTTACTTATAATGACCAAACGTTCTCGAGGACACACGGGATTTTAGTCTAGTGCTTTCGCTACATACGGCTAAATAATCTTCATTGTTATGATAAGTGTTGTGTGGGTGAACCTATGCTAATGTACCGCCCTTCCTAGGACTAATACATACTTGTGATTATACCCCTTGCAAGCATCCGCAACTACAAGAAAGTAATTAAGAATAAATCTAACCACAGCCTTAAACTCTGAGATCCTGCTATCCCTCCTGCATCGATATACCAACGGGGGTTTAGGTTTCTGTCACTCCGGCAACCCCGCAATTGGCAAACGAATACAAGATGCATTCCCCTAGGCCCATAAATGGTGAAGTGTCATGTAGTCGACGTTCACATGACACCACTAGAAGAATAACACCACAACTTAAATATCATACCATTGAATATTACTCAACCATAGTTCACTACTAACATTTAGACTTCACCCATGTCCTCAAGAACTAAACGAACTACTCACGAGACATCATATGGAACATGATCAGAGGTGATATGATGATGAATAACAATCTGAACATAAACTTGGTTCAATGGTTTCACTCAATAGCATCAACAACAAGTAGAGATCGATACCGGGAGAGTTTCCCCTATCAAACAATCAAGATCAAACCCAAATTGCTACGGCGGTGACGGTGTCCAGCGGTGGAGACGGCGGTGATGATGGTGGAGATGATGATGATGGTGATGGAGATGATGTCCAGCTCGATGACGGTGACGATGGCGTCGATTTCCCCCTCCGGGAGGGAATTTCCCCGGCGGATTCCTGCCCGCCGGAGAGCTCTTTTCTCTCTGGTGTTCTCCGCCCCGCAGAGGCGGCTGTAACTCTTCGCGAGGTACCCTCTGTGGCTTAGGTTTTCGGGACGAAGGGTTTCGCGAAGAAAAGGAGGCGAAAGGGGCTGTGGGGCCCCCACACCACATGGTGGCGCGGCCAGGCCATGGGCCGCGCCGCCCTATGGTGTGGGCCCACCCTGGGTCCAGCTGGCTCCTCCTTCTGGCTTCCTTCGTCATCTTGAAAAATAGGATTTTTGGTATAATTTCCTTCCACGAGTTGATCTTCCGAAATATTGCGTTACGACGGTGCTTTTTCCAGCGGAATCCGGCTCCGGTGCTTGATCCTCCAATAATGATGAAACATGCAAAATAGATGAAATAACATAAGTATTGTGTCCCAATATGAAATATATCAATGAATAACAGTAAATTATGATATAAAATAGTGATGCAAATTGGACGTATCAGTCACCTAGCGGTGCATCAAGCACATATTGCAGATTTCCGCCAGAGAGGAAGATCCTCACATGACGGAACCAGTCGGTGAAGTTGCTACCGTTGCTCTTAAGTTTCTCTTTCTCTAGGAACTGATTAAAATTGATTGGGGACGCCATCTCTACAACATATATTTGCAAAAGTTTAGACTAAGTTTATGACAAATTGAGTTCAAATTTTAATTCAACATAATTAAAAATCTAGGTGAACTCCCACTCAAAACAATATCCCTCGCATTGTGTTAGTGATCACACGAACCAAATCCACCGCACCTATGTCCGATCATCACGAGACAAGGTGTGATTTCAACGGCGAACACTCAAAGTGTTCATCATATCAACCATATGATTCATGCTCTACCTTTCGGTATCACGTGTTCCGAGACCATGTACATGCTAGGCTCGTCAAGGCCACCTTAGTATCCGCATGTGCAAAACTGTCTTGCACCCGTTGTATGCACTTGTTGATTCTATCACACCCGATCATCACGAGATGCTTCGAAACGACAAGTCTTGGCAACGGTGCTACTAAGGATGAACACTTTATTATCTTGAGATTTTAGTGAGGGATCATCTTATAATGCTACCATCGCGATCTAAGCAAAATAAGATGCATAAAAGGATTAACATCACATGCAGTTCATATGTGATATGATATGGCCCTTTTGTCTTTGCGCCTTTGATCTTCATCTCCAAAGCACGGACATGATTTCCATCATCTTCGGGCATGATCTCCATCATCGTCGGCGTAGCGTCAAGGTCAATGGCGCCGTCTTCATGATTGTCCTCCATGTAGCAACTATTACAACTACTTTGAAATACTACTCAACATGAAATTTAAAGACAACCATAAGGCTCCTGCCGGTTGCCACAATACAATAATGATCATCTCATACATATTCATCATCACATTATGGCCATATCACATCACCAAACCCTGCAAAAACAAGTTAGACGTCTCTAATTTGGTTTGCATATTTTACGTGGTTTAGGGTTTTCGAGAGAGATCTAATCTACCTACGAACATGAACCACAACGTTGATACTAATGTTTTCAATAGAAGAGTAAATTGAATCTTCACTATAGTAGGAGAGACGAGACACCCGCAAAGCCTCTTATGCAATACAAGTTGCATGTCGAACGAGGAACAAGTCTCATGAACGCGGTCATGTAAAGTTAGTCCGAGCCACTTCATCCCACTATGCCACAAAGATGCAAAGTACTCAAACTAAAGATAACAAGAGCATCAACGCCCACAAAACCATTGTGTTCTACTCGTGCAACCATCTATGCATAGACACGGCTACGATACCACTTGTAGGATAACGTTGCATAGAAAACAAAAAATTCCTACCGCGAACACGCAATCCAAGCCAAGATGCAATCTAGAAGACGGTAGCAACGAGGGGTTTATCGAGTCTCACCCTTGAAGAGATTCCAAAGCCTACAAGAGGAGGCTCTTGTTGCTGCGGTAGACATTCACTTGCCGCTTGCAAAAGCGCGTAGAAGATCTTGATCACGATCGGTTCCGGCGCCACGAATGGGCAGCACCTCCGTACTCGGTCACACGTTCGGTTGTTGATGAAGACGACGTCCACCTCCCCGTTCCAGCGGGCAACGGAAGTAGTAGCTCCTCTTGAATCCGACAGCACGACGGCGTGGTGTCGGTGGTGGTGGAGAAGTCCGGCGGAGGTTCGCTAAGCGTGCGGGAAGTGGAGGAGCGGGGCGGCTAGGGTTTGGGGAGAAGGGGGCGCCGGCCACTATGGGGTGCGGCCACCTTAGTGGTGCTTGAGGTGGCCGGCCCCCTCCCCTTGGCCCTCATTATATAGGTGGAACCCCAAGAGTTGGTCTACAAGTCTTCGAATAAGACCCGAACCAAAAACCTTCCATATGGAGGGGAAACCTAGCCAAGCTAGGACTCCCACTAGAGGTGGGAGTTCCACCTCCCATATGGGGGGTGGCCGGCCCCCTAAGGGGAGTCCACTTGGGACTCCTCCCCCACTAGGGTTGGCCGGCCATGGAGGTGGAGTCCCATGTGGACTCCACCTTCCTTGGTGGTTTCTTCCGGACTTTTCTAGAACCTTCTAGAACCTTCCATAGAACCTTCCGCGTCAATTTAATTCACATAAAATGACATCCTATATATGAATCTTATTCTCCGGACCATTCCGGAACTCCTCGTGATGTCCGGGATCTCATCCGGGACTCAGAACAAATATTCGAACTCCATTCCATATTCAAGTACTACCATTTCAACATCCAACTTTAAGTGTGTCACCCTACGGTTCGTGAACTATGCGGACATGGTTGAGTACTCACTCCGACCAATAACCAATAGCGGGATGCTGGAGATCCATAATGGCTCCCACATATTCAACGATGACTTTAGTGATCGAATGAACCATTCACATACAATACCAATTCCCTTTGTCACGCGATATTTTACTTGTCCGAGGTTTGATCTTCGGTATCACTCTATACCTTGTTCAACCTCGTCTCCTGACAAGTACTCTTTACTCATACCGTGGTATGTGGTCTCTTATGAACTCATTCATATGCTTGCAAGACATTAGATGACATTCCACCGAGAGGGCCCGGAGTATATCTATCCGTCATCGGGATGGACAAATCCCACTTGTTGATCCATATGCCTCAACTCATACTTTCCGGATACTTAATCCCACCTTTATAGCCACCCATTTACGCGGTGGTGTTTGGTGTAATCAAAGTACCTTTCCGGTATAAGTGATTTACATGATCTCATGGTCATAAGGACTAGGTAACTATGTATCGAAAGCTTATAGCAAATAACTTAATGACGAGATCTTATGCTACGCTTAATTGGGTGTGTCCATTACATCATTCATACAATGACATAACCTTGTTATTAATAACATCCAATGTTCATGATTATGAAACTAATCATCCATTAATCAACAAGCTAGTTTAAGAGGCATACTAGGGACTTCTTGTTGTCTACATATCACACATGTACTAATGTTTCGGTTAATACAATTATAGCATGATATATAAACATTTATCATAAACATAAAGATATAAATAATAACCACTTTATTATTGCCTCTAGGGCATATCTCCTTCAACCACTTCATCTCCTCTTCAAGCAAAAGTTTGTGTTTTCGAAAACCCTATAAAAAAAGTTTGGGCAGGCGTTTGGGGGACGCGGCTCGGGAGCGACGTCCCCAAACACGACACGAACAAAACACGTCCCCCAAACGCTCGATCCGGCGCCGTTTGGGGGACACTTTGAGGGACGTGACTGGAGATGCTCTGAAGCCCTGAATAGGGAGCTCACGAGTCTTTTGGTGTGGCTAGTCCTGTTTTAAGAGCAACCACATATTTCATTAATCGAACACCAAGTTACATGAAGCAACACATGTGGAAACTAAAAGACAAATGTTGCAGATAAAATCCTAAAAGATCGAGAAATACAAAATGATCCCTAGGGTTTCCTGCAACCACCGTAGCCAGCGGCCGCCGTCCAATTCCAACGCCGCCGAGACGAACGCAAGAAGAGACGCTGAGCCTCCACCGTTGCAAGATCCAAAAAGGAACCATCGCCAATGAGGCTTTGTGAGTCGATGAACAGGCCTGCTGCAAGCAGCGAGGCACATGTCGTTGTGGCATGTCGACCGGGGGACATCCCCGTGCTGTCTTGGACCAAGATATGCCGCCTCCCATCGACGAAGTCGGAGAAGAACGGCATAACCACCACCTTCGGACCAACATCTTCGCTCCAGAAGAACCACCTCGCCCCGGCCCCCAGCGCCGTCGTGGACAACGATAAATTCCAGTGACACGTCGAGAAACAGATCTCCGGATCTGAAGAACGGTGAGAAGACCAAGTTGCCGACCTGAAAGATCGATAAGCATACGTTGCCAACAACTCCGAGATGCCACCGTGAAGGTCGCCACCGGTGTAGGAGTGGAGTTGTGGCAGATTTATTTGTCCGGGCGCTGCTCCCAACACCCCAACGATGCACAATAGGAGATAAAAACTAACCCTAACTACTAGGCCAGAACGGAGGAACGAGGTTCCCCCTCCCTCATGCCGCCGCCAGAGCGGCAAGCGGAGGGAGAGGAAACCAGATCCAACGCCCTAGCCGGAGATTGGGAAGATTGGATCGCCACCGCCGTTTCTCACGAGCGGACGAAGGAAAAAACGGTTCACGCACTTCATCGTGGCTAGTCCTTTTTGGTTCTTAGGGAGAACTGTTATTGACACTAATCTCCATCGTGTTCTTCAGTAGTGGTACCATTTTATTTTGTTGAAAGAATGCACCAATATGCCCAGAGGTGTGAATTTACATCGGGCATTCGAGCTGGTGCCTCAACGGAACAAGATGAAACGCTCAAACGCACTTTCATGTCACGGGTTAGCATGTGGGTAGCAGGCTAGCAGCAGGGCCGGGCCAGCAAAATCTAGGGCCCTGTGCGAAACCTCAAAATGGGCCCCTATCTCACTGGAAAAATATAACTAAATAACAATTATAAGTTTATAACATATATGTGTTTTAGATGGATGTTCAAAGTGAAAAACTACTACGTACCGACACTTGAAGACTCTAAATCGTGGTAAGATCATCTTAAAAATTGTTTTAAGAGAAAACATATAGTTTAAACCCCAACCGTACCGATGGTCCTACCAAAAAAATACCTAAATCCAATGGTTTTGATGCATTTAAACTATGATAGAAAAATATTTTTTCATAATCTCGTTAGGCTGATAGCATGTAAAGCTATCCCACTAAGTATATTATATAGATAAGCCCATTATAAGAACTATCGCAGTGAGAGGAATACAATATCTCTATCAAGTTTATCTCAATCTCTATAAATTAAGATCAATGTAATTAATTGTTTGATTTGAATATGAGAAGTCAAGTTATTATAGTACTAATAAAAATAAATAATCAAGCATGATGTATCATAGGCATAGCATGGAATAAAAAAAATCGAACAATAGAAAAGAACGAAAACAAGAAAACAAACGCCCGGAACATTCGAATATGCGACCTTCAACTAGGATACATACTAGGAAGCCTGACTGTGCAACCAACTGAGCTTCGACAGTTATTTTGTTAATTCGCGAAGTATGCCTTTATATATACTCTAAATGAAAGGCAAACTTACAAATTTTGGGCCCCCAAAATTTCTGGCCCTGTGCGGCCGCACGGGCCGCACTCCCGTCGGCCCGGGCCAGCTAGCAGCAAGAGGGGGAAAAACCATGTGGGCCAACATTTTGACGAAGTAACAACGTTGCATCAAAGCAACGGAGTCACTCTTTGACGACGAGATCAACCGCGAAGAATGTGTAAATGTTTTATATTTTTTATAAAGTGCAGAATAAAGTTTCCTTTTAAAAATTAGGTTCCATGTAGTATGATCTATATTTCAAGTATTCATATAACTTTGTCAAGCGAAACACCACAAACACCTCACATGCGTTATCATACAGCAGATGATAAAGAGAATAACAGAGATTTTCTAGAGAAAAGGTGAAATTAAGCGTTAAGTAAATGCCAGGAAAAACACCCTGCCCAGCAATGGGTCAAAACAAGAAAAGGGAATGAAAACCTAATCGTGCACCTTATTGCATAATTGTCATAAATCAAACTAAGTAGCAACGCTGTAACAAAACAAGGGGAATCACTCTTTCACGACGAGCTCAACCGAGATGACAAGTTGACAACCTAAAGTTTTTGCCCATTGCTCAACCGAGAGGGCCGTTTTTTCTCCCAAATATGATGTGCAAATGGCTCATTTACCAAGGCTTTTCTTCGTAAAATGCCTGGGAGAGGGAGAGGCATCGGGCTCTTGTATCTCAAGTAGTTTTTCCACTGTCTTAAAGGGAAAAAAAACCTAGTGCGCTTGAACAAATTTGCATCACGAGGCATGAAAACAATGAGAACTGCATCTCTGGTGTGATGTTTGACTAACCGTAGATACACCTTTTAGATGTGATCTAGCTTTTTTTGTTGTCTATTCTTCCAAAAATCAGATTGCAATCTAGTGATTTCAGTTATTTAAGTACGCCCCGAAGCTTCATAAGTTACGGATAATAATAATGAGTCCCAAAGCTCATTCATCAATGTGTATTTGAGTGAAGCATAAATTTCATGAGAGGCGCAAAACTAGATTCTAACTGAACTAAAAAATAATAGTCATATTTGAAAAATTAAATGACCATACATGGGTTGAGAAAATGGAAATTATAGGGTTCCTTCTGATATCTGCCTTCCAAATAGAGTGTGTAAGGAGGGTTTGACAATGTCAATGTTTCAAGTTGGAGAATTTCATTCCTGTCAATGGCTGTTTGATGAAGGCATGCATGGGTGTCTCGCGGTCTTTCGGTGAGATAACTATTGATTGGGTGGAGGCGACATTGACGACCTAACTACTATGTACAATGAAGAGACGCATATACAATCGCTACACCCATTGGCGGAGCTATTAGTGTAGTTCGGCGTTGGCCCCCAACCCACAAATATTTAGCCCATCCCTCTCCCCAAATTTGACAAAAACCTCTCCAATTTCGGGCCCTCGGGGAGTGGGCCCAAGCTCCGCCACTGTCTACACCAAGTCCAAGAATATTTGATCACGCCGGTAGGTCGATCAAGCTTGACAACATAGACCCTACCAGGGTTCTGCCCTAGTTTTAAATAGCTAGCTATAGCTTGGCTATAATCTTTCGGAAATATGCGGCTAATTATGTGCATTAGCCTGCTAAAGGATGGCTATAGCGTGCTGTAGCTTTTCTTGCTTCCCGTGTCTATAGCCTATCGAAGAATGATCAACACCAAGACAAATAGCACGTGCCTTTCTCGCTGCCCATGGCTTTAACTTTGGTTTCTGTAGGCAATCAAAAAATGATCAACACCAGAACAAATAGCACATGCAGTCTGAAATTGCGAATAATTTGGATTACACAAATATCTAAAAAGATGATCAATTTGAGATTTCGGTAGGATATCTTGACAAATGACAATCGCACTACCCTTTACAAGCCCAAACAAATAAAAGTAGCAATGACTAAACTTTCTTAACAAAATTGAAATCTTTTTAGCACGCTCACAAATACATACTATTTGTCGATAACTTTACAACTCCCACCTATGAACCGTACACAGCACACACTATCTTTATGAGTATATTGAAGAAACTGGACCGACCAATTTTGAGATCGATTAAGCGGACTATTTGTCGAGGGGATATTTTTGCCCAATTTCTATTAAGTGCCTGGGCACCGTCGTGTGTTAGCCAGTGCCCCCCTTTTTCACCGTTTGATCCACGTGGGGCTGTACATGGGAGACAGTCAGTTGGGGCCCACCACGAGCGAGTTATCTCCTCCATCTCCTCCACATACTTTTCCCCATCTTTCCCATCGAGATAGTGGTGGTACCGACGGATCTTAACGAGGGCGCCGCCACCCTCGCGAGCGCGCCGCCGCCGCCGCCGCCGGCCACCACCTGCACCAGCACCGTCGCCCGTCGGGGAAGGGACTTCGCTTGGCCATCGGCCGCCACCTTCGCGAGCGCGCCGCCGCCTGTCGCCGCCTTCGTGAGTGCGCCGCCGCCGGCCGTCACCTCCACCAGTGCGCCTCGCTGACCCCCCCCCCCCCTCACCTGGCGCCGTAGGGAAGGACGAGCCGCTGCGCCCTCTCCCCATGTCCAGCGTGCCGGTGGTCCCTGCCACCGCCCCTCTTCGCGTTAATTCTCGCGCCTCTCAGGCTCCTCACTTCTACATCGAGAATGATCGAAGGATGTAAAAAAGTATGCTCCCCATAATTCTGGTTGTAATTTTTTTTGAAACTGGATCTATTTTCCGTTTTTTACATTTCCAATGATGTCAGTGGTTATGTAACTTTTCTTCCTTTTCTACATCCAGCATCTGTTTCATCCCAGTTTTGGATGTAAGAATAGTAGATTCACCTCAGCTTTTTTACATCTCCAACGTTGACAGTGTTACATGTATTTTCTTTCTTTTTTCTACATCCACTGATATGGAACAAGCGGACTCGATGTAGAATAGAAGTAGATGAGAGATGCATTTTTTTTAGGTGAATTTGCGAGTCGATATTGTATTCTTTTCTGCAAGAATTTGGGACGGAGCCACGAAATGATAAGTTCGATGATTTTGCACGTCCGTGCAGCAGCCATCCCAGTTGTAAGGATTAGAACTTTCTATTTTTGGAATGGGAGGAATGTTAGACTAATTTATTTCTATTTTTAGGTGGGGCACTCCCTAAGACTAACCAGTGCTAGGGCAGCAATGTCCATATTTTTGAGGGGATGTGCACCCGCTGAACACCGAATGGAAGCTAGCGCAGCCCACGGGTCACCGAATGGTGATGCGCTGCATGCGACGCAGGCCCTCTTCACTTTTGCCGCTGGAGTGTGAACTGTGAAAGTAGTCCTTCTTACGAGTCGCTGGTATTCCTAGCCAGCCCAGGCTCATCCGATTGATTGCATGGCTGGTAGGCTTGGCCTGCTCACAAATATGCATGTCTTGGGCCCACCGTTTTGGATGACCGTTCAGCACTTTTTTTTCATGGACCTGTTCAGCACCTTGCAACAGTATTAAGCTCGCATTTTCTCGCGTGGCTTGTAAAAGTCTTCAGGTTCTCTGCATCTCATAAAAAGTGTGTAAATTTTTTCTGCATAATAATATAAAAATATATTTGTATAAGTGCTGGAGTACTAAAAACCACCTACTGTATAACATTTCTAGTTGTATCCTTGACGGCCATCTCCTTGTCACTCCAAACCCTGAAGTTGCAGCATCATCTTTGATAATAAGTCGGAGAGCTGCCCACACTATGCACGATATCTTACCTCACTAATCATAAGGTTGCTTAATCGAGACAATCTCCTATTTCTCAACATAAACTCTACTAGATTGAGCTGACCGTAATGTCCTTGATTTCTTCAAACACCATCAACCCTCAAACAGCTCAATAAATTCAAACTCCTAAAACTCAATTCAGAACCATCCAGATTTTCCACATAATCACGCGCCTCGACTTCTTTAGCCTTTTTCAGCGCCTTGTGGTAAAACAGATGGTCGATGTCTCCAAGATCCAATGTTTTCTAACTTCTGAAGATCCCTAGTAGATTTTGGTAGTTTCTTCAAATCGGTAGAAGTTCAAAACCTGTGCCGTTGGCCGGATAGTTCCCCAAGAGAATGCGGAATAAACTTGATAATAAGGTTAGATAAGTCCTACACGACAACGTACTTGCATTCTTCTGGTACAGAGGGCCAACATACGTGAGTCAAAGCATAGCACGGGTACAAGCCTTGGATGTATCTATGCTTGATGTAAGATTGTAATTGCATTTGTGCACTCCAGTTCGACGACAACCTAATCCCGCCAGTACCACTCCGAGAGTGCATCCATAATCTGTGTTGAAACTCTTCTTTCTAGATCGAAAAATGGCTAGCTCGCCCACAAGATCATAGATCATGCATTCCAATTTTTTTTTCAATATTATCAAATATGTTTCTCACTTGAACACGAAACATATTTTGTCTAACAAGCTCTATAAGATAAATTTTGGCAACATCTTATAAGTTGCACGTTCCTCTTTGTTCAACAAACCCTTTAGAGATCCATAATTTGATCATGCAATCTACTTCAATAGCAAGGTTTTATAAATATAGCACGATACAAGATATAACTTTTCAAATTGTTTCACACATACATGTATCTTAAATTAGAATCTTATCCACATGATTGAATATATCATTAGTATGCAACTTTCCGATAAGAAAATTCCTCTAATAGCTTCCACCCTAGGACATCGTTTTAATCGACAATATGCTCAATATTTCCGTAAGAGCAAGCGGCAAACCATTACATTTTTCCACTATGAATTTACCATACATATGTGACTTTGGAAGGCAAATGTGATTTTAAGTTTTCGGAAATGACTTCCTACAAATTAGTTTGCATTCATCATGCTGATATAATGGATCTACTCTTAAAATACAACCATCATCAGATATCGAAGTAACTTCATCAGCTTTTTGTTGTGGTTATTACTCCGATTTCCAAGCCATTATCAATAAGAGCCTTTTTTAAAGATCTAGACATCATCCAATATGTCAATTATATATTTTTTAAATACTTGATAAAAAGATATACTTGATCATATTGGATGATGTCTAGATCTATCGAAAATGAAAGGGTTCTTATTGATAATGTCATGGGAAGCAAAGTAATAACCACAACGAAACTGAGAAAGTTGCATCAATACCAGGTGATTGTTGTGTTTTAAGGGTACAACCATTACATCACCACGATGCAATGTAACTAACTTGTAGGAAGACATTTCCGAAAACTGAAAATCACATCTGACCTCCAGAGTTACATTTTGGTATGTTGAAGACATAGTGGAAAAATGTGATGGTTTAACGCTTGATCTTGTGGCAATAGCGAGCATATTGTCCCTTAAAACAAATAGTGTCGCAGAGTGGAAGCAATTTGAGAATTTGCTTATCGAGGAGCTGCACAATCACGATAACTTTAATCATGTGGAGAAGATTCTGAATTTAAGATAATGTAAATGCAAAACTATTTGAAAGTTATTTTCCTGTTTTATCCTATATTTGTGGAAAATTTTAGTTATCAAAGTAGATTATTTGATCAAATTATGGATCTATATAGGGTTCGTCGAACAAAGAGGAATGTGCAGCTTAGAAAATGTTGCTAAAAGTTATGTTATAGAGCTCGCTAGATGAAACGTGGTCAGTGTTAGATTGAGAAAAGTCTTCAATAAGATTGAATATTTTGGAATGCATGAACTTGTGCTTGAGCTAGCAATTTTCTGATCTAGAAAGACAAATTTCATCATAGTTTATGATTGTACTCATGGAGTGGTACCGACGGAATCAGTTTGTCTGCGAATTGGGGTGCACAAATGCCATGACGACCTTACATTAAGCATAGATACATCTAAGGCTAGAATCACATTCTGTGTTTTGACTCAAGTATGCCAACCGTTTGGTTTTCTGTCCTAGAAGAATGCAAGGTATGATCTTCAGCTTGGATTTATCAAACCTTGCTAATAAGGTTATTCCACATTCTCTTGAGGAGTTATTCAACCTCAATTTTTGAACTTTGACCGCCGTGCAGGGCTACACAAATCTATTTGGCATTTTCTAAAGCTAAAAACATAGATTCTTGAAGACACAGATTGTCTGGTTTACACAAGGTGCTAAAAATCTGAAGAAATTGAGGTATGTGATTATTTGGAAATATCTGCAAGGCTCAAAACTGATTTTTAGGGATTATGAATCTATTGGGCCATTTGAGGGTCTGTGGTGTTTGAAGGAATTGAGGACACCACTTTCAGTTTGAGCTAGTAAAGCTTTTGCTGAAGGAATAAGAAATATGTCTCAACTAAGCAGCCAATGGTTAGTGATCAGCAAAGCCCCTAGTCGGTCCTTTTGATTCTTGTTTGCATAGAACTTGGAACTTGCATTCCTGCATGATATATGTTGCATTGTTGCTTTCGTTATAATTTTTAGTGGTAGTGGAGTCCAGTTGGGGATCGTGTGGAAATAGAAATGGCAATACTATGAAACAATAATAATACATTTCAGAAAAATATGAACGGTGGCATGATGCATTACTATTATAGATTTATAGAATCAATCGATATACTAAAAGCTGCTGCACCTATGAATATCTAGGAACTGTTGTAGCGCAATAAACAGAGAAAACATATAGGCTAAATCATCAGCTCAGACTTCAGACGAGGAAAAAGTTATGACTATATAAGCAACCACAAGATGAGCCCTGGACACTAATTAACAAATAAATTGCAAGGGAAAAGGTTTTTATCTTTCACTACCAGCCAGATGATGAGCCTTTACTAATAGCTAGCAAAAAACCTTAAGATGTGCGTGTATAAGTGAGAAATTGCAGTCACAGCCAACAAGTGCACTTCGTGAGGAACAATGGTGAGGAGAGGCAGATGAGCTCACAGCTATTCCTTCCCTAGAACTGTCGTGATGTGAGCAAAAAAAAATGGAAGAAGTAAGCAGATGATGGAGGTGACTGCTGAAATGTGATGAGATAATGTCTGCAATACCTGGAAGAGAGAGTCAGTATTAACGAACTTGAGAGGAGTAGCCATGGTGGTGAGTTCTTGCGGGGTTGAGATTGGAGACATGTTCTTATAAAAGCAACAAAGGGAGCAAGGAATCCCTTTGTTGATGGGTGGCCCGCTTAACAGGAGAAGCCATGGTGGTGAGTTTTTGCGGGGGTGAGACTGGAGACATGTTCTTATATAAGCAACAAAAGGAGCAAGGAATCCCTTTGTTGATGGGTAACCCGCTACCTTAGCACCCAAGCATCCAACCACACTTTATCCATGCATTCCGTCAAAATAAGCTCCCTATGAAATATTTTTTCCATCTTGGATCCTTAACTTTAATTTCTCCTCATTGTATGGCCCCTCATTAAAGCCTATATTACAACTTTTTTACCCTCAAAAGAAGTTTGAATATAACCTGTGCCGCATGAATAATGATAATACCATAGCCCTAAGAGATAACGTCGTGAGTCACACACCCAAAATTTAGGAAAACCAAAAAGCAACAAAAGGAGGAAAGCTGAGTGAACCATACCTAGGAAAGCAAAAGACTCAAGTACAAAAGTAAAGCGGATCTGCAGTGACCATCAAAATAAGAATGCTACCAAATAAATCAAGCGAAAGACTCAAGCACAAAAGTAATGGTATGCGAAAACCTGATTTGTTGTTGTAAGTGCTAGAAAAAAAATTGCGGTCAAAGAGCATTATATTACTCGGGACTGATACAATCGTTCTCAGTAACATCTGCAATGAACTATGGTTTATAATTTACCCATAGACATCTCCTTCTTTCAGCAGTAGGCCTACTAGCACACCGATGGGCTGCTACATTAGCATATCTAGATATGTAACTGATGCTAAAACTAGTGAAGAAAGCACTAAGCTCTTTTACCTCCTGAGTTATACTGGCAATTTCAGATCTGCAATCCCAGGTTCCTTCATTAACTTAACCACCTCTTGAGCATTAGATTCAATTTCAACTAGGTGATAACCCCTCTCGTCCGCCAACTGAACGGCACCACGGATAGCCAGAGCTTCCATTGCCATCGGACTAGCAGCATGAGGATACCAGAGAGTTTGTGCCACAATCAGCACAATTAAGCATCAAGTTTGTATACTCTGAGCCCTACTTCAGTTTAATTTCTCCTCTCAATATAAACCCTGTAACAGAGTTTGCAAAGTAAAAAAAAAACGAAATTACAACGAGTCAAGCCATTCTTGCATTCCTTTCCATCAATCTCAGTTTAGTTCTTTGCATCTTGATGCCCAAAGTGTTTGAAAGCTCTAATGCATTCAGCAAGGCATAATGCTTCCCCCTCAAAGATGATGTCATTCTTATGGTTCCAAATGTTCCAGCAACCAATCAGCATGATTTCATTGAAAAAAGCAAGGCACGCGAAGGACGGCAGGAAAGGCGACGGTTTTGACAAAAATAATAGCCAAGAAACCTCTATCACAAGAATGGCTCGGTTTACCTGTTTCTTTCCTTTCGTACCTTGATTCCGTACGCACTTGAGTCGGCTTCACAATTGTTGGCTCTACCTGTTGGTCTCAAGGAATTAAACCCAGGACGAGCAGAACCCTATTTTTGTTGGCAGACCAGGAACAAAACAGTGGCATGAGATATTATCTTAATCTCCCCCCCCCCCCCTCTCTTTTTGGTAACCACCATAGTAACTAACCACCATAGTGCTCGTTTGCTAGAATTACTTAGTAGAAATTTTTGCTCATCTTAGTAGATTAGGGGCTAATCACCTCCTTGAATGGTGGATTAAGATGGTAATGAGTTCCACTAGGACCCTGATACCACATACGTGAATGTATTTATGTATTACTTGCTACTAGAGCCACTAAGTTACTAAATAATTTCCTTATATTATTGTAATTGGGTTCATAAATTTGTTTAAGTAAGAATTATATCTTAGGTTTAGTTTATTTCAAATTTTTTTCCGCATCCATAATCCCCTTTGCCTCTATGAATTTGACTGGGTCGGTGGAATGCATACATCAGTCTATTACAACGGAGAAGAAAATGGTGCTAATCACGATGGTAATGTTCTTTTATATAGCTGACCACACCACGGGAATAACTGAAGATGTATTAGTGTTGAAGAAAAAAAATGTTGTGTTGCAACAAAGTGGAGCGATGACACACATGAACTGAGTAATCCATCCAAATAAATCATACTCATTTGACAAATTATGTGCTAGTTTTTTTTCCTGTCACTCTGTAGCAACGCGCGAACATTTAGCTATTAACAAATAATTATGTACTAACGGATTCTCTGTTTTTTATTCCACTCAAAAGAAGTGTGTAAACTCTAGACCTATGCAGAATCAACAATGTAACTATCATATCCCTAAGAGATACCAGCATGAGCAGCACATACACATCCAAAATTTAGAAAAAGCAAAGAGAAACAAAAGGAAAAAAAACTAAGTGAATCGTACCTGAGAGGAAAGAAAAAGACCCAAGCCACTACTACAGCCTTTTCCATCAAAAGAAGAGTCTGTATACTCTGGACTCTGCAGCATCCAATGGAAATATCATAGCCCCAAGAGATAACATCATGAGCAACCACATCCAAAATCTAAAAAACGCGAAGAGAAACATAAGTACAAAAGCTAGCTAAGTGAATCATACATGAGAGGAAAGACAGAGACTCGAGCACCAAAATAAACTTCATTTTCCGTGGCCATGAAAATAAGCGCCCTGCCAAAGAAAGGAAAAAAGACATGGTAGTAATATGAGAAAACCTATCATATGTTACCTTAGTGCTAACAAAGTAAATTAAGCATCAATTTTGTATGCTCTAAGCCCTACTTCATTTTAATGTCTCCTCTTTGGACAATCCCTATCCCTATAAATACTTACTTTCATAATAAATAATAATTTTTTTCTTCCAGAACACTCAATTGCGCTTTCAGTAAGATTGGAAAGAGTTATATTTACAAGGAATCCAGACCACGACGTGTCAGTCATGTGACCACCTAACAACAAGGAAAAAAAAAACACTACTTGATTCATCTCTCCGTCCTGCCTATACGACCCTGTCTGAGTAGCAGCAACTCCTCCCTGATTTTACGCACAATCAACTGCTGCAAATGAGCGTCATTTTCAAAATTCCTGCTATTTCGATCCAGACAGATATGCCACATTCCAACTGTCACTGTTGTGCAAAAACTCTTCCTGACAGCAAGGGGAGTTGAAGCACTTGCTTTTTTCCACCACTCCTGTATGGAACAGTCTGAATTAGGTGTTAGGATCCGCAGGTTGTCCTCGCTCAGGGTTTTGAACCAAACTTCGCGCGCATATCAGCAAGAGATCATTAGGTGCTGAATGGTTTTAGGCTCTTGAGAGCAAAGGCAAGAGTCAGGCTAGTGTTGCAGATCTCGGCGAGCAAGGGGATCAGATGTCCAACAACGGGTGTATAGCTAGCCAAGCATGTTCTTTTTCAGAGAGTAACGCCTGAGAAGACCAGATTACACGTGCCTCCAGGGATAGCACCTGTCCATAGAACATAACAGCATATGCTGGTCTGTATGAAAAATGCTATTTCCGTTAAACTTCCAGATTAATTTGGTTTAACCTCTCCCAAAGTGCACAGTACTGAACCAGCGTTGGGAGTAAACTGCCCTTTGATATGTTCTATGGGAGCCACTACTACAACTTTTTCCATCAAAAGAAGTTTGTATACTCTGGATCTCTGCAGCATCCAATGTAACTATCATAGCCCTATGCGATAACATCATGAGCAACCACAATAAAAATTCAGGGGGAAAAAGAGCAACAAGAGGAGAAAAGCTAAGAGAATCATATCTCAGAGGAAAGCAAAAGGATTCAAGCAGAAAAATAAAGACCATCTCCCGTGGCCATCAAGATGAACACCCTACCAAATATACGAAAAAAGCATGGTAATAA
Source organism: Lolium rigidum (assembly GCF_022539505.1). Lineage (NCBI taxonomy): Eukaryota > Viridiplantae > Streptophyta > Magnoliopsida > Poales > Poaceae > Lolium > Lolium rigidum. The sequence continues at coordinate 139,672,121 of NC_061514.1, forward strand.
TATGAGCAAACCTACCACATGTCCAAATGTAAATGTTAGCACTAACAAAAAATCAGCATCAAGTGTCTATAATCTGAGCCGTACACTGCCCTTGTAAGTATATCTCCGCTTATAATAAATGTATAATCATGTATTATGGGAGCTTCTGCTAAAAAGAATTCTCTCGAAAGAATTTGGTGCACTCTAGACCTACGGAAAATAAACAATGGCACTACCATAGCCTTTAGAGATGGTATCATGAGCAACCACACATCCAGATTTTAGATAAAGAGTATTATAGCTTATAATTTCACTATACTGATGCGTTGTTGAGATTGTGGTGTGGTTAAGGGTAAAGACAAGGAGTATCTTCATCGCCGACAACGAGAATTGAGGATCTTCCGAGCTCGGTGGCAGATGACCAGGAAGCTTAGGCGAGTGCTGGTTTTACTTGCCTAGATGCTGACAGTGTTTACTTTGTTGCTTGTCAGACTTGTTTATGGGATGCTGGTTGCAGAACCTATAGCTCATCAGGTTTCGGTTTACCCTGCTGGGTGCTTTCCTTGACCTATCTAGGATTTATAACGTGAGGAATGTCAGGCTTCGACCTGCACTCGTTTATTTCCTTTTTCTTTTGATGTTTCTTTGGGATCTTTTGGGCCAGTACTGGGATATGTTGTTCCCTTATCTTTGGATGGTGAAACCCGGAGCTATGCTTCGTATGGAAAAAAACAAAGAAAACATCCACAATTTAGCAACAATGCCTCAATGTGGTAAAATTTCAAATCACCACACTTGCAGGCTACATCACCGTCAGTGACTCACTACAAAAGATATCATGCGCCGGAAGAGACATCTAACATCCATCTCTAAGTTCGAAATGTACAGAGTTCGTTGCTGTTACTCTTTGCTGGAACTCACATTTACATTTATATCTCTTAAATTTTCCTTTCTTCTCTTCTCTTTGCAAGTTTCGCTGTACTTAACAGTGTACAGTGCTTGTTAATGGCTTATTGCTGATATGAAAACATGCCCACAATACAAAGTATCAATTTGGCATATACTGAGGTAATAATACTACCTATCCGCCCAATTCAACCAGAACACAGTTCTCTACTTTTATATTTTTCTTCTAATCCGTCTACCTTCTATGTAGCAGAGTCACCTAAAAGTTAAATCCAACGCATGTTTGAGGCCAAATTCCTTGAGTTGAAATTAGAAAAGGAACGCATAACAAAATGGAGTTATCTACTATAAAATAATTGAACTCACATATGTAGGTGCCATGGCGGAGCGCTTCGTGGCGAGGAGCACCGCAAGGTGAGGAGGAGGTGGAGGTGCGAGGATGGAGAGGAGGGAATGGCAATGTCCCCGGTGGTGAGAAATGGTACGTAGTAGAGTTGTTCCGGGTGGACGGCGGACGAGGTGAGTAGGAGGGTACGGGCGGCGGCGACGGTCAGCGGCGCTGCCGAGATTTCTCAGTGGATTTGGCCGGCCGGCCGACATGGTTTCTTTTGTTAGGGAAAAGGCCGATTTGGTTACTCATCTTGGCGTTTATGTCGTGGGCTAGTGGTACCGGCTGGGCTAATGCCTTGTGCATGTTTGGCTGGCCTTTTGTTGCGTGTGGGCTTGGAAGCTGGCTCGTGCCCTCGTCTTTACAGTGGGTTAAAGGCCCGTTCGGCAGGAAAATCCTATGCACCGACCAGGTCGGCTGCTACTGCCCACCGCACATCCCCGCGCGCGGTATGGGCCGGCCTGATCGGCCCAGTTCGCGCTCTTTTTTCTGTTTTCTATTTCTCTTTCTTTTCTTTTCTTTTTTTCCTTTTTTATTTTTTGTTCCTTTTTGTTTCTTTTTTGTTTTGTTTCCTTTTTTTTATATTTAATTTTGTTCAAATTTGAAAAATTTCAAATTCAGAAAGATTTCAAAAAAAATGTTCAAAATTTTAAAAATGTTCAAATTTTAAAACCATTTAAATACAAAAAATGTTCAAATTTGAAATCCGTTCAAATTTGAAAAATGTTCAAATACAAAAAATGTTCAAATTTGAAATCCGTTCAAATTTGAAAAATGTTCAAATACAAAAAAATGTTCAAATTATAAAAGCGTTCAAATTTGAAATATGTAAAACGTTCAAATTTTGAAAAAATGTTCAAATTTCAAAAAAAAAAAATCTGAACATTTTAAAAATTTCCAAAATTTTGAATCTAAACAGATTTTGAAAATTCGTTTTCCGAAATATATTTTTTAAAAGTTAGATATTAAAAAAGAAAAATATTAACAAAAAAGAAACAGCAAAAAAAAAGAAAAAAACGTACCTACTACTAATGGGTCGCGGCCCAACCAACCGGTCTGGTCGGTGGGGTGTGCGGTGGCCTGTACATACCGACCAGGTCGGTGTACAACACTCCCCCGTTCGGCAACCCTCCGCTCTGTAGAATTCGTGAGATCCGCTCCGCTCGCCAATCCCTATTCCCCGCCCATTAGCGGGCCTTAATACGCCCCGCACGCATGCGGGAGCGAGCGGGCTGCAGCCCATCTAGACGGTTTTTACTTTTTGTGTTTTTTTCGTCGGTTCTTGTTTCGGTTTTGTCGTTTTTTCGCTTTTTTTGTTCCATCTTTTTTTCCTGTTTGTCTGTTTCTTTTTTAATTTTAAATTCAAGCAATTTTTAAATTCAAACAAATTTCGGACTTGGTTTATTTTAGATATGTTTTTAATTCAATATTTATGTCCGATTGAAGAAGGTTTGTAAATCCGTCATTCGTGGGGTTCGAACTTGCGTCCTATTCGCTCGTGGGGTGGATTCTGCTACCACTGAGCTACAGTTCCATTTGTGTTCAACATGAGAAAATATTTTACTTATTTAGATGAAGAGAACAACTTAATGGGCCGGCGCACCTAGAATTTCCCTCAGGCGCCTAGTCGCTCCCTCTAATGAGCTGGAGGTAGGCGTGCCCCTCCGCTCCGGGTCGTTTCCGCTCTGCTGATCGATGTGATGGAGCAACGAGCGTTCGGGGAGATCCACTCCCTGAAAGCATGGGCTGCCAGCCATATCCAGTCTCATGGGGTCTCTTTGGGAGGTAAGAGGTCGATTGAGAGGCCCCTTTTTTCCTGTCCATTTTTTACCGTATAGAAGTGGACAACCCGAGTTCGGGTTCGATCAGCAATCGAGAAACTGCTCACGGTGGACATCGGGACACGGCCTCTTGGATCTAGTGGATCTGCGGTGAGGTCCTGGCGGCTGCGGTGGGGGCTCTTGCTAGATTCAGGCAGCGCATCGATGATTCGGGCATCGATGATTCAGATGACGCAGATCATAGAGCGGAGAGAGGAGAGAAATATTCAGTGGAAGGAGGACTCAATTTGGCACCAGCGCATGCGAATCGGCCAGGGCAAGCGGCCAGGCTTGAAGCAGCTGTGCGTGGCTGTTGAGGACGATGGACAGAAGATGAGCCGTATAGAAGGCGTACCGGTTCGGTAGCCACTTTGCGGTGGCAGACTTTTGTAATTTCTCTGAAATCCGGCTTCTCCTTAAACGAGGAGCGGGCAATGGGTTGCGCCGCGATTTTGCACTTGAGGTTCACGATGCAAGCGGGACGCTCCGCCGTAGCCCGCGTATGCGCCGCACCTGCCGCAGTCATTACGCGGTATGCCGCGTATAGCCGCGTGTGATTCGCCTTATTTTGCGGCGCCGCGCGCGCCGCGTATACAGCTCGGCCTGGGGGCGTTCCTGGGAAAGATGCAGACGCTGACGACCACGCCCATGTCGGCGACATACTCCTCGTCGTCCTCCATGTCCCACCCCTGCATCACGATGCCCACCTCTGACCCCCTGGCGTCGTCCGCCGGCCCGACGGCGGAGCCCTTCCCGACCTCTTCCTCCTAGATCCTCCTGTATCGCCACGAGGCATCTGGCCATGGCCGCGCCGCAGATCCAACTCCCGCCGGTCGGGGCTCGCCGATTCTTCTTGTCTCCGGCGGCGGAGCGCGGGCGCTCGCGCAAGGGCGAGCAGATGTTCAGCGGGCTGGCATCCTGGGTCCCCTTGAGGCTCCCGCTGGTGCGCAGCTGCCGGGCGCCGGCTGAGCGACGGGCGCAGCGCCGGTGCCGTCTCAGCGCCGCCGCGGCCGGGCCTGAAGGCCTTGGAGGAGACGGAGGTGCGCAGGCCCGAGTAGGCGATGGAGGGGCGGGAGGTGAAGCGGATGAAGAGCTTCGTTCCTCCGCCGCCGCCCTGATCGGCTGGTCCGAGTGCTTCTTGCGGCGCATCGCGACGATTGCGGGCCGGCCTGCATACGCCGTTTTTTTATTCATTTTCTATGGGAGCTCGCGTATGCGGTTAACTGGGCCCAAACTGTGGCGCCGCAGACGGACCGCTGCCGCTTGCACCCTGACTTGAGGTAGCTCCGCTCCGTCGTTTCACATCCTCGAAGCTGAGGCGTTTGGCACCGCCCCGCATGCTCTAGCCGTGGAGTTGGGAGCTGGAGTTTTGCCGAACAAGTCCTAAGTTTTGGATTATAGAAATCTTACTATTAATTAAAAAATGTAAACATTTACTATTATTTTTTACTATCAAGATGAAACCTGCGATGTCAAATTTTTTTTTTGAAACATTAATATATATAAATAAGCAAGCAAGCCGCCTCATTAAAAACCTTCCATCCCTCTTAGGTATCCTGGTAAGGAAAAGAGTGCGTAAAAAAACTTACCGCCCCAGTTCAGAGTATGGCTACATCATCAGCAATTACAGAAACAAGGAAATCAGGAGGATCCTCATGCCAAACTACTGACATAGGTCCCTCAGTATTTCTAGCTAATAGATTGCGGTGACCCAGCATACCACTGAAGGGACTTCTTCACAAATATCACATCCCTCAGAGTGGTACAACAGAAACATTGCAGGTCATAACACTACATATTATATTACAAACATGGTCTTAATAAGTTGGTATTCTCACAGGTTCGATGAGAACACCTTATGATACTAATATAGAACTCTTACAACTCAACATAAAGTTCAAACTAAGCTCAACAACTTATTTAAGTATGCCACTACGCTGCTCGGCTCTAACATAACTATGGTACAACACTACTCCTCCGCCTCATTGTTGTCAACTCCGTAGACTATTACGTAGTGCATGCCTTCCACTCCTCCAGACAAATCAGGTTCCTCGTAGACCAGATCGTAGTTCCCTTCCGGTGCTCCGTCGTTGGCCTCCACTTCATTGTCACAGTCTAGCAAGGGTGTCGAAAAAAGTGAGTACATAGGTACTCAACAAGTTCAAAAGAGAAAAGGTGTTTGATGCACTAGCTACGACCATTGATCAGAAAATCTCAGATCAATGCATGTTACGAAAACATTTATTCAAAAGGTTTATTTTATATTGAAAACTATGCCCGCCAGTTTTCACAGGTTGACCAGAACTTCATGGAGTTCCTTTACTGCCGCGTTCGTAGTTTCCTTCCCAAAACTAGGAGTGACAAGCCACAATTTAATACACTCTGCAGAGGTGCGTTACTTTTCCCATAAGAGAACTTATCCTTGTTGCCAACCGGGCGTACTTTCTCGTCCACACTTTCTTGGTGTGAGGCCCGGCATAAGAACCAAACCAATCATTGTCTTCTCCGCGACCCCGCAGACCCACCCTATTGTAAGTCTGTCATGCTCTTTATCTATAGGTAGACCGACCAGGCATTTGTTATCACCTATACCATTAAGGTATACCGTTCCGAACAATTCTGATGCTCTGTCTTATACATTATAGATAGACCAAGCCGGACAACCCTTACAATCCATCATAGAACTTTAATAAGTCTGCCCTCTCCTGTATCTATTGGTAGACCGTTCTGTACCAATATCCTCACCTTTACCAAATATATAGACCGATATAGGCAACCCTTATCACTAGTCCGTTGATATGCGAGAGGGAAAAGATACAGCTGACTTCCCCAGAGCCATTATACATCTTATGGTTAACACGAAATGTACGGCGCTAGAATCACAAGACGGCATTGGTGATTAGTCCTAGATGAGTAGAACCCTTGCAATGGAACCTCCACCATCAACACATACCATGGTTCCATTGCCAACCACATAGTCATATTCATAATTGGAAAAGTAACATTTTATTTTCAATGCAGGAGTGATAAGTATATAGCTTTGCGAGTAAATTGATAGAACATAATCAAGATGGCATGAGCAAGAGTGAACTTGTCTGGTGACTGCGAGATAGTTCCGTTCTATGCCTTGTATGGAACCTGGACCTCGGGTTCTGTAAAGAAGCATCATTGTCCGGTAAGGACAATGTAATGAAATCCAAATGATGCATGCATGAGCACATTATTTTATGTTGAATCCCTTTCCCCGGAGTTCTTATTAAAATTTGGATGAATTAGGTTTAGTTTTAATATTTATGCCTTAGGCAGTAATTTGTAGTCCTTTTATACGATTTTTCTTATAAAAGAAAAGGTTTAGGATTAATAGAATTTTACTTTGGAAAATATTAACCTTAAATAAAAAGGTTAATAATAAAAGAATATTTCTCCTTTTGGAATTATAAAATTTTGGAAATTTTAAAGTTATTTGGAAATTTTTCCTTGATTTTATATGTTCAAGGAAATTGCAAATTTGAATTTTCCATTAAGGATTAATATCCAAAATTCTTAAATTTGAATAATTCATATTTTTCTTGAATTTTTGGAGCTTTATAAAATTTGTTTGGAATTTACAAAATTCTAAAGGTTATTTGAATTTGTGAAATGACTGAAATGCCCTTGGCCCATTTAAATCGGCCTATTTGGCCCATTTGGCAGAGCCAAACCCCCTCGGTGGGATCCGACCGAGTTGGCCCACCCACTCGCCTCTCTCTCTCTCTCTCACTCGCGTAACCCTAACCCTAACCTGTGGAGATTCGGTGGCGATGGCGATGCCTCCATGGTCGTCGCCACGCTCCGGCCGTCTCTGGCCACGCCACCGGCATTTCTCGAACCGCCACGCGACGATCTATCCATTGATCCACGCGGTTTTGTCGACTCCTTCCTCCTCCAAATCGCCATCCTACTGGATCTGGAGGCAAATCGCCTCCGATGATTGATGGTCTCCGGCGAGCCATGGTCCTCGTCGTCGACGCTAGCGTGCTCCTGGGACCGACCTGGCGCGGGTGATGCTTCGGCATCGCCTGTGTCGTCGTCCCCAGGGTGTTGTGCTGTTCGTGGAGTTCGTCGGTGTAACGCCGACGTCCTCCCTGGACTTGCAGCCGCTACGGCCGCGCAGGCACTGCCTCGCCATGTTGTAGCTTCTGCTTCCAGGCGCAGGTATGTCCTCCAGGTCCTCCTCTCTCATCTCCTTGACTATGCGCCTCCAAGCCTCTGCTGCTCCTCTTCCTCTTTTCTCCAAGCTTCCTGATGATCCTAGGATCATGCAGGACATTGCTGCTGATGCCCTTGCATCTTATCCTTCCTCTCAGCAAGCCTTGGCCAGCCAAACCATCAGTAGTCACTGGCCAGTTGTATGTTGCTGCTGATCTTGGCCATAGTTGCATTGCTCCATTGCTTCTGCCATGCTTGATGTGCTGCTTAGGCTTACTGGTGCCATGTTCTTGCTTGTTTAGGTCTACTGCAATTCAATTGTTTGCTGGTGATGCTTGCTGTCATTGTTGGCTATTACCCTGACACTTGTGATGCTTGTGGTGCCTTTCTATGTCTTGCACATGATCCAATTGATCCATTGGATCAAACAGATACTAGTGACTAGGCTCTCTGTCTTGCTTGGTTGATGCTCTAGCCATGGGCTAAGCACTCCAGGCTTTGCTGGTTGCCAATTGGTTAGCATGTGATGCTTATTGGTGATAATCTCTCACTCTGAATGGCTTGTGATGCTACTGGTGCTTTACCAGTGGCTTATGTGCATGCTTAGAGGGTAATTAAGTTACTTAAGCTTGCAGTAATACTTGGTTAATTAGTTTTGGTAGCCAGATAGGAATTAGAGCATCTCCAACAGACACGCTAAAAGCCCCGCGCGGCAAAAAAAACAGCCGGTTTGCCGCGCGCGGGCCGCGCGCGCTGCTCCGGCCGGAGAGGCGGAAAAGGCGCGCGCGCTAAAATTTTTGCCGCCCGCGCGCTTTCGCGCTATCCCGCGCGGGAAACTTGCCGCGTGCGCTGCCGCGCGCTATAAACACGCCACGCGCGAACGCGTCCAACTGCCACTTCCTCCACGCGTCTGTCTCCCTCCTCGCCTCTCTCCCTCCCGCGCCGCTCCACCTCTGGTCGCTCCGCCTCCGACCGCGCCGCCTCCGCGAGATGCCTCCGCGCTACCGCCCCTCCTCCGGCTACCACGGTGTCCGGGCGCGGCCGAGCGGCCGGTTCGACGCGAAAATCCGCTCCGGCGAGGAGCGGATCCGCCTCGGCACGTTCGACACCGCGCACGAGGTGGCGCGGGCGTACGACGCCGTCGCCTGGCGGCTCGGCCGCTCCCGGCGGACGATGAACTTCCACGACGTCTTCACGCGGGAGCAAGCGGAGATGCTGGCGCCGCCGCCGCCGATGATCACGCGCGAACAGTGATGTCTACGCACACTCCTTTTCCTGTAGACAGTGTTGGGCCTCCAAGAGCAGAGGTTTGTAGAACAGCAGCAAGTTTTCCCTTAAGTGAATCACCCAAGGTTTATCGAACTCAGGGAGGAAGAGGTCAAAGATATCCCTCTCAAGCAACCCTGCGATCACAATGCAAGAAGTCTCTTGTGTCCCCAACACACCCAATACACTTGTCAGATGTATAGGTGCACTAGTTCGGCGAAGAGATAGTGAGATGCAAATGATATGGATGAATATGAGTGGCAATAGCAATCTGAACAAAATATGGCAGCGAGTAAACATGCAACAAAACAGTAAACAAACGGAGATTCGATGCTTGGAAGCAAGGCCTAGGGATCCTGCTTTCACTAGTTGACACTCTCAACAATGATCACATAATAGAACCACTCTACACTCTCTTGTTGGATGATGAACACCACTAATTGTGTAGGGCTACAAGAGCACCTCAATGCCGGAGTTAACAAGCTCCACAATATTCGATATTCATATTTAAATAACCTTAGAGTGCATGATAGATCAACACAATTATACCGAGTACTAACATAGCATGCACACCGTCATCGACAGACTATGAAAGGGGGAATAAATTGCATCAATACCATCATAGTAATAGTTAACTTCATAATCTACAAGAGATCACAATCATAGCATATACCAAGTACTTCATGATGCACACACCGTCAACATTACATCATGGAGGAGGAATAGACTACTTTAATAACATCACTAGAGTAGCACATAGATGATATTCAACTAGATCACAAAGAGAGAGAGATGAACCACATAGCTACAGCGGAGCCCTCAGCCCCGGGGTGGATTACTCCTCCTCATCATGGAGACAACGATGGCGGTGAAGATGGCGGTGGAGACGGCGGTGGAGATGACTCCGGGGGCAATTCCCCGTCCCGGCAGGGTGCCGGAACAGAGACTTCTGTCCCCCGAATTGGAGTTTTGCGATGGCGGTGGCTCTGGAAGGTTTTCTCGGGTTTCGTCAATCGGTATCGAAGATTTAGGTCAGGGACCTTTAAATAGGCGAAGAGGCGGAGTCAGAGGGCTGACGAGGTGGTGACACCATAGGGGGGCGCGCCCCTCCTTGGGCCGCGCCGCCCTGTCATCTGGTGGCTCTGTGGCCCCCCTCTGGTCCCTCTCGGGTGTTCTGGAAGTTTCGTGGAATTTTAAGACTCTGGGCATTGATTTCGTCCAATTCCGAGAATATTTCCTTACTAGGATTTCTGAAACCAAAAACAGCAGAAAACATGAACTGGCACTTCGGCATCTCGTCAATAGGTTAGTTCCGGAAAACGCATAAAATCATCATAAAGTGTGAACAAAACATGTAGGTATTGTCATAAAACAAGCATGGAACATAAGAAATTATCGATACGTTGGAGACGTATCAAGCATCCCCTAGCTTAGTTCCTACTCGTCCTCGAGTAGGTAAACGATAACAAAGATAATTTCTGAAGTGACATGCTACCAACATGATCTTAATCATACTATTGTAAAGCATATGAGATGAATGAAGTGATTCAAAGCAATGATTAAGACAATGATTAAACAGCTGAATCATATAGCAAAGACTTTTCATGAATAGTACTTTCAAGACAAGCATCAATAAGTCTTGCATAAGAGTTAACTCATAAAGCAATAAATTCGAAGTAAAGGCATTGAAGCAACACAAAGGAAGATTAAGTTTCAGCGGTTGCTTTCAACTTGTAACATATATATCTCATGGATAATTGTCAATGCAAAGTAATATAATAAGTGCAATAAGCAAGCATGTAAGAATCAATGCACAGTTAACACAAGTGTTTGCTTCTAAGATGGAAGGAAGTAGGTAAACTGACTCAACATTAAAGTAAAAGAATGGCCCTTCGAAGAGGGAAGCATTGATTGCTATATTTGTGCTAGAGCTTTTATTTTGAAAACATAAAGAGAGCATAAAAGTAAAATTTTGAGAGGTGTTTGTTGTTGTCAACGAATGGTAATGGGCACTCTAACCCCCTTGCCAGACATACTTTCGAAGAGCGGCTCCCATGAAACATTTTTATTTTTGGGTGGCACTCCTTCCAACCTTTACTTTCACAAACCATGGCTAACCGAATCCTCGGGTGCCTGCCAACAATCTCATACCATGAAGGAGTGCCTTTTTATTTTAGTTTTATTTATATGACAACTCCTCCCCACCTTTGCTTTCTCAAGCCATGGCTAACAGAATCCTCGGGTGCCGTCCAACAATCACATACCATGGAGGAGTGTCTATTTTTTGTAAAATCATGAAAGTTAATTAATTGGGGCTGGGAACCCCATTGCCAGCTCTTTTTGCAAAATTATTGCATAAGCGGATGAAGCCACTAGTCCATTGGTGAAAGTTGCCCAACAAGATTGAAAGATAAACACCACATACTTCCTCATGAGCTATAAAACATTGACACAAATAAGAGGTAATAACTTTTGAAGTGTTTAAAGATAGCACTCAAGCAATTTACTTTGGAATGGCGGAGAAAATACCATGTAGTAGGTAGGTATGGTGGACACAAATGGCATAGTTTTTGGCTCAAGGATTTTGGATGCATGAGAAGTAATCCCTCTCAATACAAGGCTTAGGCTAGCAAGGTTGTTTGAAGCAAACACAAGTATGAACCGGTACAGCAAAACTCACATAAAAGACATATTGCAAGCATTATAAGACTCTACACCATCTTCCCTGTTGTTCGACCCTTACTAGAAAATATATAGACCTTAGAGAGACCAATCATGCAAACCAAATTTTAGCAAGCTCTATTTATTTCTTCACTAATAGGTGCAAAGTATATGATGCAAGAGCTTAATCATGAGCACAACAATTGCCAAGTATCACATTGTTCAAGGCATTATACCAATTACTACATGTAGCATTTCCCGTTTCCAACCATATAACAATGAACGAAGCAGTTTCAACCTTCGCCATGAATATTATGAGTAAAGCCTAAGGACATATTTGTCCATATGCAACAGCGGAGCGTGTCTCTCTCCCACACAATGAATGCTAGGATCCAACTTTATTCAAACAAAACAAAAACAAAAGCAAACAGTCGCTCCAAGCAAAGTACATAAGATGTGACGGAATAAAAATATAGTTTCACTAGAGGAACCTGATAATGTTGTCGATGAAGAAGGGGATGCCTTGGGCATCCCCAAGCTTAGATGCTTGAGTCTTCTTGAAATATGCAGGGATGAACCACCGGGGCATCCCCAAGCTTAGAGCTTTCACTCTCCTTGATCATATTGTATCATCCTCCTCTCTTGATCCTTGAAAACTTCCTCCACACCAAACTCAAAACAACTCATTAGAGGGTTAGTGCATAATCAAAATTCACATGTTCAGAGGTGACATAATAATTCTTAACACTTCTGGACATTGCACAAAGCTACTGAAAGTTAATGGAATAGAAAGATCCATCAAACATAGCAAAACAGGCAATGCGAAATAAAAGGCAGAATCTGTCAAAACAGAACAGTCCGTAAAGACGAATTTCTAAGAGGCACCAGACTTGATCAAATGAAAATTCTCAAATTTAATGAAAGTTGCGTACATATCTCAGGATCACTCACGTAAATTGGCAGAATTTTCTGAGTTACCTACAGAGAATTCAACCCAGATTCGTGACAAGCAAGAGATCTGTTTCTGCGTGATAATCCAAATCTAGTATGAACCTTACTATCAAAGACTTTACTTGGCACAACAATGCAACAAAACTAAGATAAGGAGAGGTTGCTACAGTAGTAACAACTTCCAATACTCAAATATAAAACAAAAGTACTGTAGCAAAATAAACACATGGGTTATCTCCCAAGAAGTGCTTTCTTTATAGCCATTAAGATGGGCTCGATGAATTTTAATGATGCACTCCCAAGAAATAAGAGTTGAAGCAAAAGAGAGCATCAAGAAGCAAATTCAAAACACATTTAAGTCTAACCCACTTCCTATGCAAAGGAATCTTATACACAAATGAATTCACGAAGAACAAAGTGATAAGCATAGGAAGATAAAACGCGAGTAACTTCAAGATTCTCAACATAAAGAGGGGAAACTTAATATTATTAAGATGCATATAACCATGTTTCCCTCTCTCATAATAACTTTCAGTAACATCATTGATGAAATCCACAATATACCCATCACTTAAAACATTCTTATCATGGTTCATATGCATAGAAGTATCATTAATTTTGGCATAAGAAGAGTTCTTCTCATTAATAGTAATTGGAGCAAGATTATTATCAAGAATTTGAACATGGTAAACAAGTTGCATATTAAGGGAATTGTTTTTGGCAATCCAATCATAACTATGACAAGTTTCATAAGGATAGTTATAACCTATATCATAGCATTCTTTATAATAATCATCAAAGGTCGGAGGCATAGTGTCATCATAAGAAATAGAATAGTTATCTTTCACAGTCGGTTTATCTGTGACCATACCATCATTGTTATTAGAAGGAGATGTATCAAACACATAATGATCAGTAGCAAAAGGATTTTCAAACACCTCATCCCCAAGCTTAGAGCTTTCTATATCATTATGGGAGGAAGCGTGGATAGTACTCGATACTATGGCAATTATTAACATCATCATTTTCGAATTAGTTTCCCGGAGATTTGCAATATCAAAAGTAGTGTGCTCTTTCAAATCATGATCACTAATGTAGGTAAAGGGCATAGGAAGATCATTGTACTCAGATTCATTATCATAATAATCATTAGGAGCAACATACTTACGGTTACCTAGCGTTATCTCATTCACGCGGGGATATGCCGTTACCTCTTTCTCTTTATTCCCCTTCTTCTTCTTCTTCTTCTTCTTCTTCTTCTTCTCTTCCTTCTCCTCGTTCCCTTCTTTAGGAGGAAGAGGCTTGAAGGGAGGCTTCTCCACATAACCTGATTTACTTTCAGAAACAATAGAAGAAACTTGGGAGGATTCCTCCTTTTCATTAATAAGTTCGAAACACACAACGGTCCTATCATATTTTGGCAAAGTGTCATCTTCTAAAATATTTTGTATGTAAGTATTTGTATGGCAATTATCAATGCAATAAGAAAAACACCCATGCAGGATATCATCAATATCAAGATCACTCATATGTAACAAAGAGATTTTTCTTGATAACTCTTCACACCACAAGAATAAAGTAAGTTCATCATGCTGATTAGGAGTAATTTCATCATCACAATACAAACTTGCAGCACTAATAGGGTTCAAATTATCATTGGATGAGCATTGAAAATTAAAATGACCCACTCTATGGCAAAGTTCACAAATAAAAGGATAGAGGGCACAAACTTTTTTACCAAGATCATCTAGAGCCCTAAACCACTTTCTAGTTTTTTCATTAATATGATGGATACAATATTAATCTTAGATTTGATTAATTCCACAAGGTCTATGCATTCCACAAAAATTAACATGCTTATAGGAAATAGCATTCTTAGGAGTTTGAGCATGCTTATTGCAATCATTAACAACAATTTCATTCTTCATGCAAGCCTCTTTAAAAGGTTCATGATACTTATCGAAATTATTCTTAGGCAATTCAAAATGAGAAGCAAAGGATTTATAAAGATTTGCAGCAACTTGAGAGTCAAGACCATAGGTAGCACTCATATTTCGGAATTTACTAGTATCCATAAAAGTTTCAATGCATTCATAATCATAGTTTATACCTGACTCTTTACCTTTGTTGTTCTCCCATCCTTCGAGCGTTCTCCTCAATCCGATCAAGAAGATCCCACCTAGCTTCAACCTCCTTGCTTGTGAAAGATCCCTCCGAACAGGCATCTAGATAGTCCTTGTGATGTCCTGAAAGCCTTGCATAAAAATTATTAATAATAACATTACGGGGGAGCTCATGAATGGGACATTTGAGCATTAGTGACTTCAATCCCCCCCTTGCTTGAGAAATACTCTCTCCATCATGAGGATAAAAGTTATAAATGTAATTCCTATCAATATGCACTTCATGAGGAGGATAAAATTTAGAATAAAAGAGAGATACAATTTCCTCCCAACCAAGAGAGTGGCTATTCTTCAGCAATTTATACCAATGCGCCGCTTTACCAGACAGCGCAATAGAGAATAGTTTCTTCCTCACTTCATCCATAGAGATACCTGCACACTTGAATAACCCGCATAATTCATGCAAAAACAGTAAATGATCTCCAGGATGGACAGTTCCATCCCCTTCATAGCGGTTATCAATAACACGTTCAATAATTTTCATGGGTATCTCGAAAGCAGTACTTGGCAGTTGGTGGATTTAAAATATCACAAGCATCATTAGAGTTATCGCATATGGGAGATAAAGTATTATCGAGCAAATTTTCTCCCCTAAAGATGGGAAGCTAAAAAGATCATAAAAACTAGCTTCCCCAAGCTTAGACTTCTCCATAGCATTAGTAGTGATTGCGTTCATACTAATAACATTGCTACTAGCATGCAAATGAGGTTCCATAGGTTCTTTAATTTCCGCATCACACAATTCATGTCTTAACTTAGGAAATAAATTAAAAAGCTCATAGTTGTTTTCCATTATGCCAAACTAGTGATAAACAAGAAACAAAAAGATGCAATTGCAGGATCTATAGGAAATAGCTTCGAGCACTTACAACGGCGCCAGAAAATAGCTTAGTAGCCGAGATCCGGAGTGTGAGTACCTTTTACCTTTCCTACCCGGCAACGGCGCCAGAAAATAGTTTGATGTCTACGCACACTCCTTTTCCTGTAGACAGTGTTGGGCCTCCAAGAGCAGAGGTTTGTAGAACAGCAGCAATTTTTCCCTTAAGTGAATCACCCAAGGTTTATCGAACTCAGGGAGGAAGAGGTCAAAGATATCCCTCTCAAGCAACCCTGCGATCACAATGCAAGAAGTCTCTTGTGTCCCCAACACACCCAATACACTTGTCAGATGTATAGGTGCACTAGTTTGGCGAAGAGATAGTGAGATGCAAATGATATGGATGAATATGAGTGGCAATAGCAATCTGAACAAAATATGGCAGCGAGTAAACATGCAACAAAATAGTAAACAAACGGAGATTCGATGCTTGGAAGCAAGGCCCTATGGATCCTGCTTTCACTAGTGGACACTCTCAACAATGATCACATAATAGAACCACTCTACACTCTCTTGTTGGATGATGAACACCACTAATTGTGTAGGGCTACAAGAGCACCTCAATGCCGGAGTTAACAAGCTCCACAATATTCGATATTCATATTTAAATAACCTTAGAGTGCATGATAGATCAACACAATTATACCGAGTACTAACATAGCATGCACACCGTCACCGACAGACTATGAAAGGGGGAATAAATTGCATCAATGCCATCATAGTAATAGTTAACTTCATAATCTACAAGAGATCACAATCATAGCATATACCAAGTACTTCATGATGCACACACTGTCAACATTACATCATGGAGGAGGAATAGACTACTTTAATAACATCACTAGAGTAGCACATAGATGATATTCAACTAGATCACAAAGAGAGAGAGAGATGAACCACATAGCTACGGCGGAGCCCTCAGCCCGGGGGTGGATTACTCCCTCCTCATCATGGAGACAGCGATGGCGGTGAAGATGGCGGTGGAGACGGCGGTGGAGATGACTCCGGGGGCAATTCCCCGTCCCGGTAGGGTGTCGGAACAGAGACTTCTGTCCCCCGAATTGGAGTTTCGCGATGGCGGCGGCTCTGGAAGGTTTTCTCGGGTTTCGTCAATCGGTATCGAAGATTTAGGTCAGGGACCTTTAAATAGGCGAAGAGGCGGAGTCGGAGGGCTGACGAGGTGGTGACACCATAGGGGGGCGCGCCCCCCTTGGGCCGCGCCGCCCTGTCATCTGGTGGCCCTGTGGCCCCCCTCTGGTCCCTCTCGGGTGTTCTGGAAGCTTCGTGGAATTTTAAGACTCTGGGCGTTGATTTCGTCCAATTCCGAGAATATTTCCTTACTAGGATTTCTGAAACCAAAAACAGCAGAAAACGAGACCGGCACTTCGGCATCTCGTCAATAGGTTAGTTCCGGAAAACGCATAAAATCATCATAAAGTGTGAACAAAACATGTAGGTATTGTCATAAAACAAGCATGGAACATAAGAAATTATCGATACGTTGGAGACGTATCAAACAGCAGCGCCGACATCGTGAGCTGGAGCAGCGCCTCCTCATCGCCGAGCGCGACGAGGCGCTGCGCCTCGAATGGGCGCGCCGCTTCCCCGAGGACGTCGCCGCCACGGAGGCCTTCTACGCGCAGAAGGAGGAGGAGAAGGCGGCGATGAAAGCGAAGAAAAAGGCGAGCCGCGAGAAGCGCCGCGCCGAGTCCGCGGCGAGGAAGAAGGCGAGGGCCGATGCGGCGGCGAGGAGGAAGGAGGAAAAGAAGAACGGCGCAGGGCCGTCGACCATCGTCCTCTCCTCCTCCTCCGACTTCCAGTGGACGACGACGTCGACGCCGGTGTCGGCACGACACCGAGCAACTCCGACTTCGACTGGGAGTCCGACGACCAGTCAGAGGAGTAGTTTATTTTAGTATTTTCGTTTAAATGTCGCTTTGTATCGTTGCACTTTTGAAATATATTCGTATTTTCGATCATATTTTCATAGTTCGTTTGATGAATTAAAAAAAAACGGTCGGATTAGCAGTTTGTGACGCGCGCGCGCTGCAAAATAGAGCCTCTGCCGGAGGTGCGTTTTTCGCACACCAACGCGCGCTGCAAAATAGATCCTCTGCCAGAGGCAAATTTGCTATGCCGCGCGCCAGCGGTATACAGCGCGCCCAATCGCCGGTATAGCGCGCCGCGATTTAGCGCGTCTGTTGGAGATGCTCTTACTGAAGCAATTGCTTTAGTAATCCTTCTGTGCAAGTCGTGATTTTGCCATGTATTGATTTCTGTCAGTTATTCTTTGATGAACCATGTGTTGGTTATGATTCAACTGTATAAATTGTTGCTTAAATAAATTACAGCATGATTTGGAATAAATATTCTTGTTTGAACCAACATGGTAATGAAGACAATTAGCCTGTGTGGCTTAGTTTGCTTGTTAAGCTAGTGTTGTGACCTCAGTATCTTGCTATTGCATCTGGTTGCATCCTATTTGGCTACTTGGTGGGTTTTATGAAAATAAAAACAAACTCCACAATTGGGAATCATCTAGATGAATGCCCTGTGGTTACTTTTTATGAAAAATGGGTTAGTCTGATGGTTTAACACACCATATGGTGCTAGGTTAGTAGTTGGCTACTGTTCTAGGGTTTTAGTGACTTGGATGGCTAGTACTGAATACTTAAGCATATCCAGTGACTATCTTCTATAGTTCTTGGTCTGAGCTCTTCTTCCTGGCATCACTTGGTAAATATCAATTGATGATACACCCGGTGGAGCATCTGCTCCACACCAAGTGTCTATGAGCATGCTTATGATGGATTGGATCATGAGATCCATCCAGGTATGATGTATACCTTCCTCTAGCTCGTAGAAAGATGTTTTGTGTTGATGCAGTGCTTCTGGATGGTTGATTTGATCACAGCCCATCACCTCCTAACTCCTGGTTGATCTACTTCTTAGGTCACTATATGATCTATGGATGGTGGTTGGATTTTGGTGTTTGGTTTCTCTGGATAAATGTATGGAATTATTTTACTGGTGGTTCTATGGTTGTTCTTGCTGTTCATCCTTGATGAACTGATGATCCATCCCTATCTCTAAGCACTGTGCTATTTATAGCGCAATATGCTGGGCTCCTTGGTCGACATCACATGTGTGTGTGTGATGTGCTGTCTTGTGCTCCTCTCCTTGCTTAGGATGGTGAATTGTTGTTGTGTTCCCCCTTGTCTTTGGTTGGGACTTGATCCTTGTCTGCCAAGCTTATCACTTGCATTTCCATTTCTCTTTACTGTCAAGTGTCAATGACACTTGGTACTGGACAAATTGTTCTATTTTCTGATGTTTTACAGGTTTCCAAGATGAATCAAGATTTGGAGAATGACAAGATGAAGAATGATGAAGACTTTAGTTTAGAATAAATTCAATTGATGTAATATTTATTTTTCTGTATTTTATTATTCATTCATTCTTGTATATTGGATAATGTAATGACAATGTAAATATGTGTACATGATCAATAAAGCTCAAGTTTTGTTTTATGAGCTTTTGTAAAGATTTGCTATTCACTTATGAATTATTTGTATATATTTGATATACTTTTAAATAATTTGCATTTGTGTGATGTGTGTATGAATTATGAATTCATAATTTATTCGTATATTGTTTTCTTTACTTCATTTGTTTTATGAATTCAATTTAAAATGCAATTCAAATCTTCTCCCAAACTGAATTCATAAAACAAATGAAGTAATCAAATGTAATCAAACATGTACAATCAAATCGGTGTACCTTGCATTTCAAGTTTCAAAATAGGTCATGTCGAAGTTCATCACATTTACCTTGCTCTAACCCTAATAGCAACGAGAGAGAAACCTCGATCCCTCTTAGGATTTATGTAATAAAGCGCGAAAATTCCCCCCGTTTTGTGATGAAATGCACATCCCATTTCTAATTCTACCCTTCGTTAATCCTATGTTCTGGGATATTACATAGATCAACCGAAGCATTGACTTCTCTAGGACAATGAGGAAAGCTAACATCAACAAATTTCCTACTAAGAAAGTTGCACTCCTCATATATTGCTACCGCAGGTCCTAGAGAGTTCCCTCCATCTTTCATCGTATCAATTACCTCACTACAATCAGAATTGACCTCGAGTCTATTACATCCAAACTGTCCAGCGAGAAGGAGACCATCACGGACCCCCATAGCCTCTGCCATCGGTGCATCAGACACAAAGGAGATAGTTCGACTAGAAGCTCCAATGAACATACCTCTATGGTCCCTTATGATAGCACCACAGCTACCATTCCCAGAATTCGCATCAAAACAAGCATCCACATTAAGCTTCACATAATCTTCCTTGGGCTTAATCCAACCATGCCTAACTAGCGGAGGTTTTATCTTCTTTGGACGTGAATAATTTGTTTCCAAACCTGCGATGTCAAACTTATAAACCACTATATATCAAATGCTACCCCACGCCTATTACCGTGTACACCGTTTTGATTGTACATGTCTGATTACCCTGTTTTGCAAGCCTGCTCGTGAAACAACCCATTTGTTTCTTCCGTGAAGGCTGGAAAAAACACCGGATCGTGTGCTACCTATAATACTTCATCTTGATTTGTTTCCTCCTCCCGTGCAAAACCTTCTTTCCAACCCACTAGGGAAATGCGTAATGGGATAATGTCAGCCATCTCTTAGAGCTGCCACGTAGATTTTCGCTAAGTTGGAGAACATGGAATGAAGAAAAGGAAGGTTGGCTTCTCTAGCTAGAACGAGTATTAGATGTATAGTGCGGATGATGATGTTTGCAGAAAACAGTAGAACGAGTATTGCAGTAGATTGTATTCGATGTAAAAGAATGGACCGGGGTCCACAGTTCACTAGTGGTGTCTCTCCCATAAGATAAATAGCAGGTTGGGTGAACAAATTACAGTTGGGCAATTGACAAATAAAGATAGCATGACAATGCACATACATGTTATGATGAGTAGTGTGAGATTTAATTGGGCATTACGACAAAGTACATAGACCGCTATCCAAGCATGCATCTATGCCTAAAAAGTCCACCTTCGAGTTATCATCCGAACCCCTCCAGTATTAAGTTGCAAATAACGAGACAATTGCATTAAGTATGGTGCGTAATGTAATCAACAAATACATCCTTAGACATAGCATTGATGTTTTATCCCTAGTGGCAACAAGCACATCCACAACCTTAGAACTTTCCGTCACTCGTCCCGCATTTAATGGAGGCATGAACCCACTATCGAGCATAAATACTCCCTCTTGGAATTACAAGTAACGACTTGGCCGAGCCTCTACTAATAACGGAGAGCATGCAAGATCATAAACAACACATAGATGATAGATTGATAATCAACATAACATAGCATTCAATATTCATCGGATCCCAACAAACGCAACATGTAGCATTACAGATAGATGATCTTGATCATGTTAGGCAGCTCACAAGATCCAACAATGATAGCACAATTAGGAGAAGACGACCATCTAGCTACTGCTATGGACCCATAGTCCAGGGGTGAACTACTCACACATCACTCCGGAGGCGACCATGGCGGTGAAGAGTCCTCCGGGAGATGATTCCTGTAATATCCCAGGTAATGGGGTTACAAAAATAGAGGAAACAGATGTGTGCATTGCATTCATGCATAGAAAATCTGGGGAATTTTCGCGCTTTAAAGTAAAACAGATCACGATGAATCGAAGTTTCACTTGACCTTGGTGGAATTGAAGTAGCTCATCAAGTCAAGCGCTATAAACCTCAATGTGACTTTGATAAAACCTTGTTTTGGGCAGAGATGATTTGATCTAAGGGGTTAGATCAAATGGAACTAACAACCAACACAACAACCCTTTACTAAATGATCAATTGCTTGATCTCAAAACAGATCATAATATGGTAAACCTTACCATAACATATGAACATACATGTATTTCGAAATCAAGTAACAATAAATGGAGAAACCATTCTTCACTTATCTTTTCCATGTCTTAAACTAATCCTTGGTCCTACCATGAACTTCATGGTATGCATTTTACTTCATTCTTGGAAACATGACATGGAGATCAACTCTAGAAATATATAATCTTCTCTATTCCAATTTATTAAACATCAAACCTAGAGAGGTGAGAGTTCTAATATAAATATTAGAGAAGCAGTACCAAACCTTGAGCTAAACCTTGGATATACATCCAAGTATTCAAATCATCATCTTTAAGAGTAACCCTAGAATATTAATTCAAGACCTTCCCTAGAGAGAGAACCCATTTATGTTAACCATAAATTCCGATGATCACATCAACCTCTATGGAGCCTAACCTTAGGATAGCATTGAAGTCCTTCCAAATGAGAGAAACCAAAGATACTAATACTAGTTTTACCTATTTAAAAATAAAGGACAACCTTTGAACTAAAGTATTAGTAGATTAACCATTTCATCTTGGAGTGGTGAGACAACCTAATATCACATGGAATAAGATTATATCCATGGATTAAAGAGGAGAGGAGGAGATTATTTCAACCAAGATAGCCAAGTGAAGTTTTGGACTAAATACCTAATGAGATCTTGTGAACATACCATAAACCCTAGAATAAATATTCCTATAGGAGAGAACTCAAGCTATGGAGTTACACTAAAAATAGATGAGGCAATACCTGGATTTGAGAGAGAGAGAACTATTCTTATGACCAGATGATCATATCATCATTGTTGAGTAGAACCCTAACATAATATCTCAGGCATTCTCCTGGGATACAAACTTTAGAGGCAACCATAGTAGTCCCATCCAAGAAAGTAAAGTATAAGTGCTATACCTTAGTTCATCAAGACAATGCTTGATCATGGAAGTGAGAAACCCATTTAATGAGAGATCCCTTAGGAAGCCAAACCTTGATCATTATAAATTGAGTGATGATCATAAACCCTAAGAACTTGAGGTAGAGATATTAAGAACAAGTTGATCATGCCTAATCCATGATCATGCTCTTGAGGTATGTGAGGATAATTTAAACCCTAATATGATTATTAGATATTATTCCCCACATGAAATCATAGGGAGGTAACTAGTAAACAAACCTAGACTTATATCCTAAACCCTAACTTGTGAACCACTTGGTGATCACAGATATAATTGTACCACATCTGCATTCCACTTATTCTTCACCTAAGAAACATAAGAAAACCTTAGTGTAAAGCTCCATACTTAAAATGGTGAGAAATCATCCATTCATATGACCAAAGTTAACTATAAAAAGAACTATAACAACTTTAATTACTTTAACAATAGATAAAAGATATAATAGAAAACTATTGGTATAAGATAAAACCAATTCTCAAGTCCTTAGTAATTAAAGGGAGAACAGAAACAATTAAACCACTAACCATATTACCTTGGTTAGGGGAGATTAAACCCTAGCACATGTAATATGATGTCATCCCAATTCTACAAACTAGAATTATATCTCAACATTAGTTTGTATATCACTTGGGTGATCACAATTAAAACCTAGGCCATAATTGAGAGTTAAACCCTTTGCCATTAGGTAAATAGTATTGGAATCCTAGAATTGCTCCCTAGTTAAAGCTCATGTTTAAATTTGGAGCTTAAGAATAACCTAGAGCTAAACCATATGATTAAACCATGGTGGTGATCAACCACTTAGCCTTGTAAATAAAACCAAACCATTCTGGAAACAATATCTACCCTATATACTTTCAAAGATAATGATAGTGTTAACCTTAAAAAGGGGGATTATAATAGGAGCTACAAAACCCTAATAAGTTGGTGCTCACATAAAATCATATGTAAGTCATCCACTTCTCAAATGGAAACCAAGTCTTAATAATAACCTCTGAAATATATTGAGTTGAAATTATCAACTCTAATAAATCATAACAGAATTGATTCACAAGAAAAAGGAAATTATAATAAAAGAATATAAACTCATACTATTTGCTATTTTGAATAAACCACAAGTATGAAATATAATCAAATATAAAATATATGTTTAAAATAAATAATAATGTAATAGTAATTGCACTATGTCTTAATTCAGTTAACATAACAAGAAACCTGCAAATAAAATTTGAATCCAAATTAGATTCAAATAGAAAATAGAAAACTGGAAATAGAAAACAGAATAAGAAAAGAAATAAAGGAAAGGAGAGAAACCTTACCTGCTGGCCGCCGCAGCCCACCGAAGATCGGCCCAAGGAGCAGCCCAGCCACGGCCCGATCCACCGTAACCCTTCACGTGGCCGGACGCGAGGAAGAAAAACGACATCGTCTTCTTCCTCCAGACCGACACGGCGACGCCCACTGGCATGTCCTCGTCGACGATTCCGACCGCGTCGGTCAAGCGCAACCGTCCTGGAGTGGCCAGCAAGTCGTCCTCGTCAGTGCTTATCCAAGCACATAAAAAATCGGCGCCCAAATTAATCTCCCAGACACCGCCACCTCCCGATCGTCATCGCCGTCGTGTCGACGCCTCAGTGATCGCCTGGAGCTATAAATAGGCCAGAAAGACCTCCGTGAACTCCTTGTTCCTCGACGCCACTCCATTCTCTCTAAATCGTTCTCTACCGCTCGATTTCATCCGGAGACTGTCGCCGGCGTCGGAGAAGAAGCCGACGATTTAAGCCATCCCAGCAACCGAGATAAGGCTTAGGAGGTGCGCCTCGACGAGTACATCAACCTGGCGGAGTAGTGCGTCCAGGGGAGCTAGGAGAGGGGCTAATTTTGAAATTCCCTTTCACTCGGGTTCGCTGGAACTCGCGACGCCGTGCTCAACCCCGACCATCCCCGTCTTCCTCGAGCAGTCTATCAACCTTGTGGTGAGTTTGCGCATCTTCTGCACCCCCTATTTCGCTAAATAGATGTTCCTAGCGTCCGATTGGAATTCGTCGGACTCACGCCGCCGCGGTAGTGCTCACCGGAGCTAGCTCCGGTGATCCAATCAATAAACCGTCACCGCCGGCAGCCTCGGGGGTGTTGAGGAGGTTCCGAAACACCTAGTCTCACATCCCGGGAGCCTTTAAAACGGTTGCGCCGTCTCCGACCGGCCGCCGGCGTTGAGCCGCCGGCGAGGGCCGACGTGGCCGTGGGGGCCATCGCATGTTCTTTGACCGGTCGTTGCTCGCGTGGCCACTGACCTGGTCAAAGACCCCACTTGTCTGTGTCTACGGGTGGGGTTTGACTGGTACGTTTAGTGTTTTTAGTTTATTTTGAAATTACAGAAAATGCCTGAAACTTTGAAATAATGTAGAAAATTCATAAAAGCTCAGAAAAATACAAATAAGATATCAAAATTCTTATAAAAGAAAAATCTATCCAATAAAAATATAAAATGAAATTTATATTCTTAACTAGAAATTCATTATTTAATACTTATTAAATAAGCCTTTTCTTTAATTCTAAATTGAATTAAAATTCAATAAATAGTAAAACCTTCTAAAATAAATAAAAACCAGTAAGAAAAATAAAGAAAACATTAAAGCTATTTTTCTTTATTTGTTATTTTGTTAAATCTTTATTAGTGGAAATTTAAACCCTAATTAATAATTACCTTAATTATAAATTGTTTAAAAATAATAAAATGCCAAATTCAATATTATTTTTATTCCAAAGTATTAATAACTTCAACTTTATTAATGAAGTTATTAATCCAAGAATTATAGGGTAATTAGGACAACCCTAGATCCATTATAAATAAAGTTATAACCTTATCATTTCATGTGATCCCTAAAACCCTAATATCATTAGGAACCCTAGTTCCATTATTACATGTGAACCCTAAATAGTTTCCAAACCTAAACCCAAGTTCACATGTGATCATATTACTTCAATAATAGTCATATAACCATAGTAGCAACTAAATATTTGCTATAACCACATCAAATGTAGAACTCTATCACTAGTAGATTAGCATTCCATGTGTTCACCTTAATCAAATCTAGTACTTATCCAACCTAGATAATCAAAGTAGAATTAACCAAGGCTAAACCCTAGATCCTATTTCCAAGACCACCATCCTTAATTATCCATGCTTAACATCACATTATTGTGATGAATACTAAATAGCAATCATACCTAATGTCTTGCATTACCTACCATACTCCACTAAACTCTACCAGTGTGAGATACTTATGAACCATCCTATTTAGGAACCAACCATTCTCTACTTAGAGATCCAATGGCTAATACAAGACAACCTCAACCTTAATTGTAATACTTCTTATTATTTAAGAAGTATGTTCTTCAAAAGTTATTCTTTTGAAGGAAATAAAGAATCATCACCAACCCTGCTTAAAAGAACCTATAAAACCTAGCTAGCAATCACCAGTCAGATGAATCAACCTTGATAGCAACCTTGTATGTGAACCACTCTAAAAGTGCAACGCACCATAAACCAGTCATTACAACTCACTGATCCTAAATCATCGGGGTTAGGTCACGCTTAGAGCGATTGCATTTCATTCTTATGCATTATTGCATCCTTGCCAATCTTTTAAACATCGTCCTTACCGGACGATGATGCTATTTCAGACTTTGGAGTTTTTACGTATCGAAGACTTTGTCTGCATAATCTTGCAGTCAAGAAAGGCAAGTTCATCACTTGCTCATGTCATTTGAGTATTTCTATCAAATTACTTGCAAAGTATTATGGTTACCACTATTGCATAAAAATCAAAACCACTACTTTCATAACTATGAATATGACTATGTGGTGGGCAATGGAACCATGGATTGTGTTGATATGGTGGAGGTTCCATTGCACGGGTTTATATCCATCTAGGATTAAACAACAAATGTCGCCAGTGATTCTTGTGCCGTAATATCCGTGTTAACCATAAGATCCGGAGTGGGACGGAGTAGTCAAAAGTGTTTCCACCTCTCGTTCATCAACGGATGCGCTTACCGTAGCAGTTGTATCTGGCGGAACAACCGGAGGGTGGGGATCCCATTCTAATTCCCCACGGTAAAGCATTGCTTGCTATAGCAGTTGTATCTTGCGGAACAACCGGAGGGTGGGGATCCCATTCTAATTCCCCACGGTAATGCGGTCTACGATGGGTTGCAGCTACCGGTGTAGGAGTGTATGGTAGAGCCCAGCACTGTCATCGTGGTCGGGGTCCACCCTGAAATTACGGGAATAATGGGACCGGCGTGGACCCAGGGTCGGGGCATGCAACAACGGGTGGGTGTTCGAGGTAGCGGAGGAACATGATTGGCTAGACCTTATACCGGGCCTCACACCAAAGGAAGTGTGGACGGGAACATATGCCCGGTTGGCACCAAGGTTAAGATCTCTTATGGGTAAAGCAACACACCTCTGCGAGTGTAAAGAACCGTGACTGTCACTCCCTGTTCCGGGATATGGAAGCTGCGAACGCGGCCGGAAAGGAGCTCCATGAAGCTCTAGTAAACCGGTGAAGGCTGACGGACATAGTTCTTCCGAATAAAAGCAACCTTTTGAAGAAATGGTTATGAAAACTTGCATTGGTATTAGACTTTACGGTCTAATGCCGTAGCTAGTGCATTAAACACCTCTTTCCTATAATGAACTTGTTGAGTATGCTCGTACTCATCCCACTCTTAAATCCCCTGCTTAGATATGGAGGCATCGAAGGAGGATCTACAACGCAACTCGAAGACCAAGGAGTCAACAACTACTTCAAGAGACGAGGACCACGTCGGAGGAGTCGAATACCACATCCAACAAGGAGAAAACCTAGTTTAGCCATAGAAGGGAACTAGCTTCCTAAACCTAGCTCCTATTTAGCTAGAGTCTATTCCTAACCTCTGTAGTTAGTGAAATACTCTACAAATAGAGTTCGTGATAAGAATAGACTACGAGTTGTTCTTCTGGAATTTATTTGCAGTTTTACCTCATTGTAAAGTAGGAGGCTGTGATGATCTTATGTAACAGAGTCGATGTTGTAATTCTATAGACATGCCTTGGACCCGCATATGTTTCTGTTGTACCACTCTGAGCGATATAATACCCGTGGAACGGTGTTTCATTGGTGTTATATCAGACTTGCATACTACACCATGCAGTGGTATGCCGGGTCTCCACAGTTGGTATCAGAGCAAATGCTTTGACCCTAGGATTAAAACCCTTTAAAGGAGACCTATAGGATTGGTAGTGTCTATAGGAAGTTGTCTTAGGTAAACCAAATCTTTCTATGACTTGAGATGGATATTCACTTGAGAATAATCCTGACACACTTGAGTCAACATTTCTTACCTATTTTTTTTTAAGTAATGTTAGCTAGCTAGTCTCAGGTATGTACCATACTCTTAAGACCCTAAAATAATTATGAGTAGACCACAGTTGGTATACAATATATGGTAGCCCAAAGAGAGGATACAACCATAAGGAAGATATCCTATTGGAAGATGTGTACCAACATATGTTATGATTAAGTAAGAGTTATCCAGACTGGTAATAGGAATTATATCAATTGATGAAGATAATTAAGATATCCTAATAGAAGATGTAGACCCAGATAAGTAATGAGTAAGTAAAACTATCAAGACATGTGAAACAATTGATAGTAAGTGATAACTATGAGTCATATGAAGTAGTATAGACCATGATGAGTCAATCATGGGAGATAAGGAAGAGAGATATGAATAAAATATGATTACTTACATGGTAGAGTTGTTCATCATATACGATTCACCTGAGAATCATTATGTGATGGACCAGAACCTCATAATTAATTAAGAAAAGTACAATAAAAAGCCAAGTGCAAAACAATAGTGCAAGAATTGTGTTCCAAAAATATGGGAAGTGTGCCAAGCACATCATGACCATATGCTTATGGTAGAAACACTTAGAAGTATAGGAACTGTATCTTAATAAATATGTATTCAGAGTAACCATATTAGAACTAGAGGTATCATACAAAATAGTCCTCAATAGCACTTATATATGGTATAATACTAAGTTAAGTAGTACTTCCAAAGAAAATTAGGTTAACCTTAACCATCCCAAACCACTTTGTTTCAAGTTTATCTTATTGCAAATGTGCAATTAAGGTAACGGTTGAGACAAATAGTAGAATCCACATATTCGTGCTAAGTATCACGATACAAACCTATCTTATGTGGTGTTATATACTACACATCTCAGCCTGATGTTTAGCGATGTCTTACTCAACTATTATTATTCAGGCTTATGATGGTGTGTATTATATGCACAAAGCTGAATCTTCTTGGATTTGATTGGAATTTCATTGTTTGACTAGATCCATACATGAAGTTTGACTTTGATATGCAAGTGCATGTTGCAATATCAAGCCTTTACTTGATGCTATAGATCTAGAGGGTAATGGTATTTGTGTGAGGAAGTGACGAATTCTGAAGATTCTGAAGACAAGATGAGGGTGCATCAGAAAAAGGAAGTAAAGTTGTGGGAAGTAACCACAATACTTCGAAAAAAATATCAACCAAAACTCATGCTTTGCCTCAACAGAGGAGTACTTTAGTACATAAGAAGCATGAAGGTGAGAAATCTTGTGATTATGGTGAAGCTGAAGCAGATCCATAGTGAACATAGAAGAGGGAATGCATGGGAAATCACTTAGAATGCTATAATCATAGTGTCAGTTAGTGGTTCTCTTGCAAAATAAACCCTGACAGAAGGAAGATGACCTATGAAACCGTAGCAGGTATAAGAAGACCATAATTAGTATCAGAAGACCACAGTTGTGGTATAGGAACAATACTGCGAGATAAAGTAGAAGATGTCTCGTCCAGTTGATCAGAACCTCTAATAGAATCCATTTTTAGATATCAAATAGCCAAAGTTGGTATAACAACCACAGCTGGTATCAGTTGGTATTACAAATAGTCCACGATTTAATTAGTTGTAACAAAAGTTTGTGAACAAATAAAAATCTTGTCAGCCAAATAGCTAGATTTATAATCATTCAGTCGAAGGATTCACATTGGATGTCCACAATTGAGTGGATACACCACAAATATTCTTCGCAAGACCTTAAAAGAAGAATAAACCATAAGCTAGACCCAGATCAATATTCTAACCATAAGTCCAATAGTGGGAAGAAAAGGAGTTGAAGACCATAAGAAAACTCTAAGGGGTAGAGCAAACATTGAGTTGGAAGTACAAAAACTCAATATTTTGAGCAAGATAGATGATGAAGGTCTGAACTGAGAGGAAGTTCAATCTTATTTTCATAAGATTGTTGAACACTACTTTCAGAATGATGTCAGGCCAGAAGCCGAGGTTCATACCTCGAGGAAATAAGAAGTGGACTATAACTTGAGAAAGTAAGTAATATTTACTCAGAAGTACGAAAGCTCAAGTAAATCAAGCATAAAGAAGTTGGACGAAGAAAATACCATAGACCAAATACAGTTCAAGAAGGCCAAAGACCGAAGTAGATTGACCATACCAAAACTAAAGTCTATTTGAAAGATTCCTTTCATGGAACCTAAATAATCCAAAATAGTGATAAGTATCAACTATAAACCATGATTGGATGGACTAAATGAGTCTAATCCATTCTTAGGGGAATAAACCATCATGATCAATTCCATAGTAAGTACCTCACCAAGTACTATTAATGCAGATTTGGTAGTAAGGGAAAAACAAAGACCTATTTTATCAAATAGGAGAATGTTATCCAATTAGTCCTCAATTAAGACTGTCAGGACAAGAAGAAGTCCCAATAATTGAATATTCAATGAGAAAGGAAACAAGCTTATAATATTGGAGGAAATCATGGAAGTAAAGGAAGTAATAGTTGTTTGATGTCAAACACTAATGGATTCCAGGAAGAATCTGGACAAGGGATATATTCAATTATATCCAAGGAGATCATCACGGAGTTCGAGAAAATCATAGTCCGCACAAGTCGACCCACACTACGGAAACGTGAGAGAGATCAAACTTCGAGGACGAAGTTTAGTTTAAGGGGTAGAGACTCGTAATATCCCGGTAATGGGGTTACAAAAATAGAGGAAACAGATGTGTGCATTGCATTCATGCATAGAAAATCTGGGAATTTTCGCGCTTTAAAGTAAAACAATCACAAGAATCGAAGTTTCACTTGACCTTGGTGGAATTGAAGTAGCTCATCAAGTCAAGCGCTATAAACCTCAATGTGACTTTGATAAAACCTTGTTTTGGGCAGAGATGATTTGATCTAAGGGGTTAGATCAAATGGAACTAACAACCAACACAACAACCCTTTACTAAATGATCAATTGCTTGATCTCAAAACAGATCATAATATGGTAAACCTTACCATAACATATGAACATACATCTATTTAGAAATCAAGTAACAATAAATGGAGAAACATTCTTCACTTATCTTTTCCATGTCTTAAACTAATCCTTGGTCCTACCATGAACTTCATGGTATGCATTTTACTTCATTCTTGGAAACATGACATGGAGATCAACTCTAGAAATATATAATTTTCTCTATTCCAATTTATTAAACATCAAACCTAGAGAGGTGAGAGTTCTAATATAAATATTAGAGAAGCAAGTACCAAACCTTGAGCTAAACCTTGGATATACATCCAAGTATTCAAATCATCATCTTTAAGAGTAACCCTAGAATATTAATTCAAGACCTTCCCTAGAGAGAGAACCCATTTATGTTAACCATAAATTCCGATGATCACATCAACCTCTATGGAGCCTAACCTTAGGATAGCATTGAAGTCCTTCCAAATGAGAGAAACCAAAGATACTAATACTAGTTTTACCTATTTAAAAATAAAGGACAACCTTTGAACTAAAGTATTAGTAGATTAACCATTTCATCTTGGAGTGGTGAGACAACCTAATATCACATGGAATAAGATTATATCCATGGATTAAAGAGGAGAGGAGGAGATTATTTCAACCAAGATAGCCAAGTGAAGTTTTGGACTAAATACCTAATGAGATCTTGTGAACATACCATAAACCCTAGAATAAATATTCCTATAGGAGAGAACTCAAGCTATGGAGTTACACTAAAAATAGATGAGGCAATACCTGGATTTGAGAGAGAGAGAACTATTCTTATGACCAGATGATCATATCATCATTGTTGAGTAGAACCCTAACATAATATCTCAGGCATTCTCCTGGGATACAAACTTTAGAGGCAACCATAGTAGTCCCATCCAAGAAAGTAAAGTATAAGTGCTATACCTTAGTTCATCAAGACAATGCTTGATCATGGAAGTGAGAAACCCATTTAATGAGAGATCCCTTAGGAAGCCAAACCTTGATCATTATAAATTGAGTGATGATCATAAACCCTAAGAACTTGAGGTAGAGATATTAAGAACAAGTTGATCATGCCTAATCCATGATCATGCTCTTGAGGTATGTGAGGATAATTTAAACCCTAATATGATTATTAGATATTATTCCCCACATGAAATCATAGGGAGGTAACTAGTAAACAAACCTAGACTTATATCCTAAACCCTAACTTGTGAACCACTTGGTGATCACAGATATAATTGTACCACATCCGCATTCCACTTATTCTTCACCTAAGAAACATAAGAAAACCTTAGTGTAAAGCTCCATACTTAAAATGGTGAGAAATCATCCATTCATATGACCAAAGTTAACTATAAAAAGAACTATAACAACTTTAATTACTTTAACAATAGATAAAAGATATAATAGAAAACTATTGGTATAAGATAAAACCAATTCTCAAGTCCTTAGTAATTAAAGGGAGAACAGAAACAATTAAACCACTAACCATATTACCTTGGTTAGGGGAGATTAAACCCTAGCACATGTAATATGATGTCATCCCAATTCTACAAACTAGAATTATATCTCAACATTAGTTTGTATATCACTTGGGTGATCACAATTAAAACCTAGGCCATAATTGAGAGTTAAA
Source organism: Lolium rigidum (assembly GCF_022539505.1). Classification (NCBI taxonomy): domain Eukaryota; kingdom Viridiplantae; phylum Streptophyta; class Magnoliopsida; order Poales; family Poaceae; genus Lolium; species Lolium rigidum. Next base: position 139,704,264 of record NC_061514.1, read on the forward strand.
CCCTTTGCCATTAGGTAAATAGTATTGGAATCCTAGAATTGCTCCCTAGTTAAAGCTCATGTTTAAATTTGGAGCTTAAGAATAACCTAGAGCTAAACCATATGATTAAACCATGGTGGTGATCAACCACTTAGCCTTGTAAATAAAACCAAACCATTCTGGAAACAATATCTACCCTATATACTTTCAAAGATAATGATAGTGTTAACCTTAAAAAGGGGGATTATAATAGGAGCTACAAAACCCTAATAAGTTGGTGCTCACATAAAATCATATGTAAGTCATCCACTTCTCAAATGGAAACCAAGTCTTAATAATAACCTCCGAAATATATTGAGTTGAAATTATCAACTCTAATAAATCATAACAGAATTGATTCACAAGAAAAAGGAAATTATAATAAAAGAATATAAACTCATACTATTTGCTATTTTGAATAAACCACAAGTATGAAATATAATCAAATATAAAATATATGTTTAAAATAAAGAATAATGTAATAGTAATTGCACTATGTCTTAATTCAGTTAACATAACAAGAAACCTGCAAATAAAATTTGAATCCAAATCAGATTCAAATAGAAAATAGAAAACTGGAAATAGAAAACAGAATAAGAAAAGAAATAAAGGAAAGGAGAGAAACCTTACTCGCCGCCGCCGCAGCCCACCAAAGACCGGCCCAAGGAGCAGCCCAGCCACGGCCCAGCCCACCGTAACCCTTCACGTGGCCGCACGCGAGGAAGAAAAACGGCATCGTCTTCTTCCTCCAGACCGACACGGCGACGCCCACTGGCATGTCCTCGTCGACGATTCCGACCGCGTCGGTCAAGCGCAACCGTCCTGGAGTGGCCAGCAAGTCGTCCTCGTCAGTGCTTATCCAAGCACATAAAAAATCGCGCCCAAATTAATCTCCCGTGACACCGCCACCTCCCCGATCGTCATCGCCGTCGTGTCGACGCCTCGTGATCGCCCGGAGCTATAAATAGGCCGTAAAGACCTCCGTGAACTCCTTGTTCCTCGACGCCACTCCATTCTCTCTAAATCGTTCTCTACCGCTCGATTTCATCCGGAGATCGTCGCCGGCGTCGGAGAAGAAGCCGACGATTTAAGCCATCCCGACAACCGAGATAAGGCTTAGGAGGTGCGCCTCGACGAGTACATCAACCTGGCGGAGTAGTGCGTCCAGGGGAGCTAGGAGAGGGGCTAATTTTGAAATTCCCTTCCACTCGGGTTCGCCGGAACTCGCGACGCCGTGCTCAACCCTGACCATCCCCGTCTTCCTCGAGCAGTCTATCAACCTTGTGGTGAGTTTGCGCATCTTCTGCACCCCCTATTTCGCTAAATAGATGTTCCTAGCGTCCGATTGGAATTCGTCGGACTCACGCCGCCGCGGTAGTGCTCACCGGAGCTAGCTCCGGTGATCCAATCAATAAACCGTCACCGCCAGCAGCCTCAGGGTGTTGAGGAGGTTCCGAAACACCTAGTCTCACATCCCGGGAGCCTTTAAAACGGTTGCGCCGTCTCCGACTGGCCGCCGGCGTTGAGCCGCCGGCGAGGGCCGACGTGGCCGTGGGGGCCATCGCATGTTCTTTGACCGGTCGTTGCCTGCGTGGCCACTGACCTGGTCAAAGACCCCACTTGTCTGTGTCTACGGGTGGGGTTTGACTGGTACGTTTAGTGTTTTTAGTTTATTTTGAAATTACGTAAAAATGCCTGAAACTTTGAAATAATGTAGAAAATTCATAAAAGCTCAGAAAAATACAAATAAGATATCAAAATTCTTATAAAAGAAAAAATCTATCCAATAAAAATATAAAATGAAATTTATATTCTTAACTAGAAATTCATTATTTAATACTTATTAAATAAGCCTTTTCTTTAATTCTAAATTGAATTAAAATTCAATAAATAGTAAAACCTTCTAAAATAAATAAAAACCAGTAAGAAAAATAAAGAAAACATTAAAGCTATTTTTCTTTATTTGTTATTTTGTTAAATCTTTATTAGTGGAAATTTAAACCCTAATTAATAATTACCTTAATTATAAATTGTTTAAAAATAATAAAATGCCAAATTCAATATTATTTTTATTCCAAAGTTATTAATAACTTCAACTTTATTAATGAAGTTATTAATCCAAGAATTATAGGGTAATTAGGACAACCCTAGATCCATTATAAATAAAGTTATAACCTCATCATTTCATGTGATCCCTAAAACCCTAATATCATTAGGAACCCTAGTTCCATTATTACTTGTGAACACTAAATAGTTTCCAAACCTAAACCCAAGTTCACATGTGATCATATTACTTCAATAATAGTCATATAACCATAGTAGCAACTAAATATTTGCTATAACCACATCAAATGTAGAACTCTATCACTAGTAGATTAGCATTCCATGTGTTCACCTTAATCAAATCTAGTACTTATCCAACCTAGATAATCAAAGTAGAATTAACCAAGGCTAAACCCTAGATCCTATTTCCAAGACCACCATCCTTAATTATCCATGCTTAACATCACATTATTGTGATGAATACTAAATAGCAATCATACCTAATGTCTTGCATTACCTACCATACTCCACTAAACTCTACCAGTGTGAGATACTTATGAACCATCCTATTTAGGAACCAACCATTCTCTACTTAGAGATCCAATGGCTAATACAAGACAACCTCAACCTTAATTGTAATACTTCTTATTATTTAAGAAGTATGTTCTTCAAAAGTTATTCTTTTGAAGGAAATAAAGAATCATCACCAACCCTGCTTAAAAGAACCTATAAAACCTAGCTAGCAATCACCAGTCAGATGAATCAACCTTGATAGCAACCTTGTATGTGAACCACTCTAAAAGTGCAACGCACCATACATAAACCAGTCATTACAACTCACTGATCCTAAATCATCGGGGTTAGGTCACGCTTAGAGCGATTGCATCTCATTCTTATGCATTATTGCATCCTTGCCAATCTTTTAAACATCGTCCTTACCGGACGATGATGCTATTTCAGACTTTGGAGTTATTACATATCGAAGACTTTGTCTGCATAATCTTGCAGTCAAGAAAGGCAAGTTCATCACTTGCTCATGTCATTTGAGTATTTCTATCAAATTACTTGCAAAGTATTATGGTTACCACTATTGCATAAAAATCAAAACCACTACTTTCATAACTATGAATATGACTATGTGGTGGGCAATGGAACCATGGATTGTGTTGATATGGTGGAGGTTCCATTGCACGGGTTTATATCCATCTAGGATTAAACAACAAATGTCGCCAAGGATTCTTGTGCCGTAATATCCGTGTTAACCATAAGATCCGGAGTGGGACGGAGTAGTCAAAAGTGTTTCCACCTCTCGCTCATCAACGGATGCGCTTACCGTAGCGGTTGTATCCGGCGGAACAACCGGAGGGTGGGGATCCCATTCTAATTCCCCACGGTAAAGCATTGCTTGCTATAGCAGCTTGTATCTTGCGGAACAACCGGAGGGTGGGGATCCCATTCTAATTCCCCACGGTAATGCGGTCTATGATGGGTTGCGCCTACCGGCGTAGGAGTGTATGGTAGAGCCCAAGCACGCCGTCGTGGTCGGGGTCCACCCCGAAATTACGGGAATAATGGGACCGGCGTGGACCCGTGGTCGGGGCATGCAACAACGGGTGGGTGTTCGAGGTAGCGGAGGAACATGATTGGCTAGACCTTATACCGGGCCTCACACCAAAGGAAGTGTGGACGGGAACATATGCCCGGTTGGCACCAAGGTTAAGATCTCTTATGGGTAAAGCAACACACCTCTCGCAGAGTGTAAAGAACCGTGACTCGTCACTCCCTGTTCCGGATATGGAACTCGCGAACGCGGCCGGAAAGGAGCTCCATGAAGCTCTAGTAAACCGGTGAAGGCTGACGGACATAGTTCTTCTGAATAAAAGCAACCTTTTGAAGAAATGGTTATGAAAACTTGCATTGGTATTAGACTTTCTGGTCTAATGCCGTAGCTAGTGCATTAAACACCTCTTTCCTATAATGAACTTGTTGAGTATGCTCGTACTCATCCCACTCTTAAATCCCCGCTTAGATATGGAGGCATCGAAGGAGGATCTACAAGCGCAACTCGAAGACCAAGGAGTCAACAACTACTTCAAGAGACAGGACCTCGTCGGAGGAGTCGAATACCACATCCAACAAGGAGAAAACCTAGTTTAGCCATAGAAGGGAACTAGCTTCCTAAACCTAGCTCCTATTTAGCTAGAGTCTATTCCTAACCTCTGTAGTTAGTGAAATACTCTACAAATAGAGTTCGTGATAAGAATAGACTACGAGTTGTTCTTCTGGAATTTATTTGCAGTTTTTGTGGTGACCCTGCATACCACTGCATGTTGTAGTATGCCAGTCGTTGATATAACATTCACGAAGTACCATTCTGCAAATGTTACATCCCTCAGAGTAGTACAACAGAACATAGCAGGTCCATAACTCATTCACATATTATTACAATTAACATACACATGTCATCTCGGAGCTCCTCTTGGGTCCTAAGAGAAGTACTCCTGGGTTCGAGGCGAACCCAACTTAACTTACAAGTATAAGTGTCTCATTAAGCTAAACATTTATTTCCTCGAGCAGCTAAATATTAAGGGTTCGTGCTGCTCGGCTTCAACTACTACTAGGTTCTTCTAGGCTTGATCTCCACCGGAAGCCTCCCCGGTTCCGTAGACTATGAGATAGTCTACGCCTTCAACTCCTCCTGAGAGGTCAGGTTCATCGTAGCCGATAATCTCGGCTCCTTCATTGCTGTCGTAGTCCTCCTCCAGACGATTCAGACAATCTAAGCATGGGATTTAAGAGTGGTATGAGTACGGGCGTACTCAACAAGTTCATTATAGGTAAGAGGTGTTTAATGCACTAGCTACGATATTAGACCAGAAAGTCTAATACCAATGCAAGTTTTGATAAACATTTCTTCAAGAGATTGATTTTATTTCAAAGAGCTATCTCCGTCAGCCTTCACTGGTTTACTAGAACTTCATGGAGCTCCTTTCCGGCCGCGTTCGCAGCTTCCTCAATCCCGGAACGAGGAGTGACAGGTCATAGTTCTTTACACTCGCAGAGGTGTGTTGCTTTACCCATAAGAGATCTTAACCTTGGTGCCAACCGGGCAGCTTTCCCGTCCACACTTCCTTTGGTGTGAGGCCCGGTATAAGGTCTAGCCAATCATGTTCCTCCGCTACCTCGAACACCCACCCTTTGTTGCATGCCCCGACCCTGGGTCCACGCCGGTCCCATTATTCCCGTAATTTCAGGGTGGACCCCGACCACGACGACAGTGCTGGGCTCTACCATACACTCCTACGCCGGTAGCTGCAACCCATCATAGACCGCATTACCGTGGGGAATTAGAATGGGATCCCCACCCTCCGGTTGTTCCGCAAGATACAACTGCTACGGCAAGCAATGCTTTACCGTGGGGAATTAGAATGGGATCCCCACCCTCCGGTTGTTCCGCCGTATACAACCGCTACGGTAAGCGCATCCGTTGATGAACGAGAGGTGGAAACACTTTTGACTACTCCGTCCCACTCCGGATCTTATGGTTAACACGGATATTACTGACACAGGAATCATCGGCGACATTTGTTGTTTAATCCTAGATGGATATAATCCCGTGCAATGGAACCTCCACCATATCAACACAATCCATGGTTCCATTGCCCACCACTTAGTCATATTCATAGTTATGAAAGTAGTGGTTTTGATTTTTTGTGCAATAGTGATAACCATAATACTTTGCAAGTAATTTGATAAAAATACTCAAATGACATGAGCAAGTGATGAACTTGCACTGAACACCGCAAAGTTTTGCGGTTGGAAGGTGTGGACTGACCCTTGTCCTCGGTCTCCGAAAAATAGCATCATTGTCCGATAAGGGCAATGGTTAAAGAAGCAATTATGCATGATTCCAATTTTAGGGTTTGTTCCCCCCTTCCGATGTTGTTTTTATTTCATGTAAGAGGTTGATACTAAGAATAATTTGGGGATACTTGCTTTAAAGTAAAATTTAACCTTGAAATATTGTCAAGGTGTTTTGAAAGTCCAATTGCATTGATGGACTTATTTTTATTATTGAAAATAATATGTGATTTAAATCATTATTTAAATCTTTAAAATAGGACTTATTCTTAATTGTCTTCAAAAATTCTTTTTGATATTTTATTTAAATAGAGAATTTTATGCTGATCCTTTTTCATATTTTTAATTTATTTTTAAGAGCTTTAATAATTTTCTATTGAATTTCAAAGTTTCATGTTTTTATTGAATTATGAAAAGTCCTTTTTGCCCCTGGGCCCACCTGTCAGGGTGGCCCAGCGGGTTAACCCTAACCCGAGCCGCTCGTCCGGCTCGGTCGGACGCACCCGTCCCCTTCCTCTTGCGCACGCGCTAACCCTAACCCTTCTGAGCTCTGGCGACTCCCGCGTCGCCGCCGCCTTCGCCGATTTTCTCTGGCCAACTCCGGCCATCGCCGGCGGTGAGATGGGTATCAATCGAACCGCCGTTCGACGGCGCTTCGATTGATCCGCGTCGACCTGCTTTTCCTCGCCGCTGCTGTCCTTCCCCAAGCCCTCTGTGATCTAGTCGGTGGATTCACGGCGACCTCGTCGCCGCCGTTGCTCCAGGTGACTTGGCACGGCCGGGTGCCTCGTCGTGATGCTGCTGAGGACCCGTGCGCCTGGCAACGAGCTGGCTTGGCGTGACCATGGCCTGGCGCCGCCGTTCGACCGGCGTGTGCCGCCATGCCGCCATGGCCGTGCCCTTCTCCGTCTAACTGGTAAGCTCGCACCGCCTCCCTATCGCTCTACTCGCTTGTTCTTCCTCTCTTCCTTTCCTTCTAAGCTAGCTCCGGCCACCGCTTGCTGTTCCTTGTGCCTGTGCTGCTCTGTGGATGTGCTCACGGCTGCTGCCTACATGCGCCATGGCTCCTAGCTAGTGTGCTTGCTCTACAGCTATGCGTATGCTGCTTACTGTGCTGTTACTACCATGCTTCTGTGCTTCCTAGCTATTTCTGTTCATGGTAATCTCCGGCTGTGGCCCTCCTGTGATTGCTCATGAGCATCCAGTGATGCTCATGGCTTACTGGCTGGCTCCTATTATTTTTACTGTCACTTGGGCATACTGTGTGTGCTTAATTCTGTCCCTGGCTTGATTATGTTGTACAATTTCTTGCAAATTTGCAAGAACCAGTGCACATGGGTGCTCTTCAGTGTGCTATCATTCATAGTCTTGCTCACTTGAGCATACCTGTGGCTAAACCACACCATCCCTTGATGATTTGCTTCTGTATACATTTATATAACATGTATTTGATTGTCTGCTTAGGCCATTATTCCTGTTCTGTGACCAATTAATTTATAGTGTGCATGTGTTGAGGCTAGGCTTGGCTCTAGCATGCTCTGCCAAGCTCTGATGACCTTATAATCATCAGATGCTTGGTGACTGACTGATGTTTCATGCTTATGTTAAGCTTGTGCTCTCCTAGTGTCTGTGTGATGCATACACTTGTGCTAGTGAATGGTAATGCTTGCTCAAGCATCATATGATGCTTGCAGTGAGCCATTGGTTCACTGGCAAGGAGTTGGTGCTTGGTTACTGGTCTGTTTCATTTATCTGTATTTCTTTGCTTGGCTAAATAGATAAATGATGTGAGCTGTTTATCAGTAATGATCATCTTAATATTAATAAGATTGAGCTAGAGGGATGCCAACATCTATTGGGAACCCTAGCTCCTTTTTGAACCCATCTGGGTGATGATATTTGTGCATGGCTTCTCTGTGGAATTTGGTGAAGTGGTTGAGGTGGCCCCGACAGACAAAGCTTTGCTGTTAGAGTAGCTCCCACCTTTGTTGGCTGGCTGTGATTTGGTGAATATCTCACTGGAAGGAACCATGTTGGTTTTCCAGTGCTCTTTGCTGTTGACAAACTAGAATAGGCACAAGTGCCTATCTATCTGATGGTTAGCAAACCATGTAGTGCTAGGTGAGTTGGGTAGGCTAGCTGTGAATCTTTCCCTTGCTAGATTCTTTGGTTTACCCCAGTGTTAACACAATGGGCTTAACCATTTCTTCCCTGGGATGATTTCTTCTGGCTTAATTCCCTTTTTTGCCAGCATCAAATGGTTTGATCACCAAATGATGATGCACACAGGGTAACCACACCCTCTGGCTTGTGTATATGTTATGCACATGCTTATTTATGAGCAAAACAGAGTTTTGCTCAGGTTGATCTTGTTTATACCTCACTCCAGGCTCCTAGATGATTTGTTGGTGTAGAGGATTTGCTTCGATGATGATCTTTTGCTTGCCTCGCTCCTCCTAGCAAGCTTGTGGTCTTGGTTTAATTTACGGTGATTGTGGAGTGGATAAAACAGCTTTAGCTGTTCATCTGTTCTTGGTGTTCTTGAGCTATTCTTGCTGTTCTTGGCGGCTTACCACTGCTGCCTGTCGATGGATGAAGCATATGACTAGGGTTTTGGCTGGAAAAATCTTATATGTGGCCAGCCATTGCATCCCTGGTCGACAGCTCTTGCTTGGTCACTTTGGTGACTCACTGTGTGTGTGTGCTGCATGCACACAGCCATGTGAGCAGGCTGTGTGTGTGTGTAGACATGTGCTGTGCACCTGGACCTGGAACTTGACTATGGCATGGATCAGCTCGGCCACTTTGGTCCTATCTGCTCATTTCATATTTTCATTTGATTTCTAACCTGCCAAGTGGCTATGCCACTTGGCATAACTTCTTTTTGTTGTGATTTTGTGCAGGGATCATCAATTGATCAAAATAGACATGGAGGTCATCCAATCCAAGATCAAGTGAAGATGATCTTGTAGTATTTAGACTAGGATACATCCTTGTACTTTTCTTTTTATTTTCTTTTATTTTTCAATTTCACCAATTCTTGTAATGTGTTGTAATATTCATTTATTTCCATTATGAATATTGTAAAGGCAATGTATCTTGTGTGTTAATCAATAAAGCTCAAAGTTTTCCCTAATGAGCTTTACTTTATTATAATTGTTCATATTGTTTATTATTGATTATATACTTAATGAATTTCCTCACAATTGAATTATTTAGGTTAAGTATTTAATGTTTGAATTTGAAATTCAAATCCAACATTGGTTTAAATTCAACCATGTCTCTTTATAAATAATTCAATCATGCAAACTCTCCCCTCTCTACTCCAAACCCTAAACTAGTTGAGTGAGATGCAAGTTTGTCGCACTCTCAAAACCCTAACCCTGTAAGGTGTCGAGAGAGAAACTTGTCCCCCTTCGATGCAGTTTTTGTTTAAAAGCGCGAAATTTCCCCAGAATTTACTATGCAATGCACATCCCTTTCTAAAATCTACCCCTCGATCGTCTCTAAACCCGGGACATTACAGCCTTTCCCCTTAAAGAAAACTTCGTCCCGAAGTTGTGGTTGTAATACCCGAACAGCTCGGGGTATGTTTTCCTCGGGTCTTCCTCTTTTTCCCAGGTGGCTTCCCTCTCGGGGTGATGCTTCCATTGTATCTTGCAATACTTGATAGCTTTATTTCTGAGTTGTTTCCAGCTCTCCTCGAGAATCTTGGCTGGCTTCTCGATGTAAGTCAAGTCTGGTTGTAACTCGAGCTCATCATGTGATATTGGTTCATCTGGGGTCTTCAAGCATTTCCGAAGTTGTGACACATGGAAAACATTGTGAACTTGAGCTAACCTTCCCGGTAGATCCAATTCAAAGGCTAAACCTCGGTTCTGACTCAGTATCTTGAAAGGTCCTATGTATCTAGGGCTGAGTTTTCCTTTTACTCCAAACCTCTGGAGTCCTTTCATCGGGCTTACCTTAAGATAAACCATGTCTCCAACTCGTGGCTCCCATGTCCTCCTCTTCTGATCGGCATAACTCTTTTGCCGACTTTGGGCTATCTTGAGCCTATCTCTGATAATGTCAATGATTTGTTGTTTTTCCTTGACATAATCAGGGTTGAACTCTTTGCTTGCTCCGGCTTCGTACCAACATATCGGTGATCTACACTTCCTTCCATACAGAGCTTCAAATGGTGCCATCTTGATGCTGCTTTGGTAGCTATTGTTATATGAAAACTCTGCTAGTGGTAAGTGTTCTTCCCATGATCCTCCGAAGTCTAGGGCACAAGCCCTGAGCATATCCTCTAAGATCTGGTTGGTTCTCTCGGTTTGTCCACCTGTCTGGGGATGATAAGCGGTACTATAGTCCAACTTGGATCCTAAAGCTTCGTGTAGTTGCTTCCAGAATGCTGATGTGAACACGGATCCTCGATCCGACACGATCTTCTTAGGCACTCCATGCTTACTCACGATCTCTTTGATGTAAAGATCGATGAGTTTCTCTCCTTTATCCTGCTGGTTTACTGCTAAGAAGTGAGCACTCTTCGTCAACCGGTCCACGATTACCCATATCATGTCCTTCCTTTTATTAGTCATGGGTAGTCCGGTGATGAAATCCATCCCTATCTCCTCCCATTTCCACTCTGGAATAGGTAAAGGTTGTAACTTCCCTGCCGGACTCGGTGTTCAGCCTTCACTCTCCGGCAGTGTATGGCATTCCGCCACATATTGTGCTATCTCCCTCTTCATGTTATTCCACCAGAATAGTTCCTTTAGGTCCATGTACATCTTTGTACTTCCCGGATGTATGGAATATGGTGTTTGATGAGCTTCCCGGAGTATTACTTCCTTAATTTCAGCAATATCCGGAACGCAAATTCTTTTCTGGAACCAAAAAGATCCAGATTCTCCTCGGTGAAACTCTGATGGTCTTCCCTCATCTATTCTTCTCATCTCCTCTACAATGAATGGATCGTCCAACTGACCCATCATTATCTCATTCTTCAGGTTGACATTAAGCTCATCGGCTACTTGCAACGCCGATAATCCTTCATGGGCTTCTTTCTCCCAAAGTTGTATTTGGGCTTGGCTTATTTCCTTCCTCAACTCCGGTGATATTTCTTGTTCCACTCCTCCGGTGCTCTTCCTACTCAGGGCATCTGCTACAACATTAGCCTTCCCTGGTGTGTAATTGATTGTCAGGTCATAATCCTTAATCAATTCTAGCCATCTTTTTTGTCTCATGTTGAGTTCCTTCTGAGTGAAGAAATATTTGAGGCTTTTATGGTCTGTATAGAGTTCACACTTAGCTCCATAGAGAAAATGTCTCCATGTTTTGAGTGCAAATACGACTGCTGCTAATTCCAAGTCATGTGTTGGATAATTTACTTCATGAGGTCTGAGTTGCCTCGATCCATAAGATATCACTTTCCGATCTTGCATGAGTACGCAACCCAATCCATGCTTGGATGCGTCACAGTACACGGTGTAGTCCTTGCCAACTTCTGGAACTGCTAACACCGGTGCCGTGGTGAGTTTTTCCTTTAGAGTTTGAAAACTCTTCTCACACTCCTCTGACCACACGAATGGTGTGTTCTTCCTTAGCAACTTTGTCATTGGTCCTGCTATCTTAGAGAATCCTTCAATGAATCTCCGATAATATCCTGCCATTCCTAGGAATCCTCGGATTTCCTTGACAGTCTTGGGTGCTTCCCATTCTAGAACTGCTGCTACCTTACTCGGGTTAACAGCTATTCCATCTTTACTAATGACATGACCAAGAAATTCCACTTGATCTAGCCAAAATTCACACTTACTAAGTTTGGCATAGAGTTGATGTTCCCTTAGTGTTTGCAACACTAACCTCAAATGTTCAGCATGTTCGGCCTTGTTCTTGGAATATATCAAGATATCATCGATAAATACGATGACAAACTTGTCCAGATATGGCATGAAGATTTTATTCATGAGATTCATGAATATTGCTGGGGCATTGGTTAATAAAAAAGGTACTACAAGGTATTCATGATGTCCATACCTTGAGACAAAGGCAGTTTTCGGAACGTCTTCCTTCTTGATCTTTATCTGGTGATAACCGGATCTTAGATCAATCTTGGAAAAGACTCCCGCGCCTCTTACTTGATCAAATAGATCTTGTATTCTTGGAAGTGGATACTTGTTCTTGATTGTGACGTTGTTCAGATTCCTGTAGTCTCCGCACATCCTTCTTCCTCCATCTCTTTTATCCACGAAGATCACAGGTGATCCCCATGGTGAAACACTCTCTTGAATGAATCCCTTTTGTTCCAAGTCATCTAGTTGCTCCTTAAGTTCTTTCAATTCCTTGGGCCCCATCTTATATGGTGCTTTGGCAATCGGAGCTGTTCCTGGAATTAGGTCGATAGTGAATTCTATCTCCCTATCTGGTGGCATACCAGGTAATTCCGCAGAAACACATCCTGGAATTCATTTACTACAGGTATATCTTCTAACTTCACCTCCTTCATGCTGTTCAGCTGTAGCTCAACTTCAATCTGTGTATGTTTGTCGCCTTGGTAGATCATTCTACTTCCATCGGGGCTTTTCAAAGACACCGTTTTATTCACACAGTCGATCAATGCTCCATTAGCTTCCAACCAGTTCATACCAAGAATGACATCAATGTCCTTCATCGGTAAAATGAACAGGTCCGCGTCAAACGCGCACTTATTGATCATGATGACTTGTTTTTGTTTGGTATGGGTTACTACTATCGTTCCCCCCGCAGAAAGTATGGTTATAGGTGTATCTAACTTAGTGCAACTAATCCCATGTTTGGTGATGAATTGTTGAGAAATGAATGATGTAGTTGCACCAGTATCAAAAAGTACTTTGCCAGGATGAGTGAGTATCTGGAGCGTACCTATCACCGCCTGGTCAGAGTTGACCACCTCCTCCAGACTGGTACAGTTCAGCTTGCCGAAGGGCTTCTTATTCTTCCAGTTGCCTCCGGTGTTTCCTCCTCGATTTCCTCCTCCTCCTGACTGACCTCCTCCACTATTCTTCTTGGGGCAGTCCTTCAGCATGTGCCCCTCCTGGCGACACCCAAAACATATGATCTTGGGTTTTCGGCAATCTTGTGAAAGATGCCCTTTAAACCCACAAATGCGGCAAACAATTTGGTTTGCGGCTTGGTTTCCTTGGTTCCTCCTGTTATTGTAGCTGTTGTTGTTGTTGTTGTTGTACCTTGGTTTGAAACTCAAACCAGTATTAGGCTTGTTACTGACAAATCTCTTGGGCTCAAACTTGGCCTTTTTCCGCTTCTCCTCCTGCAATTGCTTGAAATCATCTTCCAGAGTGATGGCTGCATCCACCAACTCTTGAAACTCCGTCGCTCTCATCATACGGAGCTGTACTTTGAACTGGGGACTTAACCCCTCGAAATCTCTTTTTCTTCTTGTCCTCGGTGTTGACTTCTTCAACAGCGTACCGGGACAGCTTTAGAGAACTCCCTGACATAGGTCAGGATTGCCTTGTCCTTCTGCTCGAGACTTTCAAATTCTCGACGCTTCAGCTCCACAATACTTTCAGGGACATTGGATTCCCTGAACTTCCTCGTGAATTCCTCCCAGGTAAATACCTTTCCAGCCGGATAAACGGCTACAATATTGTCCCACCATGATGCGGCAGGTCCACATAGCAGATGGGTAGCATAACGAACCTTCTCTTGGTCGTTACATCCAACGGTGTTGAGCTTTTGCTCAGTATCCATCAGCCAATCTTCCGCGTCCATTGGCTCGGGCGCGTATGCGAAAGATATAGGCTTGGTGTTTTGGAAGTCCGCTAATGTGACTCCCGGGTTCTCAGGTCTCTCCACCCTGTTTTGCTGCAACAAATCCTGAAAGAATTTGTTCTGCTGCTCCAGTGTTACACGCTGTCGCTCCTCTACCAGCTGCATGTACTGGATAAAATTTTGCTGCGTCATGGGTGGTGGTGGTGGTGGAAACTGATCTCTGGCTGCTCCCTCGGCCTCTTCCCTTTGTTTTGCTTCGCGCTCCATGCGCTGCGCTTCGGTCTCCTCTCCTAACGTTCCCGACATAACCCCCTAGTTCTGCAACACAAGATGATACTCATAATTACTCCATGCGCAAGTTTTCTGAGCTCAACTTTGTGCACAGAACTAGTCACGCAATGGAAATCAAGAAGCAAATCCAAATCATACAAAACATATACCCTGTATATACATACTTAAGTGGTCTTATTACAATACTCAAGTCGATGTGAGTATGCAAACTCACTTATTAAAGTATATGTACAAATTTATACAAATATTACATACTATAATACACGCGGTACTTGTGTATTATAGCCTCGCCTCCCTTGGTGGACTCTAGTCGATCTTCACTCCCGGTACATTCCAGGCTTCCATCCGGTCGAACGTGTCGTCCTCCTGATAGACCCTGGAACATAAGGTCTCCCCGTTGGCTGGTAATCCGAATCCGATGATGATCCTAAGGAGAAATCAGTGTTCACAAACTGATCGTTGAGTGCATCATAGTCCACCCATCGGGTGTACTCTTCTGTAGCCCCACCATAAGGGTTACCAAAACTCATACCCGACTCAACTCCGTGTCGGATACCCTCCATCCACTCCTTCATTACTAGGATAGCTCCGGTTCCGGGTTGTTGCGTCATCATTCATCTCCCCATCATAATACACGAAGTACTATGAGTTCCAGTATCCGATCCCCAACGCCAACCCGTGGAATTCTCGATAGGAGTCTCGGAACGCTGGTTGTTTCCGGATTCCTCTCCGCCCTCGTATCCCCCATAGGAACTACCCAGGTAGTTCCCAGGTGTAACAGGTGTAGATTCACGCTCAAGTGGATCAATACTGATGTAGTCACCAGCTGAATAAACTGGTGTGTGCACCACATTCTCCATAGGTTCTTTCCCCCTACTCTCCTCCTTGGGTTTGGTAAATTCCTCAAGCATCGTATCAATTGCTCCTATCAGATGATGGTTCAACTGAAAGAGTAATGATATGAAGTTGCGACTATTATCCATATATTTTGCCGCTGCTATGGTTTTGCGTTTGGCATATTTGTAGTGGTTGAGCATGGGATCTTCTTCCTCCTGATTATGAGGAATATGGGAGAACTCGGAATCCATAAGCTCTTTTGTCTTATGTTCCCGTATGTCGGTTATGGCTCTCATAACAGCTATATGGTAGGCTGTGTTGGTTGTCCTAGCTTCCCCTGCTGGCATGACTACGCTCATTCCCAAAGATTCGGGAAGTCGCAGTCCTACTCTGCACTTGGCCAATACCGGACCATCATAGAACATGTATTTCTTTACTGGAATTCGGGGATCGCACCCAAATTCAAGTAACATGGCTCGTAAGATGTCTGCAAGTCCTCCTTGGTATTCGTTCAGTGTGGAATCCATAACTTTCACGTTTCTTCCCGGTCGTGAACTTTCCATGTTGGCTGTAGAAATAGAAAGGTTATAAGATTAGTAATAATGCATCATAATAGAGATAATAAAGAATTATCGCACTAAAAGATATGATTGTTATATTCTCAATTGAATATACACCATATTTTTAGAGAATTCTTTACTAGTCCTATTTGACTCCTAACGTTTGGTCCCATTTACTAGGTTCCAACCTAAGGTCAAAGCTTTTGCTCTATACCAAGCTGTGGTGACCCCGCATACCACTCGCATGTTGTAGTATGCCAGTCGTTGATATAACATTCACGAAGTACCATTCCGCAAATGTTACATCCCTCAGAGTAGTACAACAGAACATAGCAGGTCCATAACTCATTCACATATTATTACAATTAACATACACATGTCATCTCGGAGCTCCTCTTGGGTCCTAAGAGAAGTACTCCTGGGTTCGAGGCGAACCCAACTTAACTTACAATATAAGTGTCTCATTAAGCTAAACATTTATTTCCTCGAGCAGCTAAATATTAAGGGTTCGTGCTGCTCGGCTTCAACTACTACTAGGTTCTTCTAGGCTTGATCTCCACCGGAAGCCTCCCCGGTTCCGTAGACTATGAGATAGTCTACGCCTTCAACTCCTCCTGAGAGGTTAGGTTCATCGTAGCCGATAATCTCGGCTCCTTCATTGCTGTCGTAGTCCTCCTCCAGACGATTCAGACAATCTAAGCATGGGATTTAAGAGTGGTATGAGTACGAGCGTACTCAACAAGTTCATTATAGGTAAGAGGTGTTTAATGCACTAGCTACGATATTAGACCAGAAAGTCTAATACCAATGCAAGTTTTGATAAACATTTCTTCAAGAGATTGATTTTATTTCAAAGAGCTATGTCCGTCAGCCTTCACCGGTTTACTAGAACTTCATGGAGCTCCTTTCCGGCCGCGTTCGCAGTTCCTCAATCCTGGAACAGGGAGTGACAGGTCACGGTTCTTTACACTCTGCAGAGGTGTGTTGCTTTACCCATAAGAGATCTTAACCTTGGTGCCAACCGGGCAGCTTTCCCGTCCACACTTCCTTTGGTGTGAGGCCCGGTATAAGGTCTAGCCAATCATGTTCCTCCGCTACCTCGAACACCCACCCTTTGTTGCATGCCCCGACCACGGGTCCACGCCGGTCCCATTATTCCCGTAATTTCGGGGTGGACCCCGACCACGACGACGGTCCGGGATCGAACCAAACTCCTTCGCCGGTAGCTGCAACCCATCATAGACCGCAATACCGTGGGGACTTAGAATGGGTTCCCCACCCACAAGTTGTTCCGCAAGCCGCAACCGCTACGGTATGCACAGCATAACCGTGGGGACTTAGAATGGGTTCCCCACCCACAAGTTGCTCCGCAAGATACAACCGCTACGGTAAGCGCATCCGTTGATGAATGAGAGGTGGAAACACTTTTGACTACTCCGTCCCACTCCGGATCTTATGGTTAACACGGATATTACGGCACAGGAATCACTGGCGACATTTGTTGTTTAATCCTAGATGGATATAATCCCGTGCAATGGAACCTCCACCATATCAACACAATCCATGGTTCCATTGCCCACCACTTAGTCATATTCATAGTTATGAAAGTAGTGGTTTTGATTTTTTGTGCAATAGTGATAACCATAATACTTTGCAAGTAATTTGATAAAAATACTCAAATGACATGAGCAAGTGATGAACTTGCCTGAACACTGCAAAGTTTTGCAGTTGGAAGGTGTGGACTGACCCTTGTCCTCGGTCTCTGAAAAATAGCATCATTGTCCGATAAGGGCAATGGTTAAAGAAGCAATTATGCATGATTCCAATTTTAGGGTTTGTTCCCCCCTTCCGATGTTGTTTTTATTTCATGTAAGAGGTTGATACTAAGAATAATTTGGGGATACTTGCTTTAAAGTAAAATTCAACCTTGAAATATTGTCAAGGTGTTTTGAAAGTCCAATTGCATTGATGGACTTATTTTTATTATTGAAAATAATATGTGATTTAAATCATTATTTAAATCTTTAAAATAGGACTTATTCTTAATTGTCTTCAAAAATTCTTTTTGATATTTTATTTAAATAGAGAATTTTATGCTGATCCTTTTTCATATTTTTAATTTATTTTTAAGAGCTTTTAATAATTTTCTATTGAATTTCAAAGTTTCATGTTTTTATTGAATTATGAAAAGTCCTTTTTGCCCCTGGGCCCACCTGTCAGGGTGGCCCAGCGGGTTAACCCTAACCCGAGCCGCTCGTCCGGCTCGGTCGGACGCACCCGTCCCCTTCCTCTCGCGCACGCGCTAACCCTAACCCTTCTGAGCTCTGGCGACTCCCGCGTCGCCGCCGCCTTCGCCGATTTTCTCTGGCCAACTCCGGCCATCGCCGGCGGTGAGATGGGTATCAATCGAACCGCCGTTCGACGGCGCTTCGATTGATCCGCGTCAATCTGCTTTTCCTCGCCGCTGCTGTCCTTCCCCAAGCCCTCTGTGATCTAGTCGGTGGATTCACGGCGACCTCGTCGCCGCCGTTGCTCCAGGTGACTTGGCGCGGCCGGGTGCCTCGTCGTGATGCTGCTGAGGACCCGTGCGCCTGGCAACGAGCTGGCTTGGCGTGACCATGGCCTGGCGCCGCCGTTCGACCGGCGTGTGCCGCCATGCCGCCATGGCCGTGCCCTTCTCCGTCTAACTGGTAAGCTCGCACCGCCTCCCTACTGCTCTACTGCTTGTTCTTCCTCTCTTCCTTTCCTTCTAAGCTAGCTCTGGCCACTGCTTGCTGTTCCTTGTGCCTGTGCTGCTCTGTGGATGTGCTCACGGCTGCTGCCTACATGCGCCATGGCTCCTAGCTAGTGTGCTTGCTCTACAGCTATGCGTATGCTGCTTACTGTGCTGTTACTACCATGCTTCTGTGCTTCCTAGCTATTTACTGTTCATGGTAATCTCCATGCTGTGGCCCTCACGTGATTGCTCATGAGCATCCAGTGATGCTCATGGCTTACTGGCTGGCTCCTATTATTTTTACTGTCACTTGGGCATACTGTGTGTGCTTAATTCTGTCCCTGGCTTGATTATGTTGTACAATTTCTTGCAAATTTGCAAGAACCAGTGCACATGGGTGCTCTTCAGTGTGCTATCATTCATAGTCTTGCTCACTTGAGCATGCACTGTGGCTAAACCACACCATCCCTTGATGATTTGCTTCTGTATACATTTATATAACATGTATTTGATTGTCTGCTTAGGCCATTATTCCTGTTCTGTGACCAATTAATTTATAGTGTGCATGTGTTGAGGCTAGGCTTGGCTCTAGCATGCTCTGCCAAGCTCTGATGACCTTATAATCATCAGATGCTTGGTGACTGACTGATGTTTCATGCTTATGTTAAGCTTGTGCTCTCCTAGTGTCTGTGTGATGCATACACTTGTGCTAGTGAATGGTAATGCTTGCTCAAGCATCATATGATGCTTGCAGTGAGCCATTGGTTCACTGGCAAGGAGTTGGTGCTTGGTTACTGGTCTATTTCATTTATCTGTATTTCTTTGCTTGGCTAAATAGATAAATGATGTGAGCTGTTTATCAGTAATGATCATCTTAATATTAATAAGATTGAGCTAGAGGGATGCCAACATCTATTGGGAACCCTAGCTCCTTTTTGAACCCATCTGGGTGATGATATTTGTGCATGGCTTCTCTGTGGAATTTGGTGAAGTGGTTGAGGTGGCCCTGACAGCAAAGCTTTGCTGTTAGAGTAGCTCCCACCTTTGTTGGCTGGCTGTGATTTGGTGAATATCTCACTGGAAGGAACCATGTTGGTTTTCCAGTGCTCTTTGCTGTTGACAAACTAGAATAGGCACAAGTGCCTATCTATCTGATGGTTAGCAAACCATGTAGTGCTAGGTGAGTTGGGTAGGCTAGCTGTGAATCTTTCCCTTGCTGGATTCTTTGGTTTACCCCAGTGTTAACACAATGGGCTTAACCATTTCTTCCCTGGGATGATTTCTTCTGGCTTAATTCCCTTTTTGCCAGCATCAAATGGTTTGATCACCAAATGATGATGCACACAGGGTAACCACACCCTCTGGCTTGTGTATATGTTATGCACATGCTTATTTATGAGCAAAACAGAGTTTTGCTCAGGTTGATCTTGTTTATACCTCACTCCAGCTCCTAGATGATTTGTTGGTGTAGAGGATTTGCTTCAGTGATGATCTTTTGCTTGCCCTGCTCCTCCTAGCAAGCTTGTGGTCTTGGTTTAATTTCTGGTGATTGTGGAGTGGATAAAACAGCTTTAGCTGTTCATCTGTTCTTGGTGTTCTTGAGCTATTCTTGCTGTTCTTGGTGGCTTACCACTGCTGCCTGTCGATGGATGAAGCATATGACTAGGGTTTTGGCTGGAAAAAGCTTATATGTGGCAAGCCATTGCATCCCTGGTCGACAGCTCTTGCTTGGTCACTTTGGTGACTCACTGTGTGTGTGTGCTGCATGCACACAGCCATGTGAGCAGGCTGTGTGTGTGTGTAGACAGGTGCTGTGCACCTGGACCTGGAACTTGACTATGGCATGGATCAGCTCGGCCACTTTGGTCCTATCTGCTCATTTCACATTTCCATTTAATTTCTAACCTGCCAAGTGGCTTTGCCACTTGGCATAACTTCTTTTGTTGTGATTTTGTGCGGGGATCATCAATTGATCAAAATAGACATGGAGGTCATCCAATCCAAGATCAAGTGAAGATGATCTTGTAGTATTTAGACTAGGATACATCCTTGTACTTTTCTTTTTATTTTCTTTTATTTTTCAATTTCACCAATTCTTGTAATGTGTTGTAATATTCATTTATTTCCATTATGAATATTGTAAAGACAATGTATCTTGTGTGTTAATCAATAAAGCTCAAAGTTTTCCCTAATGAGCTTTACTTTATTATAATTGTTCATATTGTTTATTATTGATTATATACTTAATGAATTTCCTCACAATTGAATTATTTAGGTTAAGTATTTAATGTTTGAATTTGAAATTCAAATCCAACATTGGTTTGAATTCAACCATGTCTCTTTATAAATAATTCAATCATGCAAACTCTCCCCTCTCTACTCCAAACCCTAAACTAGTTGAGTGAGATGCAAGTTTGTCGCACTCTCGAAACCCTAACCCTGTAAGGTGTCGAGAGAGAAACTTGTCCCCCTTCGATGCAGTTTTTGTTTAAAAGCGCGAAATTTCCCCAGAATTTACTATGCAATGCACATCCCTTTCTAAAATCTACCCCTCGATCGTCTCTAAACCTGGGACATTACAGTTTTACCTCATTGTAAAGTAGGAGGCTGTGATGATCTTATGTAACAGAGTCGATGTTGTAATTCTATAGACATGCCTTGGACCCGCATATGTTTCTGTTGTACCACTCTGAGCGATATAATACCCGTGGAACGGTGTTTCATTGGTGTTATATCAGACTTGCATACTACACCATGCAGTGGTATGCCGGGTCTCCACAATTCCCCTCTCCGGCAGGGTGCCGGAGGCGATCTCCTGAATCCCCCAAGATGGGATTGGCGGCGGCGGCGTCTCTGGAAGGTTTTCCGTATTGTGGCTCTCGGTACTGGAACTATTATTGACGAAGGCTTCTTATAGGCGAAGAGGTAGGTTTAGGGGCGAAGCGAGGGACCCACACAGTAGGGCCGCGCGGCCAGGACCTGGGCCGCGCCGCCCTAGCGTGGCGTCGCCTCGTCGCCCCACTTCGTTTCCCTTTCGGTGTTCTGGAAGTTTCGTGGAAAAATAAGATCCTGGGAGTTGATTTCGTCCAATTCCGAGAATATTTCCTTACTAGGATTTCTGAAACCAAAAACAGCAGAAAACAGCAACTGGCTCTTCGGCATCTTGTTAATAGGTTAGTGCCAGAAAATGCATAAATATGACATAAAGTATGTATAAAACATGTGAGTATCATCAATAAAGTAGCATGGAACATAAGAAATTATAGATACGTTTGAGACGTATCAAGCATCCCCAAGCTTAGTTCTTACTCATCCCGAGTAGGTAAACGATAACAAAGATAATTTCTGAAGTGACATGCTATCATAATCTTGATCAATACTATTGTAAGCACATGTAATGAATGCAGCGATTCGAAGCAATGGTAAAGGCAATGGTTAAACAATTGAATCATATAGCAAAGACTTTTTCATGAATAGTACTTTCAAGACAAGCATCAATAAGTCTTGCATAAGAGTTAACTCATAAAGCAATAAATTCAAAGTAAAGGCATTGAAGCAACACAAAGGAAGATTAAGTTTCAGCGGTTGCTTTCAACTTGTAACATGTATATCTCATGGATAGTTGTCAACATAAAGTAATATAATAAGTGCAATATGCAAGTATGTAGGAATCAATGCACAGTTAACACAAGTGTTTGCTTCTTGAGATGGAAGGAAGTAGGTAAACTGACTCAACATAAAAGTAGAAGAATGGCCCTTCACAGAGGGAAGCATTGATTGCTATATTTGTGCTAGAGCTTTTATTTTGAAAACATAGAGAGAGCATAAAAGTAAAGTTTTGAGAGGTGTTTGTTGTTGTCAACGAATGGTAGTGGGCACTCTAACCCCCTTGCCAGACAAACCTTCAAAGAGCGGCTCCCATGAAATTTTTATTTTTGGGTGGCACTCCTTTCAACCTTGCTTTCACAAACCATGGCTAACCGAATCCTCGGGTGCCTGCCAACAATCTCATACCATGAAGGAGTGCCTTTCTATTTTAGTTTTTTTTAGATGACACTTCTCCCCACCTTTGCTTTCTCAAGCCATGGCTAACCGAATCCTCGGGTGCCGTCCAACAATCACATACCATGGAGGAGTATCTATTTTTGTAAAATTATGAAGGTTAATTAATTTGGGAATGGGAATCCCATTGCCAGCTCTTTTTGCAAAATTATTGGATAAGCGGATGAAGCCAGTAGTTCATTGGTGAAAGTTGCCCAACAAGATTGAAAGATAAACACCACATACTTCCTCATGAGCTATAAAACATTGACACAAATAAGAGGTAATAACTTTTGAAGTGTTTAAAGATAGCACTCAAGCAATTTACTTTGGAATGGCAGAGAAATACCATGTAGTAGGTAGGTATGGTGGACACAAATGGCATAGTTATTGGCTCAAGGATTTGGATGCACGAGAAGTAATCCCTCTCAATACAAGGCTTAGGCTAGCAAGGTTATTTGAAACAAACACAAGTATGAACCGGTACAGCAAAACTCACATAAAAACATATTGCATATATTATAAGACTCTACACCGTCTTCGTTGTTGTCCAAACCCTTACTAGAAAATATCTAGACCTTAGAGAGACCAATCATGCAAACCAAATTTTAGCAAGCTCTATGTATTTCTTCACTAATAGGTGCAAAGTATATGATGCAAGAGCTTAAACATGATCCTTATGAGCACAACAATTGCCAAGTATCAAATTATTCAAGACATTCTACCAATTACCACATGTAGCATTTCCTGTTTCCAACCATATAACAATTAACGAAGCAGTTTCAACCTTCGCCATGAACATTATGAGTAAAGCTAAGGACATATTTGTCCATATGCAACAGCGGAGCGTGTCTCTCTCCCACACAATGAATGCTAGGATCCAACTTTATTCAAACAAAACAAAAACAAAAACATACATACGCTCCAAGTAAAGCACATAAGATGTGATGGAATAAAAATATAGTTTCACTAGAGGAACCTGATAATGTTGTCGATGAAGAAGGGGATGCCTTGGGCATACCCAAGCTTAGATGCTTGAGTCTTCTTGAAATATGCAGGGATGAACCACCGGGGACATCCCCAAGCTTAGAGCTTTCACTCTCCTTGATCATATTGTATCATCCTCCTCTCTTGATCCTTGAAAACTTCCTCCACACCAAACTCAAAACAACTCATTAGAGGGTTAGTGCATAATCAAAATTCACATGTTAAGATGTGACATAATAATTCTTAACACTTCTGGATATTGCACAAAGCTACTGAAAGTTAATGGAACAAAGAAATCCATCAAGCATAGCAAAACAGGCAATGCGAAATAAAAGGCAGAATCTGTCAAAACAGAATAGTCCGTAAAGACGAATTTTTTAGGTGCACCATACTTGCTCAAATGAAAATTCTCAAATTGAATGAAAGTTGCGTACGTATCTGAGGATCACTCACGTAAATTGGCAGATTTTTCTGAGTTACCTACAGAGACTACTGCTCAAATTCGTGACAGCAACAAATCTGTTTCTTCGCAGTAATCCAAATCTAGTATGAACCTTACTATAAAAGACTTTACTTGGCACAACAATGCAACAAAATTAAGATAAGGAGAGGTTGCTACATTAGTAACAACTTCCAAGACTCAAATATAAAACAAAAGTGCAGAAGTAAAATCATGGGTTGTCTCCCATAAGCGCTTTTCTTTATAGCCATTAAGATGGGCTCAGTAATTTCAATGATGCTCACATAAGGATGAGAGTTGAAGCAAAGAGAGCATCAAAAATCAAGTATGAAACATATTTAAGCCTAACCCACTTCCTATGAAAAGAAATCTTGTAAATAAACAAGTCATGTAAGCATAACGCAACAAGCATAGAAAGGCAACACAAGCGCAACTTCAAGATTCTCAACATAAAGAGGGGAAACTTAATATTATTAAGATGCATATTACCATGTTTCCCTCTCTCATAATAACTTTCAGTAGCATCATGAACAAACTCAACAATATAACTATCACATAAAGCATTCTTATCATGAGTCTCATGCATAAAATAATTACTACTCCCAACATAAGCATAGTCATTTTTATTAATTGTAGTGGGAGCAAATTCAACAAGGTAGCTATCATTATTATTCTCATCACCATAATCATCAAATGTAGTAGGCATATTGTAATCATAATAAAGTTTATCCTCCATAGTAGGTGGCACCAAAATACCACTATCATCATAAATGGGAGGCAAAGTATCATCAAAGTAAATTTTCTCCTCCATGCTTGGGGGACTAAAAATATTGTGCTCATCAAAACCAGCTTCCCCAAGCTTAAATTCTTCCATAGCATTAGCTATAATAGTGTTCAAAGCATTCATACTAATAACATTGCAATTAGCACACATATAAAGTTCCATAGGTTTTTTAATTTTATCTTCAAACACCTCATGTCCTAACTCAAGATTAAGCCTAACTAGTGAAATAAAAACATGCATGGAATTAAGTAAAGTAAAACAAGTAACTAATTTTTTGTATTTTGATATAAGAAAGCAAACAAGGCAGTAAATAAAATAAAGTAAAGCAAGACAAAAACAAAGTAAAGAGATTGGAAGTGGAAGACTGATGGCGTGTAACTCACACGTTCGTTGGGAACCCCAAGAGGAAGGTATGATGCGCACAGCAGCAAGTTTTCCCTCAGAAAGAAACCAAGGTTTATCGAACCAGGAGGAGCCAAGAAGCACGTTGAAGGTTGATGGCGGCGGGATGTAGTGCGGCGCAACACCGGGGATTCCGGCGCCAACGTGGAACCTGCACAACACAACCAAAGTACTTTGCCCCAACGAAACAGGTGAGGTTGTCAATCTCACCGGCTTGCTGTAACAAAGGATTAACCGTATTGTGTGGAAGATGATTGTTTGCAGAAAACAGTAGAACAAGTATTGCGAGAGATTGTATTTCGAGTAAAGAGAATTGGACCGGGGTCCACGGTTCACTAGAGGTGTCTCTCCCATAAGACAAACAGCATGTTGGGTGAACAAATTACAGTTGGGCAATTGACAAATAAAGAGGGCATGACCATGCACATACATATCATGATGAGTATAGTGAGATTTAATTGGGCATTACGACAAAGTACATAGACCGCCATCCAACTGCATCTATGCCTAAAAAGTCCACCTTCGAGGTTATCATCCGAACCCCCTCCAGTATTAAGTTGCAAAGCAACAGACAATTGCATTAAGTATGGTGCGTAATGTAATCAACAACTACATCCTTAGACATAGCATCAATGTTTTATCCCTAGTGGCAACAGCACAACACAACCTTAGAACTTTCTGTCACTATCCCAGGTGTCAATGCAGGCATGAACCCACTATCGAGCATAAATACTCCCTCTTGGAGTTACAAGCATCTACTTGGCCAGAGCATCTACTAGTAACGGAGAGCATGCAAGATCATAAACAACACATAGATATAACTTTGATAATCAACATAACAAGTATTCTCTATTCATCGGATCCCAACAAACGCAACATATAGAATTACGGATAGATGATCTTGATCATGTTAGGCAGCTCACAAGATCCGACAATGATAGCACAATGGGGAGAAGACAACCATCTAGCTACTGCTATGGACCCATAGTCCAGGGGTAGACTACTCACACATCACACCGGAGGCGACCATGGCGGCGTAGAGTCCTCCGGGAGATGATTCCCCTCTCCGGCAGGGTGCCGTAGGCGATCTCCTGGATCCCCCGAGATGGGATCGGCGTTGGCGGCGTTTCTGGAAGGTTTTCTCGTATCGTGGCTCTCGGTACTGGGGGTTTCGTCACGGAGGCTTTAAGTAGGCAGAAGGGCAAGTCAGGAGGGGGCACAGGGGCCCCACACCATAGGCCGGCGCGGCCAGGGGGTGGGCCGTGCTGCCCTAGGGTTTGGGCACCCCGTGGCCCCACTTCGTTTCGTCTTCGGACTTCTGGAAGCTTCGTGGCAAAATAGGACCCTGGGCGTTGATTTCGTCCAATTCCGAGAATATTTCCTTACTAGGATTTCTGAAACCAAAAACAGCAGAAAACAGACAATCGGCACTTCGGCATCTTGTTAATAGGTTAGTTCCGGAAAATGCACGAATATGACATAAAGTGTGCATAAAACATGTAGATAACATCAATAATGTGGCATGGAACATAAGAAATTATCGATACGTTGGAGACGTATCAGCATCCCCAAGCTTAGTTACTGCTCGTCCCGAGCGGGTAAAACGATAACAAAGATAATTTCCGGAGTGACATGCCATCATAATCTTGATCATACTATTTGTAAAGCATATGTAGTGAATGCAGCGATCAAAACAATGTATATGACATGAATAAACAAGTGAATCATATAGCAAAGACT
This sequence comes from Lolium rigidum, assembly GCF_022539505.1. Lineage (NCBI taxonomy): Eukaryota > Viridiplantae > Streptophyta > Magnoliopsida > Poales > Poaceae > Lolium > Lolium rigidum. The sequence goes on from NC_061514.1 coordinate 139,730,765, forward strand.
TTTCATGAATAGCACTTCAAGACAAGCATAAATAAGTCTTGCATAAGAGTTAACTCATAAAGCAATAATTCAAAGTAAAGGCATTGAAGCAACACAAAAGAAGATTAAGTTTCAGCGGTTGCTTTCAACTTGTAACATGTATATCTCATGGATATTGTCAACATAGAGTAATATAATAAGTGCAATAAGCAAGTATGTAGGAATCAATGCACAGTTCACACAAGTGTTTGCTTCTTGAGGTGGAGAGAAATAGGTGAACTGACTCAATATTGAAAGTAAAAGAATGGTCCTTCAAAGAGGAAAGCATCGATTGCTATATTTGTGCTAGAGCTTTGATTTTGAAAACATGAAACAATTTTATCAACGGTAGTAATAAAGCATATGTATCATGTAAATTATATATTACAAGTTGCAAGCCTCATGCATAGTGTACTAATAGTGCCCGCACCTTGTCCTAATTAGCTTGGACTACCGGATCATCACAATGCACATGTTTTGACCAAGTGTCACAAAGGGGTACCTCTATGCCGCCTGTACAAAGGTCTAAGGAGAAAGCTCGCATTGGATTTCTCGCTATTGATTATTCTTCAACTTAGACATCCATACCGGGACAACATAGACAACAAATAATGGACTCCTCTTTTATGCATAAGCATGTAACAACAATTAATAATTTTCTCATTTGAGATTGAGGATATATGTCCAAAACTGAAACTTCCACCATGGATCATGGCTTTAGTTAGCGGCCCAATGTTCTTCTCTAACAATATGCATGCTTAACCATAGGGTGGTAGATCGCTCTTACTTCAGACAAGACGAACATGCATAGCAACTCACATGAAATTCAACAATGAATAGTTGATGGCGTCCCCAGTGAACATGGTTATCGCACAACAAGCAACTTAATAAGAGATAAAGTGCATAATTACATATTCAATACCACAATAGTTTTTAAGCTATTTGTCCCATGAGCTATATATTGCAAAGGTGAATGATGGAATTTTAAAGGTAGCACTCAAGCAATTTACTTTGGAATGGCGGAAAATACCATGTAGTAGGTAGGTATGGTGGACACAAATGGCATAGTGGTTGGCTCAAGTATTTTGGATGCATGAGAAGTATTCCCTCTCGATACAAGGTTTAGGCTAGCAAGGCTTATTTGAAACAAACACAAGGATGAACCGGTGCAGCAAAACTCACATAAAAGACATATTGAAAACATTATAAGACTCTACACCGTCTTCCTTGTTGTTCAAACTCAATACTAGAAATTATCTAGACCTTAGAGAAACCAGATATGCAAACCAAATTTTAGCATGCTCTATGTATTTCTTCATTAATGGGTGCAAAGTATATGATGCAAGAGCTTAATCATGAGCACAACAATTGCCAAGTATCACATTACCCAAGACATTAATAGCAATTACTACATGTATCATTTTCCAATTCCAACCATATAACAATTTAACGAAGAAGAAACTTCGCCATGAATACTATGAGTAGAAACCAAGGACATACTTGTCCATATGCTACAGCGGAGCGTGTCTCTCTCCCATAAGGTGAATGCTAGGATCCATTTTATTCAAACAAAACAAAAAACAAAAACAAACCGACGCTCCAAGAAAAGCACATAAGATGTGATGGAATAAAAATATAGTTTCAGGGGGGAACCCGATAATGTTGTCGATGAAGAAGGGGATGCCTTGGGCATCCCCAAGCTTAGACGCTTGAGTCTTCTTAGAATATGCAGGGGTGAACCACCGGGGCATCCCCAAGCTTAGAGCTTTCACTCTCCTTGATCATGTTGCATCATACTCCTCTCTTGATCCTTGAAAACTTCCTCCACACCAAACTCGAAACAACTCATTAGAGGGTTAGTGCACAATAAAAATTAACATATTCAGAGGTGACACAATCATTCTTAACACTTCTGGACATTGCATAATGCTACTGGACATTAGTGGATCAAAGAAATTCATCCAACATAGCAAAAGAGGCAATGCGAAATAAAAGGCAGAATCTGTCAAAACAGAACAGTTCGTATTGACGAATTTTAATATGGCACCAGACTTGCTCAAATGAAAATTCTCAAATTGAATGAAAGTTGCGTACATATCTGAGGATCATGCACGTAAATTGGCTTAATTTTCTGAGCTACCTACAGGGAGGTAGACCCAGATTCGTGACAGCAAAGAAATCTGGAACTGCGCAGTAATCCAAATCTAGTACTTACTTTACTATCAAAGACTTTACTTGGCACAACAAAACACTAAACTAAGATAAGGAGAGGTTGCTACAGTAGTAAACAACTTCCAAGACACAAAATAAAAACAAAGTACTGTAGGTAAAAACATGGGTTGTCTCCCATAAGCGCTTTTCTTTAACGCCTTTCAGCTAGGCGCAGAAAGTGTGTATCAAGTATTATCGAAGGATGGGGCTTCTACAGCGGGATGTGGAGTTTTCTCAACTATGCATATTATCTTTTCTATGTGAGTTTCAGAGGCTCCCTTTTCATTAGTCTTGGGCTTGCTACCCTCATCAAACAAATCTTCAGGAACAATCCAATCAAAATTCTTTTCTAATGCCTCACACATTCCCAAGAGCTTACAAGGTATTGATGTTTTAATATCCCCCTCATAATTAACTTTATTAGTGTACTTTTGTCTATCCTTTTCCATCTTCTCAAGGGTACTGGCAAAGTTGGTATGAGAGCCTAGCATATTATATTTAGTGAAAACTTTCCTAGCTTCTCTCGCTATTCCCCCAAATTCTTTAAGAAGGGTTTCTAATACAAAATCTTTCTTTTCTCCTTCTTCCATATCACTGAGTGTAAGAAACATATGTTGAATCACAGGATTAAGATTAACAAATCTAGCTTCTAACGCATGTACTAAAGAAGCAACAGCAATTTCATAAGTGGGGGCAAGTTCTACCAAGTGTCTATCTTCAAAATTTTCAATGGTACTAATATGAGTGAAAAAATCTTCTATATTGTCTTTCCCAAGGATAGACCCTCGGCCTACCGGTACATCTTTAAGAACAAACTTAGGAGGAAACATGATGAAATAAGTAAAGTGAATGCAAGTAACTAATTTTTTGTGTGTTTTTAATATAGCAAACAAGATAGCAAATAAAGTAAAACTAGCAACTAATTTTTTTTGTATTTTGATTTAGTGCAGCAAACAAAGTAGTAAATAAAACTAAGCAAGACAAAAACAAAGTAAAGAGATTGAGAAGTGGAGACTCCCCTTGCAGCGTGTCTTGATCTCCCCGGCAACGGTGCCAGAAAAGAGCTTGATGGCGTGTAACTCACACGTTCGTTGGGAACCCCAAGAGGAAGGTATGATGCGCACAGCAGCAAGTTTTCCCTCGAGAAAGAAACCAAGGTTTATCGAACCAGGAGGAGCCAAGAAGCACGTTGAAGGTTGATGGCGGCGGGATGTAGTGCGGCGCAACACCGGGGATTCCGGCGCCAACGTGGAACCTGCACAACACAACCAAAGTACTTTGCCCCAACGAAACGAGTGAGGTTGTCAATCTCACCGGCTTGCTGTAACAAAGGATTAACCGTATTGTGTGGAAGATGATTGTTTGCAGAAAACGAGTAGAACAAGTATTGCGATAGATTGTATTTCGAGTAAAGAGAATTGGACCGGGGTCCACGAGTTCACTAGAGGTGTCTCTCCCATAAGACAAACAGCATGTTGGGTGAACAAATTACAGTTGGGCAATTGACAAATAAAGAGGGCATGACCATGCACATACATATCATGATGAGTATAGTGAGATTTAATTGGGCATTACGACAAAGTACATAGACCGCCATCCAACTGCATCTATGCCTAAAAAGTCCACCTTCGGGTTATCATCCGAACCCCCTCCAGTATTAAGTTGCAAAGCAACGAGACAATTGCATTAAGTATGGTGCGTAATGTAATCAACAACTACATCCTTAGACATAGCATCAATGTTTTATCCCTAGTGGCAACAAGCACAACACAACCTTAGAACTTTCTGTCACTCGTCCCGGTGTCAATGCGGGCATGAACCCACTATCGAGCATAAATACTCCCTCTTGGAGTTACAAGCATCTACTTGGCCAGAGCATCTACTAGTAACGGAGAGCATGCAAGATCATAAACAACACATAGATATAACTTTGATAATCAACATAACAAGTATTCTCTATTCATCGGATCCCAACAAACGCAACATATAGAATTACGAGATAGATGATCTTGATCATGTTAGGCAGCTCACAAGATCCGACAATGATAGCACAATGGGGAGAAGACAACCATCTAGCTACTGCTATGGACCCATAGTCCAGGGGTAGACTACTCACACATCACACCGGAGGCGACCATGGCGGCGTAGAGTCCTCCGGGAGATGATTCCCCTCTCCGGCAGGGTGCCGGAGGCGATCTCCTGGATCCCCCGAGATGGGATCGGCGTTGGCGGCGTTTCTGGAAGGTTTTCCGTATCGTGGCTCTCGGTACTGGGGGTTTCGTCACGGAGGCTTTAAGTAGGCGGAAGGGCAAGTCAGGAGGGGGCATAGGGGCCCCACACCATAGGCCGGCGCGGCCAGGGGGTGGGCCGCGCCGCCCTAGGGTTTGGGCACCCCGTGGCCCCACTTCGTTTCGTCTTCGGACTTCTGGAAGCTTCGTGGCAAAATAGGACCCTGGGCGTTGATTTCGTCCAATTCCGAGAATATTTCCTTACTAGGATTTCGAAACCAAAAACAGCGAGAAAACAACGAAGCGGCACTTCGGCATCTTGTTAATAGGTTAGTTCCAGAAAATGCACGAATATGACATAAAGTGTGCATAAAACATGTAGATAACATCAATAATGTGGCATGGAACATAAGAAATTATCGATACGTTGGAGACGTATCAAAGACTCCCCTTGCAGCGTGTCTTGATCTCCCCGGCAACGGCGCCAGAAAAAGCTTTGCTGCTTGTGACGGTAAAGCACACGTCCGTTGGGAACCCCAAGAGGAAGGTATGATGCGTACATCGGCAAGTTTTTCCCTCAGTAAGAAACCAAGGTTATCGAACCAGTAGGAGTCAAGAAGCACGTTGAAGGTTGATGGCGGCGGAGTGTAGTGCGGCGCAACACCGAGGATTCCGGCGCCAACGTGGAACCTGCACAACACAATCAAAGTACTTTGCCCCAACATAACGAGTGAGGTTGTCAATCTCACCGGCTTGCTTTGTAACAAAGGATTAAATGTATAGTGTGGAAGATGATGTTTGCGAAGAACGATAAAGAACAAGTATTGCAGTAGATTGTATTCGATGTAAAAGAATGGACCGGGGTCCATAGTTCACTAGTGGTGTCTCTCCAATAAGATAAAACATGTTGGGTGAACAAATTACAGTTGGGCAATTGACAAATAAAGTACTTTGATCCGATAAATATGGAATACTATGTTATGTTGATTATCGGATCAAAGTACTTTATTTGTCAATTGCCCAACTATAATTGTGAGATTTAATTACAGTTGGGCAATTGACAAATAAAGTACTTTGATCCGATAAATATGGAATACTATGTTATGTTGATTATCAATCTATCATATATGTGTTGTTTAAGATCTTGCATGCTCTCCGTTGCTAGTAGAGGCTCTGGCCAAATTGATACTTGTAACTCCAAGAGGGAGTATTTATGCTCGATAGTGGGTTCATGCCTCCATTTAATGCGGGACGAGTGACGGAAAGTTCTAAGGTTGTGGATGTGCTCGTTGCCACTAGGGATAAAACATCAATGCTTTGTCTAAGGATATTTGTGTTGATTAGATTACGCACCATACTTAATGCAATTGTCTGTTGTTTGCAACTTAATACTTGGAGGGGTGCGGATGCTAACCTCGAAGGTGGACTTTTTAGGCATAGATGCATCGTTGGATAGCGGTCTATGTACTTTGTCGTAATGCCCAATTGAATTTCACACTACTCATCATGATATGTATGTGCATTGTCATGCCCTCTTTATTTGTCAATTGCCCAACTGTAGTTTGTTCACCCAACATGCTTTATCTTATTGGAGAGACACCACTAGTGAACTGTGGACCCCGGTCCATTCTTTTACATCGAATACAATCTACTGCAATACTTGTTCTTTACTGTTCTTCGCAAACATCATCTTCCACACTATACATTTAATCCTTTGTTACATCAAGCCGGTGAGATTGACAACCTCACTGTTACGTTGGGGCAAAGTACTTTGATTGTGTTGTGCAGGTTCCACGTTGGCGCCGGAATGCGTGATGTTGCGCCGCACTACACTCCGCCACCATCAACCTTCACGTGCTTCTTGACTCCTACTGGTTCGATAACCTTGGTTTCTTACTGAGGGAAAACTTGCTGTTGTACGCATCACACCTTCCTCTTGGGGTTCCCAACGGACGCGTGTTGTACGCGTATCAAGCTCTTTTCTCGGCGCCGTTGTCGGGAGATCAAGACACGCTGCAAGGGGAGTCTCCCACTTCCAATCTCTTTACTTTTTTTTTGTCTTGCTTTACTTTATTTTATTTATTGCTTTGTTTGCTTTCTTATATCAAAATACAAAAAAAATTAGTTACTTGCTTTATTTTATTTACTGTCTTGTTTGCGTTCTCCATATTAAAAGCACAAAAAAATTAGTTACTTGCATTTACTTTATTTAGTTTGCTTTATTTACTATTGCTAAAATGGGTACTCCTGAAAATACTAAGTTGTGTGACTTCACTAGCACAAATAATAATGATTTCTTATGCACACCTATTGCTCCACCTGCTACTACAGCAGAATTCTTTGAAATTAAACCTGCTTTACTAAATCTTGTTATGAGAGAGCAATTTTACTGGTGTTAGTTCCAATGATGCTTGCTGCCCATCTTAATAATTTTGTTGAACTATGTGAAATGCAAAAGTATAAGGATGTAGATGGTGACATTATAAAATTAAAATTGTTTCCTTTCTCCTTAAGAGGAAGAGCTAAAGATTGGTTGCTATCTTTGCCTAAGAATAGTATTGATTCATGGACTAAATGTAAGGATGCTTTCATTGGTAGATATTATCCTCCTGCTAAAATTATATCTTTGAGAAGTAGCATAATGAATTTTAAGCAATTGGATAATGAGCATGTTGCTCAAGCATGGGAAAGAATGAAATCTTTGGTCAAGAATTGCCCAACCCGTGGACTGACTACTTGGATGATCATCCAAACCGTTTATGCAGGATTGAATTTTTCTTCACGGAACCTATTGGATTCAGCTGCTGGAGGTACTTTTATGTCCATCACTCTAGGCGTCGCAACAAAGCTTCTTGATGATATGATGATTAATTACTACGAATGGCACACGGAAAGAGCTCCACAAGGTAAGAAGGTAAATTCTGTTGAAGAAACCTCCTCCTTGAGTGATAAGATTGATGCTATTATGTCTATGCTTGTGAATGGTAGATCTAATGTTGATCCTAATAATGTTCCGTTAGCTTCATTGGTTGCTGATACGTCTCCGACGTATCGATAATTTCTTATGTTCCATTCCACATTATTGATGATATCTACATGTTTTATGCATACTTTATGTCATAATTATGCGTTTTCCGGAACTAACCTATTGACGAGATGCCGAAGGGCCAGTTGTTGTTTTCTGCTGTTTATGGTTTCAGAAATCCTAGTAAGGAAATATTCTCGGAATCGGACGAAATCAACGCCCAGCATCTTAGAATCACACGAAGCTTCCAGAACACCCGAGAGTCTCCAGAGAGGGGCCACAGGGGGCCCACACATGGGGCTGGCGCGGCCAGGCTAGGGCCCGCGCCCCCCCTGTTGTGTGGCGGCTCCGTACCCCCTCCGACGCCGCCTCTTCGCCTATTTAAGCCTCCTCGACCTAAATCTTCGAGACGAAAAAAGCCACGGTACGAGAAACCTTCCAGAGCCGCCGCCATCGCGAAGCCAAGATCTGGGGGACAGGAGTCTCCGTTGCGGCACGCCGCCGGGACGGGGAAGTGCCCCCGGAAGGCTTCTCCATCGACACCGCTGCCATCTCCACCGCCATCTTCATCAACGCTGCTTGTCTCCCATGAGGAGGGAGTAGTTCTCCATCGAGGCTAAGGGCTGTACCGGTAGCTATGTGGTTAATCTCTCTCCTATGTACTTCAATACAATGATCTCATGAGCTGCCTTACATGATTGAGATTCATATGAGTTTTGTATCACAATTCATCTATGTGCTACTCTAGTGATGTTATTAAAGTACTCTATTCCTCCTGCACGGTGTAATGGTGACAGTGTGTGCATCGTGTAGTACTTGGCGTACGTTATGATTGTAATCTCTTGTAGATTATGAAGTTAATTATTGCTATGATAGTATTGATGTGATCTATGCCTCCTTCATAGTGTGATGGTGACAGTGTGCATGCTATGTTAGTACTTGGTGTAGTTGTGTCATGCACTCTAAGGTTATTTAAATATGAATATCGAATATTGTGGAGCTTGTTAACTCCGGCATTGAGGGTTCGTGTAATCCTACGCAATTAGTGGTGTTCATCATCCAACAAGAGAGTGTAGAGTAGATCATTTATCTATTCTGTTATGTGATCAATGTTGAGAGTGTCCACTAGTGAAAGTATAATCCCTAGGCCTTGTTCCTAAATACTGCTATCGCTGCTTGTTTACTATTCTACTGCATCTGTACTGTCCGCAATATTACCACCATCAACCACACGCCAGTCCTGGACAACAAAGCACTTTTCTGGTGCCGTTACTACTGCTCATATTTATTCATAGCACCTGTATTTCACTATCTCTTCTCCGAACTAGTGCACCTATTAGGTGTGTTGGGGACACAAGAGACTTCTTGCTTTGTGGTTGCAGGGTTGCTTGAGAGGGATATCTTTGACCTCTTCCTCCCTGAGTTCAATAAACCTTGGGTGATCCACTTAAGGGAAACTTGCTGCTGTTCTACAAACCTCTGCTCTTGGAGGCCCAACACTGTCTAGAAGAATAGAAGCACCCGTAGACATCAAGTACTTTTCCGGCGCCGTTGCCGGGGAGGAAAGGTAAAAGGCACTCATACTCCGGTTCCAGGTAACTAAGTACTTTTCTGGCGCCATTGTGTGTGTGCTCTAAGCTATTTCCTTTAGATCCTGCAATTGCATCTTTTTGTTTCTTGTTTACACTAGTAAGGCATAATGGACAACAATGAGCTTCTTATTCTATTTCCTGATTTAAGACATGGATGGTTTGATCCGAAAATTAAAAAAACCCATGGAACATATTAGTATGAACACTTTGAACACCATTGTTGCTAATGCTATGGAAAATTCTAAGCTTGGGGAAGCTGGTTTTGATGAGCATGATCTTTTTAGTCCCTCAAGCATTGAGGAGAAAATTTACTTTGATGATACTTTGCCTCCTATTTATGATGATTATAATGATAGTAGTCTTTTGGTGCCACCTGTTATGGAGGATAAATTTGATTATGAATACGATATGCCTCCTATATTTGATGATGAGAATGATATCTACTTTGTTGAATTTGCTCCCGCTATTACTAATAAAATTGACTATGCTTATGTTGGGAGTAGTAATAATTTTATGCATGAGACTCATGATAAGAATGCTTTATGTGATAGTTATATTGTTGAATTTGCTCATGTTGCTACTGAAAGTTATTATGAGAGAGGAAAATATGGTTGTAGAAATTTTCATGTTACTAAAACACCTCTCTATGTGCTGAAATTTTTGAAGCTACACTTGTTCTATCTTCCTATGCTTGTTACTTTGCTCTTCATGAACTTGTTTATTTACAAGCTTCCTTTTCATAGGAAGCATTTTAGGCTTAAATTTGTTTTGAATTTGCCTCTTGATGCTCTCTTTTGCTTCAAATACTATTTCTTGCGAGTGCATCATTAAAACTGCTGAGCCCATCTTAATGGCTATAAAGAAAGCACTTCTTGGGAGATAACCCATGTGTTTATTTTGCTACAGTATTTTTGTTTTATATTTGTGTCTTGGAAGTTGTTACTACTTTAGCAACCTCTCCTTATCTTATTTTATTGCATTGTTGTGCCAAGTAAAGTCTTTGATTGTAAGGTTCATACTAGATTTGGATTACTGCGCAGAAACAGATTTCTTGCTGTCACAAATCTGGGCCTAATTCTCTGTAGGTAAATCAGAAAATTATGCCAATTTACGTGAGTGATCCTCAGATATGTACGCAACTTTCATTCAATTTGAGAATTTTCATTTGAGCAAGTCCGGTGCCTCTTAGAAATTCGTCTTTACGGACTGTTCTGTTTTGACAGATTCTGCCTTTTATTTCGCATTGCTTCTTTTGCTATGTTGGATGGATTTCTTTGTTCCATTAACTTTCAGAAGCTTTGAGCAATTTCCAGAAGTGTTAAGAATGATTGTGTCACCTCTGAACATGTGAGCTTTTGATTATGCACTAACCCTCTAATGAGTTGTTTTGAGTTTGGTGTGGAGGAAGTTTTCAAGGGTCAAGAGAGGAGGATGATACAATGTGATCAAGAAGAGTGAAAGCTCTAAGCTTGGGGATGCCCCGGTGGTTCACCCCTGCATATTTCAAGAAGACTCAAGCGTCTAAGCTTGGGGATGCCTGGCATCCCCTTCTTCATCGACAAATTATCAGGTTCCTCCCTTGAAACTATATTTTTATTCGGTCACATCTTATGTATTTTACTTGGAGCGTCTGTTTGCTTTTGTTTTTGTTTGAATAAATGCTTGTGTGGGAGAGAGAGACACGCTCCGCTGGTTCATATGAACACATGTGCTCTTAGCTTTTAATTTTCATGGCGAAGGTTGAAACTGCTTCGTTAATTGTTATATGGTTGGAATCAGAAAATGCTACATGTAGTAATTGCTATAATGTCTTGGATAATTTGATTCTTGGAAATTGTTGTGCTCATGTTTAAGCTCTTATATCATATACTTTGCACCTATTAATGAAGAAATACATAGAGCTTGCTAAAATTTGGTTTGCATAATTGGTCTCTCTAAGGTCTAGATAATTTCTAGTAAAGAGTTTGAACAACAAGGAAGACGGTGTAGAGTCTTATAATGTTTACAATATGTCTTTTATGTGACTTTTGCTGTACCGGTTCATCCTTGTGTTTGTTTCAAATAACCTTGCTAGCCTAAACCTTGTATCGAGAGGGAATACTTCTCATGCATCCAAAATCCTTGAGCCAACCACTATGCCATTTGTGTCCACCATACCTACCTACTACATGGTATTTCTCCGCCATTCCAAAGTAAATTGCTTGAGTGCTACCTTTAAACAATTCAAAATTTATTACCTCTGATTTGTGTCAATGTTTTATAGCTCATGAGGAAGTATGTGGTGTTTATCTTTCAATCTTGTTGGGCAACTTTCACCAATGGACTAGTGGCTTCATCCGCTTATCCAATAATTTTGCAAAAAGAGCTGGCAATGGGATTCCCGAGTCCCAAATTAATTAACAAAAATAGACACTCCTCCATGGTATGTGATTGATTGGACGGCACCCGAAGGATTCGGTTAGCCATGGCTTGAGAAAGCAAAGGTGGGGAGGAGTGTCATCATAATAAACTAAAAATAAAAAGGCACTCCTTCATGGTATGAGATTGTTGGCTGGCACCCGAGGATTCGGTTAGCCATGGTTTGTGAAAGAAAGGTTGGAAGGAGTGCCACACAAAAATAAAATAAAATGGGAGCCGCTCTTTGAAGGTTTGTCTGGAAAGGGGGTTAGAGTGCCCACTACCATTCGTTGACAACAACAAACACCTCTCAAAACTTTATTTTTATGCTCTCTATAAGTTTTCAAAACCGAAGCTCTAGCACAAATATAGCAATCGATGCTTCCCTCTGCGAAGGGCCATTCTTTTACTTTTATGTTGAGTAAGTTCACCTATTTCTCTCCATCTCAAGAAGCAAACACTTGTGTGAACTGTGCATTGATTCCTACATACTTGCATATTGCACTTGTTATATTACTTTACATTGACAACTATCCATGAGATATACATGTTATAAGGTGAAAGCAACCGCTGAAACTTAATCTTCCTTTGTGTTGCTTCAATACCTTTATTTTGAATTATTGCTTTATGAGATAACTCTTATGCAAGACGTATTGATGCTTGTCTTGAAGTACTATTCATGAAAAGTCTTTGCTTTATGATTCATTTGTTTACTCATGTCATTTACCATTGTTTTGATCGCTGCATTCATTACACATGCTTACAATAGTATGATCAAGGTTATGATGGCATGTCACTCCAGAAATTATCTTTGTTATCGTTTACCTGCTCGGGACGAGCAGAAATTAAGCTTGGGGATGCTGATACGTCTCCGACGTATCGATAATTTCTTATGTTTCATGCCACATTATTGATGATATCTACATGTTTTATGCATACTTTATGTCATAATTATGCGTTTTCCGGAACTAACCTATTGACGAGATGCCGAAGGGCCAGTTGCTATTTTCTGCTGTTTTTGGTTTCAGAAATCCTAGTAAGGAAATATTCTCGGAATCGGACGAAATCAACGCCCAGCATCTTAGAATCACACGAAGCTTCCAGAACACCCGAGAGTCGCCAGAGAGGGGCCACAGGGGGCCCACACATGGGGCTGGCGCGGCCAGGCTAGGGCCCGCGCCCCCTGTTGTGTGGCGGCTCCATACCCCCTCCGACGCCGCCTCTTCGCCTATTTAAGCCTCCTCGACCTAAATCTTCGAGACGAAAAAAGCCACGGTACGAGAAACCTTCCAGAGCCGCCGACATCGCGAAGCCAAGATCTGGGGGACAGGAGTCTCTGTTCCGGCACGCCGCCGGGACGGGGAAGTGCCCCCGGAAGGCTTCTCCATCGACACCGCTGCCATCTCCACCGCCATCTTCATCAACGCTGCTGTCTCCCATAAGGAGGGAGTAGTTCTCCATCGAGGCTAAGGGCTGTACCGGTAGCTATGTGGTTAATCTCTCTCCTATGTACTTCGATACAATGATCTCATGAGCCGCCTTACATGATTGAGATTCATATGAGTTTTGTATCACAATTCATCTATGTGCTACTCTAGTGATGTTATTAAAGTACTCTATTCCTCCTGCACGGTGTAATGGTGACAGTGTGTGCATCGTGTAGTACTTGGCGTAGGTTATGATTTTAATCTCTTGTAGATTATGAAGTTAATTATTGCTATGATAGTATTGATGTGATCTATGCCTCCTTCATAGTGTGATGGTGACAGTGTGCATGCTATGTTAGTACTTGGTGTAGTTGTGTTGATCTATCATGCACTCTAAGGTTATTTAAGTATGAATATCGAATATTGTGGAGCTTGTTAACTCCGGCATTGAGGGTTCGTGTAATCCTACGCAATTAGTGGTGTTCATCATCCAACAAGAGAGTGTAGAGTAGAGCATTTATCTATTCTGTTATGTGATCAATGTTGAGAGTGTCCACTAGTGAAAGTATAATCCCTAGGCCTTGTTCCTAAATACTGCTATCGCTGCTTGTTTACTGTTCTACTACATCTGTACTGTCCGCAATATTACCACCATCAACCACACGCCGATCCCGGACAGCAAAGCACTTTTCACGGGTGCCGTTACTACTGCTCATACTTATTCATACCACCTGTATTTCACTATCTCTTCGCCGAACTAGTGCACCTATTAGGTGTGTTGGGGACACAAGAGACTTCTTGCTTTGTGGTTGCGGTGGTTGCTTGAGAGGGATATCTTTGACCTCTTCCTCCCTGAGTTCGATAAACCTTGGGTGATCCACTTAAGGGAAACTTGCCGCTGTTCTACAAACCTCTGCTCTTGGAGGCCCAACACTGTCTACAAGAATAGAAGCATAGACATCAGTTGCTCAAGAAGAGCATGTTGATGTGAACTTCGTTAAAAATAATAATTTCAACAACAATGCTTATAGGAATAATTTTGGTAACAACTATAGGCCATATCCTTCTAATAATGGTAATGGTTATGGTAATTCTTACAACAATAATAGGAATGTACCCTCTGGTCTTGAAGCCATGCTTAAAGAATTTATTAGTACACAAACTGCTTTTAACAAAACTGTTGAAGAAAAGCTTGGTAAAATTGATATTCTTGCTTCTAAAGTTGATAGTCTTGCTGCTGATGTTGATCTTTTAAAATTGAAAGTTATGCCTAATGAAACTAAAGATATTAAGTCATTTGCTACAGCAAACGCCATCCAAGTTCGAATTAATGAGAATATTAGATTGATGGCTGAATTGCGTGCTAGGTGGGAAAAAGAAGAAAATGCTAAAGAGAATAATGTAGCTAAAGTTTGGACTATTACCACCACTAGTAATGCTAAATGCTTCACATGTTGCACCTCCTACTATCAATGGTAAAATAATTGGTGTTGGCAATGTTTCTACTCCTAATGCAAAGCGTGAAAAACTGCCTGAAACTGCTAAAACTGCTGAAACTGCTTGTGATAAAACTGCTGAATTTTTTCAAAATATTGGGACAATGATCCCATTGCTTTAGATCATAATGGTTTAGATTTTGATGATTGTCACATCTCTGAAGTTATAAAGTTCTTACAAAAACTTGCTAGAAGTCCCAATGCTAGTGCTATAAATTTGGCCTTTACAAAACATATTACAAATCCTCTCATAAAAGCTAGAGAAGAGAAATTAAATCGTGAAACTTCTATTCCTAGGATGTTGGAAGATGGTTGGGAGCCCATCATTAAGATGCAGGTCAATGATTTTGATTGTAATGCCTTATGTGATCTTGGTGCAAGTATTTCTGTTATGCCTAAGAAAATCTATAATACGCTTGACTTGCCACCATTGAAAAATTGTTATTTGGATGTTAATCTTGCTGATAATTCTACAAAGAAACCTTTGGGGAGGATTGATAATGTTCGCATTATGGTTAACAATAACCTTGTCCCCGTTGATTTTGTTGTCTTGTATATTGAATGCAATGCATCTTGTCCTATTATTTTGGGAAGACCTTTTCTTCGAACTGTTGGTGCTATTATTGATATGAAGGAAGGTAATATTAAATATCAATTTCCTCTCAAGAAAGGTATGGAACACTTCCCTAGAAAGAGAATGAAGTTACCTTTTGATTCTATTATTAGAACAAATTATGATGTTGATGCTTCGTCTCTTGATAATACTTGATACACACTTTCGCGCCTAGGCTGAAGGCGTTAAAGAAAAGCGCTTATGGGAGACAACCCATTATTTTACTTCTGCACTTTTGTTTTATATTTGAGTCTTGGAAGTTGTTACTAATGTAGCAACCTCTCCTTATCTTTATTTTATTGCATTGTTGTGCCAAGTAAAGTGTTTGATAGTAAGGTTCATACTAAATTTGGATTACTGCGCAGAAACAGATTTCTTGCTATCACGAATTTGAGTAGTATTATCTGTAGGTAACTCAGAAAAATCTGCCAATTTACGTGAGTGATCCTCAGATATGTACGCAACTTTCATTCAATTTGAGCATTTTCATCTGAGCAAGTTTAGTACCCCAGAAAAATTCGTCTTTACAGACTGTTCTGTTTTGACAGATTCTGTCTTTTATTTCGCATTGCATGTTTTGCTATGTTTGATGGATTCCTTTGTTCCATTAACTTTCAGTAGCTTTGTGCAATGTCCAGAAGTGTTAATAATGATTATGTCACCTCTGAACATGTGAATTTTTGATTATGCACTAACCCTCTAATGAGTTTGTTTTGAGTTTGGTGTGGAGGAAGTTTTCAAGGATCAAGAGAGCAGGATGATACAATATGATCAAGGAGAGTGACAACTCTAAGCTTGGGGATGCCCCCATGGTTCATCCCTGCATATTTCAAGAAGACTCAAGCATCTAAGCTTGGGGATGCCCAAGGCATCCCCTTCTTCATCGACAACATTATCAGGTCACCTCTAGTGAAACTATATTTTTATTCCATCACATCTTATGTGCTTTACTTGGAGCGTCTTTATGTTATTTTTTTGTTTTGTTTGAATAAAATTGGATCCTAGCATTCCTTGTGTGGGAGAGAGACACTCTCCGCTGTTGCATATGAACATATATGTTCTTAGCTTATTCTTAATGTTCATGGCGAAGGTTGAAACTGCTTCGTTAATTGTTATATGGTTGGAAACAGAAAATGCTACATGTGGTAATTGGTATAATGTCTTGAAAAATTTGATACTTGGCCATTGTTGTGCTCAAATAGATCATGTTTAAGCTCTTGCATCATGTACTTTGCACCTATTAATGAAGAAATACCGTAGAGCTTGTTGACATTTGGTTTGCATGATTGGTCTCTCTAAAGTCTAGATATTTTCTGGTGAGGGTTTGAACAACAAGGAAGACAGTGTAGAGTCTTATAATGCTTGCAATATGTTCTTATGTAAGTTTTGCTGTACCGGTTCATACTTGTGTTTGCTTCAAACAACCTTGCTAGCCTAAGTCTTGTATTGAGAGGGATTACTTCTCGTGCATCCAAATCCTTGAGCCAAAAACTATGCCATTTGTGTCCACCATACCAATGTTTTATAACTCATGAGGAAGTATGTGGTGTTTTATCTTTCAATCTTGTTGGGTAACTTTCACCAATGGACTAGTGGCTTCATCCGCTTATCCAATAATTTTGCAAAAAGAGCTCAATGGGGTTCCCAGCCACAAATTAATTAACCTTAATAGACACTCCTCCATGGTATGTGATTGATGGAAGGCACCCGAGGATTTGGTTAGCCATGGCTTGAGAAAGCAAAGGTGGGGAGGAGTGTCATCTCTAAATAAAACTAAAATAAATAGACACTCCTTCATGGTATGTGATTGTTGGAAGGCACCCGAGGATTCGGTTAGACATGGCTTGTGAAAGCAAAGGTTGGAAGGAGTGTCACCCAAAAATAAAATAATCATGGGAGACGCTCTTTGAAAATTCTGTCTGGCAAGGGGGTTAGAGTGCCCACTACCATTCGTTGACAACAACAAACATCTCTCAAAACTTTACTTTTATGCTCTCTTTATGATTTCAAAACTTGAAAAGCTCTAGCACATGATTTTATCCATGCTTCCCTCTGCGAAGGGCCATTCTTTTACTTTTATGTTGAGTCAGTTTACCTATTTCCTTCCATCTTAGAAGCAAACACTTGTGTTAACTGTGCATTGATTCTTACATACTTGCTTATTTGCATTCATCATATTACTTTGTGTTGACAATTATCCATGAGATAAACATGTTGAAGTTGAAAGCAACCGCTGAAACTTATATCTTCCTTTGTGTTATTTCAAAACTTTCTACTAAGAATCTATTGCTTTATGAGTTAACTCTTATGCAAGTCTTATTGATGCTTGTCTTGAAAGTACTATTCATGAAAAGTCTTTGCTATATGATTCTGTTGTTTAATCATTATCTTTACCATTGCTTCGAATCACTTCATTCATTACATATGCTTACAATAGTATTGATCAAGATTATGATAGCATGTCACTTCGAAATTATCTTTGTTATCGTTTACCTACTCGAGGACGAGTAGGAACTAAGCTTGGGGATGCTTGATACGTCTCAAACGTATCTATAATTTCTTATGTTTCATGCTACTTTTATGATGATACTCACATGTTTTATACACACTTTATGTCATATTTATGCATTTTCCGGCACTAACCTATTGACAAGATGCCGAAGAGCCAGTTGTTGTTTTCTGCTGTTTTTGGTTTCAGAAATCCTACAAAGGAAATATTCTCGGAATTGGACGAAATCAACGCCCAGGGTCTTATTTTTCCACGAAGCTTCCAGAAGACCGAAAGGATCACGAAGTGGGGCGACGAGGCGACGCCACGCTAGGGCCGCACGGCCAAGGGTGGGGCCGCGCCGCCCTGTTGTGTGGGCCCCACGTCAGCCCTCCGACTCTGCCCTTCCGCCTACTTAAAGCCTTCGTCGCGAATACCCCAGTACCGAGAGCCACGATACGGAAAACCTTCCAGAGACGCCGCCGCCGCCAATCCCATCTCGGGGGATTCAGGAGATCGCCTCCGGCACCCTGCCGGAGAGGGGAATCATCTCCCGGAGGACTCTTCATCGCCATGATCGCCTCCGGATTGATGTGTGAGTAGTTCACCCCTGGACTATGGGTCCATAGCAGTAGCTAGATGGTTGTCTTCTCCTCATGTGCTATCATTGTTCGATCTTGTGAGTTGCCTAACATGATCAAGATCATCTATTTGTAATGCTACATGTTGTGTTTGTTGGGATCCGATAAATATGGAATACTATGTTATGTTGATTATCAATCTATCATATATGTGTTGTTTAAGATCTTGCATGCTCTCCATTGCTAGTAGAGGCTATGGCCAAGTTGATACTTGTAACTCCAAGAGGGAGTATTTATGCTCGATAGTGGGTTCATGCCTCCATTTAATCTGGGACGATGTGACGTAAAGTTCTAAGGTTGTGGATGTGCTTGTTGCCACTAGGGATAAAACATCAATGCTTTGTCTAAAGATATTTGTGTTGATTACATTACGCACCATACTTAATGCAATTGTCTGTTGTTTGCAACTTAATACTTGGAGGGGTGCGGATGCTAACTCGAAGGTGGACTTTTTAGGCATAGATGCATGCTTGGATAGCGGTCTATGTACTTTGTCGTAATGCCCAATTGAATTTCACACTACTCATCATAATATGTATGTGCATTGTCATGCCCTCTTTATTTGTCAATTGCCCAACTGTAATTTGTTCACCCAACATGTTTTATCTTATTGGAGAGACACCACTAGTGAACTGTGGACCCCGGTCCATTCTTTTACATCGAATACAATCTACTGCAATACTTGTTCTTTACTGTTCTTCGCAAACATCATCTTCCACACTATACATTTAATCCTTTGTTACAACAAGCCGGTGAGATTGACAACCTCACTGTTATGTTGGGGCAAAGTACTTTGATTGTGTTGTGCAGGTTCCACGTTGGCGCCGGAATCCCTGGTGTTGCGCCGCACTACACTCCGCCACCATCAACCTTCACGTGCTTCTTGACTCCTACTGGTTCGATAACCTTGGTTTCTTACTGAGGGAAAATTTGCTGTTGTACGCATCACACCTTCCTCTTGGGGTTCCCAACATACGCGTGCTGTACGCGTATCAGCCGCCTCCGCCTTGTGCGTCCTGGAACCAGAAGTGGTGGCGCTGATGCGTCGAGTTCGCATTTTCTGGGATTCTACCAGATAGTCAAGACGATCACCTTTGTTCTTTCCTCAGCACCTTTCTCGCCAAGATCCAAAGCCAGAAAGCTGTCCCTCTACTTCGCCGCTGACACAGCTATGGCCACTACTACCTTTATTTGGCTCCCTCTAGCCCTCCCTTAATTCATGCATGTGCAATCCGTACCGAGAAACTTGATTGTACGAATCTTCTGAACTCCCTTGGCCATCAACACTACTCCCTCTTCCTTCTCCACAAGGAGGGAGAGAAGAAAAATCAGGTAACACTGCTTGTTTCGTGTTTGAGGTTTCTTAGTTCTCTAAAGAATTGAGTTTTTCTTGATTTCCCAGGATAGTTGAAATTGACTCAAGACAAGCGTGTACCCTACAGTCCTGGACCGTCGATCGAAATTTGCAAAGTATACCTGGGTCTTTCTCACAATTCTTGGTAGAATTTTAGTCTGCGCAATGTTGTCTATATTTCTTTGAATATACTGAAATGATTGTCTGATGTTATGGCTAATATGCATGAAAATATTGTGGTTGATTTACAGTAATAGTGGTGGCATCTTTAGTGAAACTTTAGTTTTTGGTCATATCCTTAGAGAATTAGGTCGTTCCAAAGTTAAAAGGTGGAAAGTATTGAAAGGAATTGTGTATGTAAAACAAAAAAAAACCTAACACGATCACCCAAGATCTATCTATGTTTTAATATGAACCGTGAGGAGGATCGACTTATACTCACCGAGATGATCGCGGAAGACTCGATGACGAAGTTGATCAAGAACACGATCAGGTTTGGGACTCAATGGGAGTGTTGTGGAAGACTCGGTGGGCAGAGCTTCACCTACTTGATGAAGATCCGAAGCCATCCGCGGATAGGACTCCACCTTATTATTCCTTTAATTAGGGTCGAACGCATGATCTCAGCATTGCAGGCTTCAATGCTCTCCGTTCCAGTAGAACTTTGTCACCATGGACCAAATCGTACCAAAATAATATCTTAGATGGAAGTGTATGTGGAGAACCTTCACACGAGAGAACCTCCACGAAGGGAGAGACTCTACACATGAGAGGGAGAGAGCAGAGAGCCAACCAACAAAAGGTAGAAGTTGGTGTGTATTGAGAGAGAGGAGGGACTCCTCTTTATATGGGGGCTCAAGGTCGCCCTGACCCTGGCCGTCGGCCCTAGGGGAAATCCTAGGACACCCCAACCTGCCTCCCCACCGACCTAGGGTCGCCCTAGGTCGGCTGCCCGTGTGGGTTGTCTTCAGGAGGCCCCTTGGGGCCCTAAGCGCCCCTACATGGGCCCTGGAGATGCCCATGCCACCAGCCCTTTGAGGGCTGACCTCCGGGGGGGGGGGGGGGCTTGATGATATGGGAGGCAATCTACATGGGTCCCATAGAGACCCATGAGGCCAGCTTGGGAGGGATGGGCGTTCGCTTAGTCTCCCGACACTCCAACACTCCTCCGACACTTCATATGAAGGTCCGAACCCCTAGTTTTCTCTTACGGAATTCCCGGAACAATTCTGTAAAATTCCCGAAACACTTTCGATCACTTTGCAACATTCTGAAGCCACCAGAACACTTACGATAATGTGTCTCTCTCATATCAAAAGTGACGATCAATTCCAGTGTACCTCTGGAAATATTCCGACAACACCGAAATGACTCTGATACTTCACGAAACTATTTCGATGTCGCCAGAACTATTCCAAATATTCTCTCAACCACATACCATATAACAAATGCAGCAATTAATATAAAGAACAAGGAACACTTCAGTGTGTGGCCCTGATAGGCCCAATCACTCACATGCATGATTTTGACACTATTTCGGATCAATAACTAAAAAAGGGACCGGGGCATCCATAATAGCTTAAGTTCCTGATTGGGTAGCCTTCCGTGATATCTAATAGTACCAGTCCCATTTCATCGCGTTATTATGAATACTGGAAGTGAGACTTTTGTATCCTCGTGATTCAAGTCTTAATCACTATGTCGTTAACCTCGATTTGGTTTCATCCTGTTTCTCGTATTGTATTCTGATGTCCTTGTAATTCACATTAAAAAAATGTTTGGCTAGACAATTTGGGTGACATCGTAATACCAAGATGGGCCCTGAGGATATCTCTACTTGTTCCGGAGGAGAAATTTCAACTCTTGAGTCACCAAGTCATCGGGCATTCTTTCCAACATATATGAATGCCACCTTTCTCGCCTCCCTATACGGTGTAGACTTCTGATGGTAACGAATACATACCTTCTGGAATAAGATCTCTTGATACTCTCATGGTCTAAGGATTTGTTTCATAAGATTATACATGGATCATACTATTAAGGAATGACCTCTCATAGTATATCCGATAAAACTTTGCTGGTTAAGTACCATTGTTGTTCTTAACAATCTACTCCCGCTGTTGTCAGTTTTTCGAGTACTCATGATCACGAAAACATGGTCATCAAACAACAGATGAGCTAGTTCTAGAGGCGAGACTGGAACACTTGTTTGTTCATTCTTATACATGTTCTCTTGAGTTTTCCCTTGAATCTCATATTCAAGACACATAGCAGTTATAATATATTAGAATAACCTTAATCACAAAACTTGGAGTCCTAATAATAAAACATGATTGAGGACTAATTTATGACAAAAGACTAGATTTCCCTTGTGATTTTGGTGGAGTGGGTGTACCGAAGCATGCCTCTAGAAGTAAAGCACCTGAGAATGTCTACGCGACTTGCGTAGGCATACAAGTATCAGTGTTCTAGTAGGACGTACTCACCACCGGAGCTGTCAAAGAAAATGGTGTTTGCTAATTTACTACTTGCAACATACATGGGTTTGCAGCTGAGAAAGATAACTTACACCATTTAATTGCTTTGTAATTTGTGGTAGTCATGAGTTACAATAGGTTGCAAGAAAATTTAGTAACATTGTTTGACTAAGAATTAACTTATTTTACATGAATAATTAGTCGCTCCCAAAGAAAATCGTCTAACTCTAGGTGGAGCATTAACACCGGCAATTTGTGGCAACTTGTGGCTCATATATCTTTCTGGATCTCTTCCGTCTCGGATCAATCAATTGAGAACCCCAAAAAAGGATTTTCCGTCCTCGCGAGTCAACTGCTGCCACTGTCCGACTGTCCGTATCAGGACTTGTGGACTGGAGCTATACTAATAATCAATTAACACCGCATTGACTCTTTACCGTAAGGGTATCTCCAACGGGGCGATTCATCCCGCGTTCGCGCGTTCGAATGGGTCCAGCCGGACAAAAATGCGGTCCAACGCGGGGACGCACCGCAAAAGCGGACACCCGCGGTGTCCGGAATGACGCAAACCGGGCTCAAATCTGGGCAGGGTTTGCGTGGCCGCGGATGGCACGCGGCGTCCTCACGTGTCCGCCTGGTCCGCGTGGCTGGCCCAGCTGTCGGTTCACAGTCCTATTAAATGTGGACTGGGGGAGGGGGACTGTCCCTATCCAGTCCCCACTCTCCACTCCGGCCACACGCACGAGCGGGCTAGAGCTTCCGCGCCGCCATGGCCCCGAAGCGCGAGTTTCTCCCGTCCGCGAATGACCACGAGGTCGGCAGCAGCCGGCCAATCGCGCCGGCGGCGTTCGCCATGGGGCCGCCGGCTATCCCCAGACGCGACCGGATCTACGTCACCGTTGCGGTGCCGCAGATGTTCTGGGACGCCGGCGTCCCAATGCCGTGGGGGGACGTGCACCTCCCCCCACGGCTGGCACCTGAGCCCAGATCGGGTTCCGGTGCCGCCCATCCCGGCCTCCGGCCGCGCCCGCGTCGCGGAGATCCGGAGGCGCCGCGCGCAGCTGCCGGCGGACCTCCAGGAGGACCCCGCGTACGGCGACGCAAGTCCCAACTGGGACTTGTGGTTCGAGGTGAAGGACGATGCGCGCCGGCACACGTGCTTCACGTCCGCGACGGCGCGGCCTCGCGCGCAGCCGCGCACACCTGCAAGGCGGGCTGGCCGCCGCCCCGGCGGCCTGTACATCGACGAACTCCAGCCCCAGCCGCATGCCCAGCACCAGGAGGACGAGGACGACCCGGAGTTGCAGGCAGCGCTCGCGGCGTCCCGCGAGCAGTGCGACCTCGACGAGCTGGCCAAATGGTCGCACCTCGCCGAGACGCTGCGCGCCTCCGCGCTGGAGGAGAAGGCCAGGAAGGCTCAGGAGGACGCCCAGGCGGAGACGTGGGCCTTCCTCGAGATGGCGCGCCGGCAGGAGGAGGTCACGCGCCAGGCGGCGCACCGGGAGGAGGAGCAGCGCCGGGCCGCGCTCCTGGCGGAGGAGGAGCGCCGGGCCGCGCTCCGGCTAGAGGCGGAGCTGCAGGCCGCAGCGGAGGAGCAGCTCCGGAAGGAGTCTGCGCGGAGGGCACGGCTGCGTAGGCCGGCGAGCCCGCCGAACCCGCACTCCGCCTGGGAAAGGGCGCAGTGGTCGCCCTGGCCGGAGTCCTCGGCGCCCTCCGGCATTTCGAGCCGGAACAGCGCGTCGCCGCCGGGGGGGGCGTCATCATCATCGACGCCGACGACGACGAGTACTACTGGGGGTAGTACTGCCGGCGGCCACCGTGCTCGCAAACCCTGGCTAGGGTTTGCTTTTTTTTAGTTTAAAGCCCATATAGGGCTTTCTTTTGTGTAAAAATTGCCCAAAATAAGGCTAAGTTTAATTAACAACTAGTTTAAATTTTATTTTTTGTTGTTTTCCTTTTTCATTTTCATTTTTGTTTTTTTATTACATATGCGCTGCGTCCGTGCGTTGAGCGCAGCGTGCGACCCAAACGGACACGCGGACGCGGGCCGCTGTCCGCGTGTCCGCTCGGCCATTCAAACGGTCCAAAACGGACGGCTAAGGATGGCAATTTTACCCACGGGTACGGGTACCCGCGGGTATCGTACCCGCATGGGCAGGGTATGGGTACACTTTTATGCCCATGGATAGTACCCATACCCTGCCCGTTAAGTCATGGGCAGGGTATGGGTATAGCCTCGTACCCGCGAGTATACCCATACCCTGCTCATTTATTGTCAAATTCATACGTGACACGACTATTTTTGTTGACTTATGAGTTAGAAGATGAGAATGTTATTTTTATATTATGTTAATTGCTATGTACTCGACTACATGTTAGTGAGTTGAGATAATTAATTTTGTTAATCGAATTTGTTATCGATGAACGTAAATTTGGGATTGACTTGTGTACAATTTAACCTACCAAGCGGGTATCCAATGGGTACGGGTACCCGCCGGGTATGGGTATGGGTAAAGTTTCATACCCATGGATACGGGTATGGGTAAAAGTTTGTACCCATTGACTATACGGGTATGAGTATGGTATTGCTCTACCCTGCCCATACCCTGCCCATTGCCATCCTTACGGACGGCCCAGCGCGTCCATTTGAATCGCTCGGTTGGAGATGCCGTAAGGACTCGCCGAAGACGCACATATAGGAAGAGGTTACGAATGGTAGCTCTAGTCTTCCTAGTCGGTCGCGCATCTCGCCAAACTTTAGGAGTTGGGTTAAAGCGATCGAAAGGAGGAGGAAGAAGATAGCGCGTTGTGCTGCGTGTGTGTGGGCATGTGATCTGATGGCCAGCTGGGGCAAGTAGTGCTGCCTGCCTCCCCGCGCGCTTTACAGTTCCGGTGCTCTGACGAAAAATTCAGTGTCGAGCTGATAATAATAATTTCATAAAGATACAGATACCGAGCGAATTGTTTCATCAGCGCACGATCTGTTCAATAAAGCACACCAGACGCTTCTCTCCGGAGTAGCATGTGGGTGGAGTGAACTAGACATGATACTGGATAGGTCAAATCCAACAGGGCTTTACTGATTTAGTCTAGTGCTAACGCGGAGGTGTTTCATCAGGCTTATCCTCTATAACGATCGAGCACTTATGTTGCTTTCAAGCTACGTACGGGTGTGTGTAATCAGTAGTAATGTATTCCGGGAGACGACAATCTTGAATCATTAGCATGGTGGAGCATGTTCCCTGATGGGCCATGAACACCTGTGTTCACAAGTTCTCATAGTACTAGGAAATGTTACAAGATGGTGTAATATCATCAAGTTCATCGTTTGGAAGTTACTACCCAGATTAAAGAAAAGGGTTTTGTAACTTCGGAATCGTTTCATTGTCCATGTGCGAATTCTGAGAAGATTTACAAGAGACGCATACTATGAATGTGGATGTGACGTTTTTTCGGTGACTTTTTTCTTTTACAATTGATACCAAATAATTAAGGATTGCAATGAGCAGAGTATGGGTAGGCAGAATAATAGCATACCCATACTCATATAGTTAATAAGTATAAAAAATTACCCATACCCGTATCCATTATGTATCAAATAGTTTTTTTTCGAAATGGGAGCCACCCGCTCCAGTCTCTGCATCAAGCACACTGTCGTGTTTTATTGCAACCATCAGCAGTCGGTTGCATCCAGAAATCATATCTCCACGCGGATCCTCCGGGAGAAGAAAAGCCCATAACTGAATCCAATGTGCAGGTCGTCGAATAATCTACAAAAAATTAGTTCCCTTTTATTTGTTAAAAACAATATCATTTCTGCTTATCCAAATAGCCCAACACAAAGCTGACACGCCAATACGTATCTTAGCTTTATCAATTTTAGTCACTCCATTCAACCAATTACCAAACATATTAGTAATATTGGAAGGAAGCGGAATGTTGTATATGTTAAATAAATCATTCGCCAAACAATTTTTTGCAAAAGGACAAGCAAGGGACAAATGTCTAATAGTCTCATTAGAATCACAAAAGCAAAACTTTTGATACCCATTCCAATTTCTTTTGGCCAAGTTATCTTTGGTTAACAGTACTTTGTTATTAAGAAACTACATGAAGATTTAATTTTCAATAGAATTTTAAGTTTCCATAAGTATTTACGTCTCTTCTCCCCTCTTCTAGCAATTCTGCAAGTAAAATAAATGATTTTTGTCCCCAATTTCACCGTGTGGTTGTCAAGCACAAGGTTTCGCATAAATAAATAAACACAAGTAAAAATAAAAGTGAGTAAAACTAGATGAAATAAAGTAACTAAGTAAAAATTGTAAAGAGATTGATTATTTTTGGTGTTTTGGATGCAAATAAAAAAATAAGTATTTTTGTATTTTTGGATTAAAATAGTGCAGCAAATTGGAAACAAGATAAAAATTATATAAAGATGTTTCTTATGATAAAAAGTAGACCGGGGTTCATGGGTTCACTTGACTATTCTCTATTTTAAGTTGTAGTTGATAAATAGTAATTCATCAATGAGATATGAGGATGTAAAATAATAATATGAGTAAGCTAAGCATGTATATGGGCATCACGTCCTAACATAGAGATGATGCAACACATCTCTCTTATACTCCACAAGAAGGAAAAACTCCATGCAATCTTGTATTAAGAATTAAAAGAGCATATCAATAAGTACTTTGACATGATGTTTGAATATCAAATATGCTACCTTGAACCAACAAGATCATCACTACTGTCACGTGACGAACATAGCACATGCATTCACTTTATCCATAGCGATGTAGCAAAAGAGAAGGCAAAGCCATAATAGATCATGAATTTATTGTCATTATCCAATCACTAAAACCATGCTACTCCATCTAATACACACATCACCTCACACACGCTCTTGCATAGATGTTGGATCAGAACAAATACTTAAGAACGGGGTACATAATATGCATCTATCAATACATCTTACACATAATACGATCAGATCTCATAGCACAATATCATAGAATAAGGATCCACCACATAGGTATTACAAATATGACCATAACCATGTGAGGCAGCTCATATGGCACTAAGAACTATGAAGAACATGAGAGAAATAGATCAAGTTACTGCCACAAACTTGTAGTCCAGAGGTGGACTACTCTCTCTTGATCAAGGTGATGATGAAGACTTTGGAGAAGGTGGAGATCCCTCCGGCGGTGATCCCGGCGGAGTTTCCCCCTCCAATCTTCTCTGCTGCAACCTCCGTTTTCGTGTTTCTATCTTTTTGCGGTGCTCTCCTCCCGAGAACTCTTTGGGGCCATATATATAGTAATTTTTATTTCAAAATACATCAGTGAGCGAAAGATCTCGCGATTTGGACGATCGACGGCCGAAAGCGCACATGTGGTGCGCCCTACATGTTTGGGCGCGCCACCTGATGTCTTTTGGGCCTCAGGCCCATCCAGGTGTGCTTCCAGGTCCCATGGTGCTTCTCCCGATGAAAAATTTACGCTCCAAAAATCCTAGGTAAATTTGACTCCGTGTAGGTCTCTGAAAGTGAAAAAATACACAAAACATGGTTTTCCTGTTCCGCAGAGTTATAAACCAAATAAAGGGGATCATTCGTAAATCCTCATATCAATGTTAAATATTGTATTATCATCATATATATTGCAAATATGTGGAAATTCAATATGATAAATGACAAAGTTCATGTATGCATTTTGCATGCATCAGGGAGACACACACATATGCATTTGTGCGGACAAGTCTCTCACTTTGCATCAGGCCACTAGAATATGGTAGTAGGATTTTACCCCTTTTTCTGTCTACATGGACTAGAATGAATGTATGATCTGTTTGCTTCGAGCCGCTGAAGATGCCCTCACACCGGTAAGGCCATCTCCAACGGGGAGACCTAAATCGGTGCGCTGGGCCATCCGTTTGCGTCCGTTTGGGTGGCGCGCTCCCAACGCTGCGGCCACCCATTTTGCTACTTCATTTGTGTGGTTGTCATAAATAGTGAAGCATAAAGATAGTCTTATTATAGTTTCTTCTAGAGAGGAGCCACAGCTAGATAGGTGTAGCCGTGGATATGAGCAAATACACCCCTAGTGATTGATCCCAAGGCCGGTTAAGAGCAAACCGGGAAATTATTAAGAAATAAAGTCCAACCACCATGTAAGTTTAAAGGTCCCCATATGAAACCCCCCTGTTTGATTAATCGTGATTAATACAACATGCGTCTAAGAATTAGGATAAGGTTTCTGTTAGCTCTCGATGTCACTCTCCCTATCAACATGTAACGGTGACAACCTTATGTATCCCCCGACATATGTGTGTACTCATATATCAGTACAAAAGATCATCATAAAAGATAACAAATACTTATATGCAACCTTAAAAAAATATCTTACAACTGTCATGAACAAGTCACTACTCAAACAAAGACATAGAGATACAGTACATCATGGGAAAATGATAGACTGCCTCACACATCATGTTTGCCGAGAGATTACAATGGGTAGATGAAGATGGTGTTGTTGTACATGATGATGAAGATTATGAAGATGGTGCTAATTCCTTCACTGGAGGGGGGTGGAGTCCACCGGACGCGATTTTGGCAGCGTCCCCCCCTTCGATCTCCGCCGGCGACGGCCTGCTAACTCTCTGTTTATGTGTTTTTGATCTCCACCTCCGTAGTCTCTACGAAACCCTCGGGGTCGTATATATAGTGGTTTTCAGGTCAAACCAAGTCGGTGGGCGCAAGATTCAGTCGAATCGGACGGACGAGATTGCAAAGGACCCAGGTGGCGCGCCCAAAGGGGGTGGGCGCGCAACCTGCCCTCTTTCCTAGCCTGTTGACCTCCTGGTGGCCCAGTTTAACTCATTTTGTTTGTCTCAAATTTTTTGAAGCGAGGACCCTGACCTTTCCCTTTTTGGAGTAAAAAGAGGCGTTTTCTGCCGAACAAAATTAGAACCGGAGAAGAGGGGATTGTTTAGAAAATCTCTTAAAACATCATAAAACATGAGAATAACATTATATAAGATGCAAATATATGGTAATATGTTGCAATAAAAGTGCAAAGTTCATGTATGCATTTTACATGCATCACTCTTCCGCGGCAGCGGCCTCCCTCTTGTGTTGATCGAGCGCCCTGCACCGCTCGGCACGCTTCTTGTTTTCCACTTGCCTCTACTCCACGGCGAGCTTGGGCCTCGCCTTCTTCGTCACCTCTGTGGGCTACGCGACCACCGGAAAGGCCGGGACCAGCTCAGCGACAAGAGCGACAACGGCGGTGAGCTCAGCCTCGTCTCTGATGGTGGCGGCGGTGGCAGCTTCGTCGACCATCCTCTAGGTTTGTGACTAGAGTGGAGTGGATGTGGTTTGGGAGGCAGACACGCGAACCAGCGGAGAACGCGATAGGCTAGCCCTAGGTGTCCGCGGCCACGCAAACCAGGCCTAGATTTGGGTCGGCTTTGGGTCGTTTCGGACGCCGTGGCCATCCGATTTTGGGATGTGTTCACGCGTTGGGTCATGGATTTGTCCGGTTCGGCCCATCCGGACAGGTTTCCCTATTTCCCGCTCATTACGGTACGCTTTTACGCATCGCCTGAAAGAAATCCGGCATGGGACGGCCCATTAGTTGTTTTTCGATTAAAAAGAAGTACCATTGGTTTTCTCTTTTGACATCATCCGATCTCTAGCCTAGGGATTGCTACACCTGTGCAGTCGTCTGTGACCCAAGTTCGAATCCCAGTGTTCACCGTTTCTTGACCATTTTTCAAATTTTAATTTAAAAGAAAATGAGCGTGAATAAAATTTGAATTCGAAATTTAAAAATGTTTAAAAATATTTAAATTTGGAAATTGATCAGATTTGAAATTTGCTCACATTGGATCTTAGGGCATCTCCAACCGGCTGACCCAAACGGACGCGTTGGGCCGTTTGGGTGGCCGAGCGGACACCCGGACAACGGCCCGCGTCCGCGTGTCCATTTGGGTCGCACGCTGCGCCCAACGCGCGGACGCACCGCATATGTAATAAAAAAAACATAAATAAAAATGAAAAATAAAAACAACAAAAAATAAATTTAAACTACTGGTTAGTTAAACTTAGCCCTATTTTGGGCAATTTTTACACAAAAGTAAGCCATATATGGGCTTTAAACTTAAAAAAAAACCCTAGACAGGGTTTGCGAGCACGGTGGCCGCAGGCAGTACTACCCCCAGTAGTACTCGTCGTCGTCGGCGTCGATGACGACGACGCCCCCCGGCGGCGACGCGCTGTTCCGGCTCGAAACGCCGGAGGGCACCGGGGACTCCGGCCAGGGCGACCACTGCGCCCTTTCCCAGGCGGAGTGCGGGTTCGGCGGGCTCGCCGGCCTGCGCAGCCGTGCCCTCCGCGCGGACTCCTGCCGGAGCTGCTCCTCCGCTGCGGCCTGCAGCTCCGCTTGTAGCCGGAGCGTGGCCAGGCGCTCCTCCTCCGCCAGGCGCGCGGCCCGGCGCTCCTCCTCCTCCCGGAGCGCCGCCTGACGCGTTGCCTCCTCCTGACGGCACGCCAGCTCGAGGAAAGCCCACGCCTCCGCCTGGGCGTCCTCCCCGGGCCTTCCCGGCCGCCTCCTCCGGCGGGGAGGCGCGCGGCGTCTCGGCGAGGTGCGGCCATTTGGCCGGCTCGTCAAGATCGCTCCGCTCGCGGGACGCCGCGAGCACCGCCCGCGGCTCCGGGTTGTCCTCCTCCGCCCGGGCACCGGGGCCGGTGCGGGGCCTCGGGGTTGCTCGCCGATGTAGAGGCCGCCGGGGCGGCGGCCAGCCCGCCTTGCGGGTGTGCGCGGGCCGCGCGCGAGGCCGCGCCGTCGCGGAGGTGAAGCACGTGTGCCGGCGCGCATCGTGCTCCACCTCGAACCACAAGTCCCAGTTGGGACTTGCGTCGCCGTAAGCGGGGTCCTCCTGGAGGTCCGCCGGCAGCTGCGCGCGGCGCCTCCGGATCTCGGCGACGCGGGCGCGGCCGGAGACCGGGATGGGCGGCACCGGAACCCGATCTGGGCTCAGGTGCCAGCCGTGGGGGAGGTGCACGTCCCCCCACGGCATTGGGACACCGGCGTCCCAGAACATCTGCGCCACCGCTACGGTGACGTAGATCCGGTCGCGTCTGGGCGTCGCCGGCGGGCCCATGGCGAACGGCGATGACGCGACTTGCCGACTGCTGCCGGCCTCGTGGTCGTTGGCGGACGGCTCGAACTCGCGCTTCGGGGCCATGGCGGCGCGGAAGCTTCGAGCTCGCGCGTGCGGCCGGAGTGGAGAGTGGGGACTGGATAGGGACAGTCCCCTTCCCCAGTCCACATTTAATAGGACTGGGGCACCGACAGGTGGGCCAGCCACGCGGACCAGGCGGACACGCGAGGACGGCGCGTGCCATCCACGGCCACGCAAACCGGGCCCAGATTTGAGCCGGGTTTGCGTCGTTCCGGACTCCGCGGCCGTCCGCTTTTACGGTGCGTCCCCACGTTGGACCGGGATTTTGTCCGGCTCGACCCATCCGAACGCGCGGGCGCGGGATGGGTCGCCCCGTTGGAGATGCCCTTACCCGCGAGTCAACTGCCGCCACTGTCCGACTGTCCGTATCTGGACTTGTGGAGTGGAGCTAGAGTAGTAAGCAATTAACACGGCATTGACTCCTGGCGGCCCGATCGGTGGCGCCGGTCTGGACTGGACGAACACGCACAGATGGGAAAGGCTTGCCGAGAGCCAGCACTAGTCTGCCTAGTCGGTCGCGCGTCTCGCTAAAATTTTGTTAAAGCGATCGAAAGGAAGATGATATAGCGCGTTGTGCTGCTGCTAGCTGTGCTATCAGTGGCAGCGCATGTGATGGCCGGCCAACTGGGCAACTAGTGCTGCCTGCTTGCCCGCGTGCTTTCTAGTTCGGTGCTCGATCGGCACGGCAGACGATCTCGCTCCAAAAATGTCCATGTAGAAAAGTACACTGCCGAGTTGATTATTTCATAAAGATGCCGAGCGAGTTGTTTCATTAGTGCACGGTCTGTTCAATCAAGCATACCAGACGTATCTCTCCGGAGTAGCATGTGGGTGGAGTGAACTAGACATGATACTGGATAGGTCAAAATCGAACAGGGCTTTACTGATTTAGTCTAGTGCCAACGTGGAGGTCTTTCATCAGCTTATCATCTATAACGATCGAGCACTTATGTTGCTTTCAAGCTACGGGTGTGTGTGTAACACACAGTTAGAGGTGAAACCTAACTTGCAAGTGGCATCGGGCTAGCATCTGAAATAGGGGTTATGGTCCGTGATGCCTCGTAGAACAGTCAAGTACACGTCTCTTGGCATCCGAAAGCCATGCCTGAATAGGTTCTGCGTGAAGATCAGCTTCATGGGGTGGAAGTAGTCCTGCTAGAGTCGGTAGTAGCCAGCCTCTCAATTGCGCGTCACATTGGCCTTACGAGGACTTGTCGAGCCCGTACTCACCAGCTTCTGCCACTTAGTGTGATCATGGAAGAGTAAGGCCGCAACTATCATGAGCTCCGAAGAGACGTTCAACTCCTTGTCCGACGAGGTGTCCATGGCACTATGTTCAAGAAGATCTAGATCGACTTGTTGGGGTCCATCTACAGCCAACAAGGATGCATCAATGGCCATTCTACATGGCTTAAATGGCTAAAAATGGTTTAGGGTTGCGTACCTCAAATTCAGTCTCGTAATTGGTTAAACATGTCCTGGGCGTTGATGCTGGTCGGTGGGTGCGAGTAGAAGGGTGGCGAACAGGGTCCGGGAACTATGCCGACAAGTTCTTTTCTAAGGTGATGGCACCAATCGCGGCCTGACATGGGTATACCCTATCGGGTGCTTATTATTGCTATACCGGGTGCGGTTCAGTCGAAGGCCTATGAAGCACATAGCACAACAAGATGTCAAAGCCCAAGAAGCCTGACATGTCAATCAAGGAAAGCTCAAAGAAGAAAACTCCAACATGTAGTTAATTAGGACACTTGTAAACCCTAGCCTGGTTGCATACATAAAGTCAGGCATGGACACCCCTTAGATCAGATTAGCATAGAGCATAGCATACCCGCATTAGACTAGACTATACACAATAATTTCGTCTACGGCGGCACCCTTCAACACAGTTATCATATACTGGATTGCTAGCAAGACGCAGCGATCCTCCACCGTGGGGACGTGAACCTGGTTACGTCATGTGCCATCTCGCTCCTGGAGTATTCAGGCGTCGTCTTTCCCTAAAACCTAAGTCCATAACCTTGGACCTTTGCCGAGGTCAATCCTTGTCACGGCCTCCGACGAGTTGTGGCCCGAACATAAATTATCGGCTATGGCGAGGGGTAGGATGGGTGTCGTTGCGTATTCGACGAGTCTCCGGTGATGGGAGTCTCGCGGAGGGGAGAGAGGGGAGGGGACATAGGGCGACGAGTCACGTGACGGAGTCACACGAGTTACCCAGCTTTTGACCTCGCAACATCGGCGAGATCCTACGTGATGCTACAATTGTCTATAAGGCAACAGGTGCGCGATTCAGTGAGTTGTGTCTTGCCCTAAGAGCTTCCAAGATCCGACTTATAAAGGTGCCAAGACCTAGGGTTTATAAGGACGATTCTAGGTCGAACTCTACTAGCATTAACCTAACAGGTACAACTTGCCATACACGCAAGGATCCGACCAAGTTGTTGATTGACCCAAATGAAGAGTCCAGGAACATAAGCTCTAGCTGGATCCGGAACCGTTATAGTCTATGTTCTAGCCTCAAAATTTGTTCTGAAATACTTTACATTCTACCTTTTAGTAAACAATAACACTGAAAACGAAAGTGCTTTTACTTTTTTTATTGGACTTTGTTGTTATTTTCAATGTACCTTGGATTGGCTATTCACGTACCTAAACAGTACTAATAAATACAACTAATTTATCTTATTTTTCTAGAATATAGATTAAATCAAAATGAAGGGAGTATATCTTGTATTATCATGTTTAAATTTACAAACTAAAAATACACGCAATCCTTACGAACCGGGACACAAACGGGCGTTTGGTCCGTTTTCATGGAGATGCCCTGACACCGGCAACCTTCCCGCAACTTGTTTTGCGGCTCATCTTTCTTGATCTCTTCCGTCTTGGATCAATCAATGAAGGAACCCAAAAGGATCCTCCGTCCTCGCGAGTCAACTGCCGCCACTGTCCGACTGTCCGTATCTGAACTTGTGGAGTGGAGCGAGTAGTAAACAATTAACACGGCATTGACTCTTGGCGGCCCGATCGGCGGCGTCGTCGAACAGGCACATATAGGAAAACTTTGCCAAAGGTAGCTTTAGTCTGCCTAGTCGGTCGCGCGTCTCGTCTAATTTTTGTAGGGTTAAAGCGATCGGAAGGAGGAAGAAGATGATATAGCGCGTTGTGCTGCTGCTAGCTGTGCCATCAGTGGCAGCGCATGTGATGGCCGGCCAACTGGGCAACTAGTGCTGCCTGCTTGCTTGCCCGCGCGCTTTCTAGTTCGGTGCTCGATCGGCACGGCATACGATCTTTCTTCCCGGACAGAGATTTGGTGCATATGGGCGTCAGTGATCTCATTTTTTTTAAAAAATAAAAATAATAGTTTTGAATTTTAAATTTTTTTTGAAAACAATCCACACATAGTCAATGATGTATCCCACAAACGGGCAAAAAATCAATTTCAAATACTTAATATTTTGAGCTACATAAAAATGATAAAATTATAGATCTGAGTAGTCATTTTCAAATCTCCAAAACATATCAGAATTTGTCATTTTTGTCCAGATCAAAATAAAAAGAATTTTGGATTGGGATTTTCCATGATTGTGGGATGTATCATTGGTAATCTACAAAATTATTTTCATGATTTTTTATAACTTGTAAAAATATTTTTAATTTTTTAACTGAGCGAGAGCACTGGAGCTCGTGTGCTAAAAGCACTTTTCGTTTCTTCCCCACATAATATTAAAATCAAGCACAAAATTACAAAACAAATCCTGAACTTGTAGAGCAAAGGTAATCTAACCCTGAATTTTGAAATCCAGAAATTGGGGCACTGAACTTGTAAATCCGGTATATCCCAAAACATATATATGTTCTCCACGCCAAAAAGGAAAACAAAACTCGTAGTGAGGTCTACCTGCCGTATCCATCCTCTTCATCAGTCTTCCCAAATCTCTTTCTTGTATGGTCGCTACGTACCAAATCGATCTATACCAAGTAACAAAACCGCAGTACAATTGTAGCAAAATATTTACACTATTGTAGATCGCAGCTCTGCTGCAAATGAAGATCGTCGCAGCAGCACACACAAGACATTCGCAGCAGCATAGCCCCACCATTCGCAACACCGCCACTCTTCCTTTGCAGTTTTGCCACCGCCAACCGCTAGCAACACAACGACCGCTTCTTTGCAGCTCCGCCACCAACCGCACGTAGCAGGGCGGCCAAACCTATGCAGGTTCACCGCTGAATACACCCCGAACGACGGCCCAACCTTTGCAGCTCTGTGGTCGCCCACCACTCCCTAGCACCACCCCCAGCTTGCAAAATTGACAATGAACCTTCGTAGCTTCGACGCATGCCGCTTGAAGCTCCGATGATGGGCAGTTGCAACAACATCGATGATGCTGGCTGCCATAGCGGAGGAGATCCCACGAGAAGCACGCCCTCGCCGAGCAGTGGAGGAAGACGAGCTCCAGATACCTCGTTCGGCGCACACGGTGGGTTGAGGAGGTCCGCGAGCAAGGAGAACTAGGCCGATGGCGGGAGTCGATGAGCACCGTGTATGTGTAGTTTCCTTCAAGATCGGGAGCACCGACAGACCCCAACAGCGCCCACTCCCCGCGCTGAATCCACCGCCCACCGCTAGTCAGCGGTGAAACTTCGCCCCTAGATCCTCCCACGACACCTTGGCCACAGCGGCCTGTGAAGTTGACCTCATCGGAGGCCACGCGAGCAGGGGATGGGACGGTAGGAGGTGCAGTGCGTGTGGAGCACCGATGTTGCGGGGCGGCGAGCGGCAGGGAGGTTGCGGCGGCTTGGAGTCGGAGGCATGTCGACACAGTGTGGGATAAAGATACAGAAGGAGAATGTGGGTGGCCCCCACTCATGTTGGTGGATAATTTCCTTGCGCCAACGAAGGTGTACATGGCACACGATGGGAACAAAATCGACGACAGGCAACCCGGAGGTTGCAATCCCTGTAGCCTTCAGAGGAACATAACCTAGCTAAC
Source organism: Lolium rigidum (assembly GCF_022539505.1). NCBI lineage: Eukaryota > Viridiplantae > Streptophyta > Magnoliopsida > Poales > Poaceae > Lolium > Lolium rigidum. The sequence continues at coordinate 139,766,978 of NC_061514.1, forward strand.
ATGTGAATGGAGTGAACTACTCCCTCCATACCGGTTTATAGAGCTATTACGTGTTTCGAGAAAAAAAAAACTTCAACTACTAGTTTGGTCAACAAAATGTAAGATATATATCACGAATATTATATCATTGGAAACTTATTTTGGATATGAATTCAATGTTACAACTGTTATGCCATATATCACATTTCTTGTTGACCAAATTATTAATCAAAGTTTTTCCTCAAAGTGCGTAATACCCTATAAACTGCTTTAGTCTAGTGGCACCATGGAGATGTTTCATTAGGCTTATCTACCTCTATAACAAGCACGTATGCGAAAAGTGCTTTTAGTTCCCGAGCTCCAGTGCTCTCGCTATGTTAAAAAAAATTTAAAAATATTTTTACAAGTTATAAAAATCATGAAAATAATTCTTAAGAATGTCATTGATACATCCCACAATCATGCAAAATCCCAATCCGAAATTCTTTTATTTTTGAGCTAGAGAAAAATGACAAAATCTGATATGTTTTTGAGATTTGAAAATGACTAATCAGATCTACAATTTGTCATTTTTGTGTAGCTCAAAATATTAAGTATTTGAAATTGATTTTTTGCAAGTTTGTGGAATACATCATTGACTATGTGTGGATTTTTTTCCAGAATTTTTTACAACTCAAAAATATGATTTTTAATTTTTTTTAAAAAATGAGATCACTGGTGCCCATGTGCACCAAATCTCTATCCGCACGTATGTTGCTTTCAAGCAACGGTGTGTGCAATTAGTAATGTATTCCAGGCGACGACAATCTTGAATCATTAGCATGATGGAGCTTGTTCCCTGACTAGGTCAGGAGCAAATGCACGTGTGTTCATACAAGTTCTGATAGTACTAGGAAATGTATTACTTATCAGGTTCATCGTTTGGAAGTTAGTACCCAGATCAAAGAAAAATGATTTGTAATTTGGGAGATCGTTTCGTACTGTCCATGTGCGAATTCTGAGAAGATTTATCAGAGACGCATACTATGAATGTGGATATGCATGCTTGTTGCATGAACTATGATGATTATCAACCCAGATCTCTTGCGAGCAATTGCAATGATTTGGCAATACGATCAGATATACATATTTGGGTTAGCAATCTCCATTTGTTTCTATCAAAACTCACTACCAATTTACAGATTATTTTTTTCTTTCTTCTCCTGTCCTGACTTGACGAATCAGTTCTTCTCTTTCTCTATCAACTTACATTTTAAAAAACCAAAGAAAACATGAAGAAAAGAAGGAATTATCCCCCCGTTCCGAGCTTGCAAGCCATCCGTTAAGCTCTGGTCAGAATGGCATGATGTGGGTGGTCTTGGAATCGTAGCCGGCCAGGCAGCTCTTGGCGTTCACCCGGTAAATCTTGAGCAGTTCCAGCGCCATCTGCCTGGCCGCCGGCGAGCACCCGCTCTGCAGCAGCAGAAGCAGCCTCGTGAGCCCGCCCTCCGACGCCGCCGCGGCGTCCGAGGCCCTGCGGTCCTTGTACTTGTGGCACACCGCCCAGAGCACGGCCACCGCGGCCTCGGCGCCGTCGCGGCCGGACTTCATCATCTTGTCGAGCACGGCGGTGACGGTCGCCTCCGCGTCCTTGCAGAGCGCGGCGCGGCCCTCGGCGCAGCCGACGGCGGACTCGAGGATCCGGAGGACTTTGGCCGAGGAGCTAGGCTCCGTCGTGGCGTGGAGCGCGCGCACCGCGGCCGGGACAACGCCGAGGCGCACCATCTCGTCGCGCGCCGCCCGCCGCGAGCCCGCGATGGTGGCGAGGCAGGAGAGGCCCGTGTCCATGGCCTTCTTGTCGAGGCTGCCCTTCTCGTCGACGGGCCCGACGAGCCGGATGAGCTCGGCCACCAGGTCGGACGACTGGGCCACGGCCGCCTTTGTCTCGGCGACGGCATTGGCGAGCAGGAACTCCACGAGCCTGGCCGCGTCAATTCTCGCCTCCAGGCCGCTCCCGCCGCGCAGGACGCGCGCCAGCGACGCGGCCGAGGCCGCCGCGTCCACGGCGAGGCCGGTGGCGACCCGCTTCTTGTTCGCGTCCTCGATGCCATCCAGCGCGACGATCGCGGCGAGGACCCGCACGGCCGCCTCCAGGCCATCGACGCTTATCTGCTCCCCTTTCCGCCTGAGCACGGACGCGACGGTCTCCGCGGCGGTGCCGGCGCCCACCAGCGCGTTCTTCTCGAACTCGTCGACGTCGTCGTCGGAGAGATAGGCCGCCAGCTCGCGGAGCGCGGGGGAGGGGTTGGTCCCGGAAGACGCGACCTTTCGGACGAGCGCTGCCGGGGAAGGACCCGCGAAGAACGTGGCGGATCCGGCGACGGGCGAGCAGGAGGCGGCGGAATTGGACCAGTGGGTGATGAGGCTGCGGAGGGTGAGGTTTGGCACGAGGTCCGTGGACGGAAGCGGTTGCATGGTGGCCGGACAGGTGGTGTTGCCGGAGTCGAGCCACCTCTGTATGGAGGCACGGTCGTACGTGACGCCGGTGCAGAGGCTCACCGGCGACCGCATGACGTCCAGCGAGATCGGGCAGCGGAAGAAGCTGGGGATCTTGACCTCCAGCCCCTGGTGCTGCGGAGGGAGCCTCATGGTGGTGGTGGTCTCCTTCCTCACCATGGCGAGCTGCTCTGCTCCGTGCGGAGAAGGGAATGCAGCAGAAAGGGGGAGAGAGAGAGAGAGCTAGAGGGGAAGGTGGGGGTGGTGGTATATGGAATGGAAACGGTGGTCTGGTCTTTGCGATGAGGGACCTGGTTTATGGAGCTCATGCAAAACGCTCCCTTCCGTCCCAAGTTTTTTAAACATGTCAATGTTGTAAAACTAAATAATCCATGTCCACCCTTTTTTGCATAAAACTTCTTGAACATCGTTTCTTGCTCTTCAACGTTGTATATAAGTAGTTGTTTCCTTCTAAAATCCAATTTGACAACTTGTCACCCCTATTATTTGGGTCACACACACAAAATGGTTGCCTTTTCGGGGTGCGTTATTGCATAACCCCATAATACTTTCTAAAATTATTTATTCGCACAAATTCTAGTACCATGTTTCGATCTTTTTTTCCTGGTGACCGGATCTCTTTCTACCCAAGTTGGCAACAGTGATAGCTAGATGGCGGAGCGGTTTTTGTCGCCTTGTCGGCTTTTTTTTGGGAAAAAGGTGCACATCGTGTTTCTCTGAAGCCAGCTGGGAGGCGTGTGCTCTCATCGACGGGGGTGCATTGTTTCTTCTTGTTTGCCAGAACATTTTTGGCAGATCATGAATGTGGTTTGATGTGTTTATGCTTGTTTTTTTGTGTCTCGTATTGCATCGTCATGTTTCTCAGCATGTACCTGAACATCAAAGTTCATTGTATCAGCTTTATGACAAATCATATGAAACCTTCTTGATGTTTTCGTACATATAGCACTCCTTTGTTGCTGAAAGAAGGTATTCAAAAAGGTGTGAATGTTTCAACTATGCTTTTTTCTCACTGCCATTCAATAAGAACACTTTTTGGTTAAGTACTTGCATCATGGGGAGTGTGTGGAACACATGAAAAGGAGGCATCAAAAGACAATTTTGTAGGAGTTAAAATATATGTAATTAACTTAAAATATTTTCAGAAACCTCATCATTTAGTGCCGCAAGTGCGATAGATTAAGTTATTAGATTCGACCGTGGGAATATTAGGTTTGTATCAATTGTTGTTTAAACATGTACTGTGTGATAAAGTTAAATAATTCATGCACGCCCTTGCCATGTACAACTTGTGGGAAGTCGTGTCTTGCTCGTTAATATTTTTAGATTTTAATTAGGTAATGTTTCCTCCTAAATTATAGGTTTAGAGAGCCATCTACTCTATTATTTTGACCCAAAATCCTACTAGTGGTAGATGATCAATCTGTGAGCTAAGATTTCATGTAATAATACAAAAAAATGCTATAGTATATTGCACACAGTATTGGCTTCTTCAATTGCATTGTTGCATACTCCATACTATTTTCCAAAAAATATTATTTGCATGTGTTGTAACCTTAACATGCCCTAACATGTTTCATCATGACCTGACCTCTCTGCCATCGTGGTAGTAACGCTAGGACTAGATGGCGGAGCGGTTTTCTTCGCCTCCCCAGCATTTTCCCTGGAAGAATTCTTGCGTGCCTTTGTAAAGCCTGATGGGTGGCGTTTGCTCGCGTCGACGTGGATGCAGTGTTTACGCCGGTCTTGAGTGGTCGTTTCTTTGCAATGTTGCGGGAGCGCGGTTCGGCTTCAGTTGTACTGTGCTTTCTTGTGTCTTTTAATTTCCCACTGATTTTCTAGACATAGCTCCCATTTGTTGTCCAAAAAGGATCTCTAAAACCCTGCCCATGTTTTCTTCCACACTCCCATGCAATTTCAGGGTTTGGTGGGTGTGTATCTGCATCAAGAGGGAGCGTGTGGAGCACAGGGGAAAGTGGGGGCGTTCAAAGACGAGGTGGGGGCGAGTCAAAGGGAGAAATGAGAGGTGACGTATCGCGCGGGGTGACGGGTCGCTTTCTCATTTCTTTTCTCGCTCTCGCTCTCTCTGCGGTAAAAGCTGGAAAATGTTCGAATCATTCTGGGCTAAGCTGCGGGATTTTGTTCGCTCCGGTCAATGGTCAAAGCCGTCGTGGTCGTTCGCAACGAACAGTTTAAAGTCGACACACACACAGGCGGTGGTGGTGTCGACCGCACCGCTGCTACTGTATTTTTGCTTCCATCCGCGTCCACCTCTCGCCCTACTGTCGCTGCCGGTCTGTCGCCGTGTACAAGGTGCCGATGGCTCTTTTTCTGTATTCTTGCGGATAGCTGCGAATATAAGTATTAGCTGTATAAATACGACGACGACATATAGCTCCACCGCCCTACGCGCGTCCATCAATATGTGTCCGCCGCCGTGACCTAGTTGTGCCTTGCCGCCGAGATCCACCATCATCGACGCAGTAGATGTCACGCCGCTCCACCCGCTGACCCCTCAAACCAGCAGTTGCTCCAAAACAATGCTTGCAGCAGGGAGAACGATGTCGAGCATCGCCATCGCCTGATCAGGAAGACCTAGAACTAGACATGCGAGTAGACAAGAGCTGCAACGATGTTGTCTTCAAGAAGGTAACGACACCAACACGCCGCCATCTTTCGCTAAGACCGAAGTCAACTCGGTTTTCACTAGCAATCGTGTCCCGACCCTTGCTGCTAGTAGCCTCCAACATATCCGACCGCGCTAGGCTACGGCGCCAACTCCAAGCGGTCAACATCACCACTGAATGAGCCGCCACCACACCTGACCTCGACGCCGATGCCAGAGCACGAGTCGTCACCACCACTGCTGAAGTGGAAGGTCAGATCGCAAGAGAGGACGTCGACCACCGGAGGAGCACCGAGTTGTGGCAAGTCTGAGGCCACCCACTAGATCCGCTACCATATCGGTGGGGGCCCGCAACAGTGAGATGGTCCCTAGCTCTGCTTTTGGCCACATAGATTTATCTCTGTGGCGTACTCCAGCGGCAGCGAGAAAATTGTGGCGCGGCGGGAGAGGGCTGGCGGCGAGTGCTAGGTTCCCCGCGAGTCGCCCGGAGGAGATGAAGCGGACGCCGCGGGTCCAAATTAAAATAGTTTTTTATTATGAATGAGAATGAAATATTAACATGTTAAGAAAGAACAACATGTACATACCTACTACATATGTCTTGGTTCATAAGGCTAGTATATAATTAAAAAAAGTTGACTGAGTATATAGAAATTCATATAAACATTTTGTAGTGGATACATGTAATCTGAAAATATATTTTACGATATACTACCTCCGTTTCAAGGAATAAGGCGCCCTCGTTTTACGAGCTTTTTGTTTGACCAAGAATTACTTCAAATAGATAAAGATTGTCTATATGAAATTAATATCATTAAAAAGTGTTTTTCAATACGAATCCAACGATACTAATTACATATAATATAATCAAGATTTTGTTGCTCATTTTTTATGGTCAAAGTTCGTCTTGGGATGCCCGTGCGCCTTATTCCTTGAAATGGAGGTAGTAGTATCTAATAATATATCTTACATAATATTGATATTAATATTTTCTTCTAAATATTTAGTCAAAATTTACCAAACTTAACTTCAAGTAATCTCAGAATACAGGGTAATTATTGATAGAGAGAGTACACACGAGCCATACCGACAAGGCTAATCTGAATATCAAAGCGAGGCGCCGATGTCGAGATTGGCGCGAGCTAATCTTTTGTTTTTTTTGAAACGAGGCAAAAGTTTGCCTTTCTTTGATATAGGAGAAAAGAGTTGGCCCGTTTGTGAGAAAAACTGGCCGAAAAACGATACAACACGACACCACACGCCATCCCCGAGGTAGTACTCCACACGGGACGACGGCCAACTAGCTCGACATCACACCTCAAACGCAAACAGGCGGAGGCGAAAAGACCGGAGCCACCGCTCCGAACGGAAAGAAACCCCCTCCAAAAAAAGATCAGCCTACAAGCTCTGCCAGGTTCTTGGCACCGGCCAGAATCCAGTCCTTTCCTTCCTCCCTGATCTTATGCATAATGACCGAAGGAAGAGTGGATTTATTGCTAAAAACTCTCTCATTTCTTTCCTTCCAAATCTCCCAAGCGATGAGTATGATAGCAGTTCTTAGGCCTTTGGGAGAGGAGGTGGGAGTCTTGGCGATGGCGTGCCAGTAGTCCAGCACCTTAGGTCTTCCAGAGCCAAGGCAACGGATAAGATCCGGGCAAGAGAGCCATGCTGCCGCGGCTGTCCAGATCCTTTTTGAGAAGCGGCATTCAAACAGGATGTGTCTTGCGGTCTCGGGAACGCATCTACAAAGCTGGCAAGTAGGCTGATGTGGCCATCCACGTTTCGCAAGACGGTCCGCTGTCCATAGGCGGTTCTGGACAGCGAGCCAGGCGAAGAAGCGACATTTGGGCGGGGCCCAAGTCTTCCAAACGAGATTCCCAAAGGTGCAAGGTAGAGAGGCCATAAACTGGGCTTTGTAGGCGGAGCTAGCCGAGTAGCGTCCGTTAGGCATCAAAGTCCAAACAATGGAATCCGAAGTACCGGGTGAAAGTTGGACTGCCGAAAGAAGGTCCCATAGACGAATGTATTGCTCCATATGTTCGACAGTGAAAGCTTGCACGTCGATGTCCGCGACCCAGCTATGTCCTTCAAGAGCGTTCTGAACTGTTCGGTTCTTTCTTCTGGAGGCCTTGAAAATTAAGGGGGCAAGGTCCTTCGGTGGAGAGCCATCAAGCCAAGAAGAAAGCCAAAAGGAAGCCTTGGCACCATCACCAATGGTGACTCTGGTAGCGGCATTGAAGAGGTCGATGTCGGAGGCATCATTGGGGGTTTCAGAACCCACCCAAGGTTTTTCTGGAGCCGTCCAAACATACCATAGCCAACGCAGCCTGAGCGCACGGGAGAACTTATCCAAGTCAAGAATCCCAAGGCCGCCAAGCTCCTTTGGGCGACAAACCTTCTGCCAATTGACCTTGCATTTCCCGCCACTGACAACTTCCTTACAAGCCCATAGCATACCCCGACTAATTTTGGCGAAAGCCTTCAGAATGCCTTTGTCAGCCTTAAGAGCTGTTAACAGGAAGATTGGCATAGAAGAGAGAACTGACTTCACAAGGGCGGTACAGCCAGCCCGATTGAGGAATCTGCCTTTCCAAGGGTTCAAGCGTGCCACCGCCTTATCAATGTAAGGTTGAAGATCTGCCCGTCGCAATCTTCCAAGAGAGAGGGGTAGACCCAAATATTTAATGGGAAAAGTGACAGTGGCCGCTGGGAAGTTAGCCAGAACCGGCTGAAGGTCCAACTCGGCGCAACGAATTGGCGCGATGGAGCTTTTAGCCACATTAGTTACCAGACCGGTGACCTCCCCGAAACTCTGTAAGATGCTAGCAAGGGCAGACATGTCATGCGCTGTAGGGGTCAGGAAAATGGCCGCATCATCCGCATATAAGGAGACCCGGGGTCCCTGCAAGCCGCTAGGCATCGCGTGTAACAGACCGGAGGTCGTAGCCATTTCCAGGATCCATTGAAGGGGGTCGATGGCAATGTCGAAAAGAAGAGGCGACAAGGGGTCACCCTGTCGGAGGCCGCACCCATGAAGAATGTCCTTCCCGGGGACCCCATTGAGGATGACGCGGGAGGAAGCCGTGGAGAAGAGGGTCGTCATCAGAGCACGCCATCTTTGGGGGAAGCCGAGGCGTTGCATGAGGTCCAAAATGTAATCCCATCGAACAGTGTCAAAAGCCTTGGCGATGTCAAGCTTGATGAGAAGGGCCGGGGTTTTGTTGCGATGGAGTTGGCGGGCAGTGTTTCTGACGTACATGAAGTTGTCATGGATTGTTCTGGTCTTGATGAAAGCGCTTTGGCTGAGAGACACGATATCATTCATTTTAGGACTAAGCCGGCGTGCCATAGCTTTAGCGATGATCTTCGGAACCACGTGGATGAGACTGATGGGCCTGAACTCAGTGATGGACTCCGCGCCGTCTTTTTTTGGTAACAACACGATGTTTGCGGTGTTGATGATGCTGAAGTTGGACGTCGATAATTCGGAGAAGGCATTGATGACTTTCGTGAGATCGTCCTTAATGATATCCCAACATGAGCGAACAAAGGCGATAGAGAAGCCGTCAGGGCCGGGGGCCTTATCCGCCGGCATGTCGTCGACCGCCTCCTTAATCTCGAGTTCGGAGAAAGGTAACCCCAAGTCCTCCAGATGATGTGTTGTAGGATTAAGAGCTGCCCAGTTAAAATCCAGCTGGCGGGGGGAAGGTCGTCCAAGGGTTTGGGAGAAGTGCTCAAAGATGAGCTTATCCTTGTCTTCATGAGTCGTAGCCCAACCATTGTTGTGCTTGAGTCTGAGGATGTGGTTCTTGCATTTCCTGGCGTTGACACGCAGGTGGAAAAATTTTGTGTTCGCATCACCCTCACGGAGATAGCTGATTCTAGATGCCTGCCTTTTCCGGGTTCTTTCCAGGGCAGCGAGACCTTTGACACGTTGCTTAAGGTCGGCGTGAAGTCATCTTTCATCCGGAGAGAGGGCGCGGAACTCCTGAGCCACGTCTAGCTGAAGAATGACATCAAGAGCCATAATAAGTTGAAGCTTGCAGTCGGAGAAGAGGCTCTTGCTCCAAGATCTTAAACTCTGTGCCGTGGATTTCAGCTTGTGGTTTATGACATGGACCGGTTGAGTGTGCGTGGAAGGTGCCGTCCAAGCTTGTTGAACTTTATCTTTAAACCCCGGTATTTTCGTCCAGAAGGATTCGAAACGGAAGATGGGTGGTTTCCGAGGGCCACTCTGATTAGAGAGAAGGAGAGGGCAATGGTCCGAAAGGGAAGACGACAAAGCATGAAGAACATGGTTTTCGAACTGAAGATCCCAGCTAGCGTTGCAAAAAGCCCGATCCAGACGCACAAGAGTCGGCGTATCTCTCTCATTGCTCCAAGTATACTTTCTGTTTTGGAGATTTAGTTCTTTCAGGTGGCAAGTGGCGAGGGCCCGTCTGAAAAGTCCCATAAGGCGAAAATTAAGGTTGGCGTTGCTCTTATCCTCAGCCTGGTATATGAGGTTAAAATCCCCAATGATGAGCCACTTCGAGTCATTTGCAGGCTTGGCGGCGACAACTTCCGCAAGGAAACCCTCTGTATCAGCATGATCGCTAGGTCCATATACTGTGGTGAGCTTGAAAGAGGTGCCGCAAGCACGAACCAAGACATCGGCCGAGATCAGGTAAGTGCCGATATGAATGCTTGAAATGTCCACATGATCTTCGTTCCAAAGGAGGAGAATTCCTCCGCGAGTGCCGATGGCGGGGCGGTGCGCGAAGGAGCGAAGCTTGAACCCGCCTATGTAAGCCGCGGTTTGATGGTCGATGAAGTCAAGCTTAGTCTCTTGGATGCAAGCGATGTGGCAGCGGGAATCCGCAAGAAAGGTGTGGACGGTGTCTTTGCGGTCTTGGTCATTCAACCCGCGAGTGTTCCAGTCAGCGATGGTGAGGTTTGGACCAATCATTTGGACAAGATGCGAAGGAGGAGGCGCAAAACAAAACACAGTCTTGACAAACGACCGCAACAAAGTTTAGAGCAGAAACCGGACAGGCTAAAGTGCAGAGCAAGGAACACGGGGTGGGAGAGGAAGACGATCCCAACTAAAAAACCACGTCCTGGATTGCAGGTTCGCAACCACCCGGGCCTCCCATGGCAATAAGGATCTCATCCGCTTCGTTCATGCTGCGGATATTCAGCTTGAAAAGCTTGGACAGCGCCTCCACTGTCTTGTCTGGCAACTGGGACTTGAACTTGCTGATGTATGCGTTCCTCGCCTCCAACAAAGGCACACCTTCTGCCGCGATTCCCATCTTGGAGTTCAGGACTTGAATAGCCTTGTCCAGGGCATGCATCTTTGGCTTGGAACTCAGACGAGCGCTGCGCCTAGCATTGGAAGGAGGAAGGTCTTCGTTTTGCCAAGGACGCGACGTCTCAAGCATGGGGCGTGGCAGAAGAGGTGCCTGAGAGGGGCTAATACGTCTCCGACGTATCGATAATTTCTTATGTTCCATGCCACATTATTGATGTTATCTACATATTTTATGCACACTTTATGTCATATTCGTGCATTTTCTGGAACTAACCTATTAACAAGATGCCGAAGTGCCGATTCTGTTGTTCTCGCTGTTTTTGGTTTCGTAAATCTTAGTAACGAAATATTCTCGGAATTGGACGAAATCAACGCCCAGGGTCCTATTTTGCCACGAAGCTTCCAGAAGACCGAAGAGGAGACGAAGTGGGGCCACGAGGTGGCCACACCCTAGGGCGGCGCGGCCCCTGCCCTGGCCGCGCGGCCCTGTGGTGTGGGCCCCTCGTGCCGCCTCTTGACCTGCCCTTCCGCCTACTTAAAGCCTCCGTCGCGAAACCCCCAGTACCGAGAGCCACGATACGGAAAACCTTCCAGAGACGCCGCCGCCGCCGATCCCATCTCGGGGATTCAGGAGATCGCCTCCGGCACCCTGCCGGAGAGGGGATTCATCTCCCGGAGGACTCTACGCCGCCATGGTCGCCTCCGGAGTGATGTGTGAGTAGTCTACCCCTGGACTATGGGTCCATAGCAGTAGCTAGATGGTTGTCTTCTCCCCATTGTGCTTAATTGTCGGATCTTGTGAGCTGCCTAACATGATCAAGATCATATATCTGTAATTCTATATGTTGCGTTTGTTGGGATCCGATGAATAGAGAATACTTGTTATGTTGATTATCAAAGTTATGTCTATGTGTTGTTTATGATCTTGCATGCTCTCCGTTACTAGTAGATGCTCTGGCCAAGTAGATGCTTGTAACTCCAAGAGGGAGTATTTATGCTCGATAGTGGGTTCATGCCTCCATTGATATCTGGGACGAGTGACAGAAAGTTCTAAGGTTGTGGATGTGCTGTTGCCACTAGGGATAAAACATTGGTGCTATGTTCAAGGATGTAGTTACCGATTACATTACGCGCAATACTTAATGCAATTGTCCGTTGTTAGCAACTTAATACCGGAGGGGTTCGGATGATAACCTCGAAGGTGGACTTTTTAGGCATAGATGCATGGCTGGATGGCGGTCTATGTACTTTATCGTAATGCCCAATTAAATCTCACTATACTCATCATAATATGTATGTGCATGGTCATGCCCTCTTTATTTGTCAATTGCCCAACTGTAATTTGTTCACCCAACATGCTGTTTATCTTATGGGAGAGACACCTCTAGTGAACTGTGTACCCCGGTCCAATTCTCTATACTGAAATACAATCTACTGCAATACTTGTTCTACTGTTTTCTGCAAACAATCATCTTCCACACAATACGGTTAATCCTTTGTTACAGCAAGCCGGTGAGATTGACAACCTCACCTGTTTCGTTGGGGCAAAGTACTTTGGTTGTGTTGTGCAGGTTCCACGTTGGCGCCGGAATCCCCGGTGTTGCGCCGCACTACATCCCGCCGCCATCAACCTTCAACTTGCTTCTTGGCTCCTCCTGGTTCGATAAACCTTGGTTTCTTTCTGAGGGAAAACTTGCTGCTGTGCGCATCATACCTTCCTCTTGGGGTTCCCAACGAACGTGTGAGTTACACGCCATCAGGGGCCGAAAAGGTCCTTGACGGAGCACAAGGCAGGGCTCGGTGTCGAGGGGGTGCCCTGAAACGGAGAGTGGACATCGGCGCTCGCGGCAATAACCTGAGGAAGTTCTGCCGTGATGTCGCCTTGCGCTTCTTCAGGGGCAGCGTCCCAGACCTCTGGCACCACAGACGGCGAGAGGACGGAAGGCGTGGCCGTGAGCTGCGGGGGGTCTTCTGGCACCTCACCGTCGTCCCACGAGCTAGGCAGCACCTCCTTGATGCTCGACTCCTGAACGAGCGCATGGGGAGGAGGTGAGGCTAGGCGTGAAGAACCTTGAGTGAGAGCATACGGGAGCTCCTTGATGGCAGTAGTCCAATCCCGGCAGACCGCTGAGATAGGGGGCGGCGTGGTGTCGCTGAGCTGCGGTGAAGCGCCGGTGGCGTCGTACACGACGATGGAGGGCAGCTGTGGCTGTGTAGGGGCGACAACAGCCTTTGCGACGGCGGCGACGGAAGCATGCATCTTAGCAGCGGAGCGACGGCGACCTCCATTGGAGCTGGAGGAACGGCCATAAGAACGGCGCGTCTCCCGGTCATGACGATGTCCTTCCGTCCGTGAAGAGTAGTCAGTTTTCTTTCTCCAGAGTCCAGACTCTAGCCATGTGGATTGCCCACTAATATCTAACTTCCTGTCCCCTCTCACAGTCAAGTTTTTTTTATTACACCCACATTCCTATTACACCATCTCACCAATCTATTTCGATTTGTTTTTCGTGCAAGGGTGCAGTAGTATCATCCTACTAGCTAGCTCACACAGAGATCAGTACCAATTTGGTGGTAACGGTGGTGCAATAGTCCGGCGATTTTTTGATCTCTGAAAGTCAAAACTGAAAAAGATAAAGGACGAACGGAAGTGTGAATGGCAAGCTGTCCTCTTGGCAATAACTCGCAGTCAAGTATCTTGCAACGTCCCTATAAGTCATCCAACGTGCTCCTTGGGATCTCAGTAAGATCTCCAACTGAGTTGGAGTCTGAATAAATGCATAGTCAAAGTATACCAGCGACATGTGTTTACAATAATAGGAGAACATATTCTTAGCGAGGCCGGCATAGAAAAGCAAGTACAGTTCATGACTTTTATAGTTCCCACTTGGACATGGAATTCCTCGTTTTTGCCTTGTTTGTCTATCTGTATCCATGTAGTGTGAAAACCAAGCGAAGGTTGTAATACCGTGACCGATATGAATGCAATTTCCACAACTTAACTCACATGCAAGCGAAGACAATCAGATAACGTCTAAATATTCATTATTTTGCACTTGCATCCTACAATCGTTTTCGAAGCAAAGACTTGTGTCTTACAAAAGCAATTACCAGGACCAAAACGATAGTTCACAAAAGATAAAGCTCGGGTTAATTTACGACTAAGTTGACAACATTAAGAGCGAAATGACTTTTTTAGAATCAACCTGCGACCGGATGGTTAGAATGACAGTGGCACCTCCATCCCATCAATGATAAAAAAACTAGGCTTGACACTTTGGTGTCTTATAATGATGGAATATTTTTTTCAATGGAAGGTGGCGTTCCCGCGAACAACGAGGCATCTGTAGTGATTTCGTCAATCTTCAGACTCGCCGAATCAGTTTTTTGAACTTAATCTCTTGGAGTCACTCATAGGGATATGACGTGCATGCGTGCGTTTACAGAGGTAAGAGTAAGTATGTTTATGAGCGTATGTTTCTGTACCATGTTTCGCAAAAAAAGGATTGTTTCGGTTATATGGTTGGCGGCAGGCCCGTCACCACCATAAAAGATCCAAATAATCATCATTGTGTTTAACAGAATGACCGATGGATATTAATTTTCATCATGCCAAAGATGCCCCTCGTCTCCTTAGTGGTGCCACAACCACAAGCAGGCCTCCCCATGCATTCTTGCTAAATACTAACTAATGGTAAGCATCGATGATCCATCGTGCTAATGTTTCTCTGAGTAATGTCAGGAGCAGTTTGAATAATCTATGTCTACAAAAGAGAAAGAAATGGTGATAGTGCTAGTGCACTTTTGGTTGAGGAGCTGCACCCAACACTTTTCTCCAACTATCTTTTGTCTCCCGAGCGAACAGCCCAGCTACGGCTCTAGCCAGGTCACACTGATCTGCTCTGATGCGCACTTTGACCAGAAAGTCCAAAACATCCAACCCAGCACCAATCGCCACCAAAAGCTCTTTTAATTCGTATAAAGTTCAACCCATATCTTTATGGGCTTGATTAAAAGATCCCCATTGTGCTCAATTTAATCTTCTTTTATGCTTAATTAAATTATTTTTGCACATTTCCTTCAATGTAATCTGAACATCGCAAGTACGGTTTGGAATAAAATATGTTGATTGACAGGTAAACTACTATATACTCCCTTTGTTTCATATTATTTCTTGCGGATTCAGATATATGTATACTTAAAATTTGACTGGATACACCAAATCAGCGATAACTAATATGAAACCGAGAAAGTATAATTGATGAAACATTTCAAGGTTGTTCCCACATAACAGCTCTTAAATTCTCATACCATTTGATTTCTCTTTTCGGTTCAAGGATTACAGCCAGGGTGTGAGCCCTTGGATTATCGATCACACTTAATCTGATGCTCAAGTGATGTAGACATGTCACACATCATTTAAAAGCTAAATAATTGTCCAAGAAAATAATAAATTTATATTTTAGGAGTTGAGACAAATACACATAGCAGTTGTACAATTGTATTGTTATTAGAAAATTAATAATCTGAGTTCTGGCTGGACATTGATTGCCAGTCATTGGAGCCACTTGACATACATATTGTTATTAGATCTGATGATCTATATATTGGATTGCACGTAGAGATGGTAAACTTATCGATGACGGGTAATATCAATATATAGTTTTTTTTAATCAATTATACTTGACCTTTCCAACAACGAGGTATCAAGTGTTGGTCAAACCATTGCACGGTGCAGTGGGTTCACTGAGACATGAGACCCACGTGTCAGCGACCTCACTGCACTCTTGGCAATATATAGAGAGTGCGAGAATGGTTCTCCAAAAGCAACATATTTGGAAAGTGAAACTATGCGCAAGCACCACGATGTTGATGACCTTGAGGCTTTGCCCCGCAACTTCCCATGGAGGCGGAGAGGAGTGTTAAGCTTCATGCACTAGGCACTTGAACCAAAAGTCCGAACTGATGGAAAGGGCTAGGCAATCTACTTGTACACTTCACAATACCCCCACTCGCGTGTGACGGGAGAAGAGAAAGTCAACACGTGAAAGAAGAAGAGCACACCGAAACAGCGGTGGCTAAAGAGGGGGGGGGGGGACAACAGCAATTTTTAGGCTTAATTGCGAAAACCATGTGAAAGCCAGGATTTAAACTCAAGACCTGGGGCTCTGATACCATATTAAGCTTCATGCACTAGCCACTTGAACCAAAAGTCCGAACTGATGGAAAGGGCTAGGCAATCTACTTGTACACTTCGCAATAAGGAGAAGGAACATGTGAGCCAAGGGACAGTGGCGGCAAATGAAGGGTCGCCCCCTAAGCCGCCTGGAGGAGGGCAGCGCGAGGAATGTTCGGGTTTTTTTTTAGTCTAAACGGAAACATACAAGCCATCAGAAAGTTGAAAGGAGAAATTAACGAAAGTAAAAGTTTGACGCGTCTGATCACGTAGGATTAATGGAACACGGCATGGAAAATCGGTAGACTACCCAACTCTCAAGTAGTAGAATGCATGAAAGCAGACGACCACACAGCACACATGACTAGCCCCTTTGAAACACGCACGTTCATACGCGTAGTGCACAGAGTGTGGAACCAGCCGATTAATTAGCCGAGTCCTAGACGTACACACGCGACCTAATCGGATTCAGTGCATGGAGTTGAGAACTTGAGATGGGCGCGCACGAAAGCCATGGTCGTGCCCACACCTTAGCTGTGAGTGCTAGCAGCGCGCGTGGAGTGAAGGAACGTGACGCCTTATGAGCGCGTGCCGGCGACGAAAGTGTCTGTGGCCGCCCGCCGGCGCAGCCCCGTAAACAGAGTCCAAGACTCCAAGCTAGCAAAGAAGAATTAACCCGAGATAACTTGCAACCTTCACGAAACATGAAAGCTTCTAGCACATCATTGAATGATCAATTCAAAGTAGTCAGGCCTGGAGATGCTCCTTAGGCTTGTAATTTCCGGTTAATCCAAAACCTCTTCTGCACATAACACGATTTTCTGTCTAAACGGACGTCAGAACGATCACTAGTAGAAAAATGGGCAACCGGGACTAATTATGCGCGACTAAAGGCCCCCCCCCCCCACATTAGTCCCGGTTGCTTACGAACCGGGACTAAAGGCCCCGCCACGTGGGCGGCTGGCATGCGCCGGGGCGAAGGACTTTAGTCCCGGTTTGTAACACGAACCGGGACTAAAGGCTATTTCGAGTTAAATTTTTTAATTCATTTGGGTTTCTAATTATTTTTCACTCCCTCTTTTTTTCTATTTTTTCAGAATTTCTACTATTTCAGTTATTTGCATAGTTTAGTTTCTATCTCTAACTACACTTATCTCTAATCAAATTACATACTCGTGGTCAAACTTCCCGCTCGGTCACCCATCCTCCCACTACTCTAGAACTAGCACGCTTAACTTCTGAGTTCCATCCCGTTCCGCATCCAAGTGCTTCGCGCGCATGTATGTGATAGTAGTATCATATCAATCCTATTAACATGTTGATCGATGTCACATTTCTTTATTGTTTGAATTTCAAATAATTCTTTTAATAAACAAAAGTAATGATGTAATAATAATCTTGAATAAATAAATAAACATTAACTTTTTAATTTGTATTATTTTTAATTTTATTAATTAATTAATTTTTTTTTGCCAAACCTAAAACCTAAAAATTTGAAAATCTGAAAATTGGGTAAAAATGATAGTAAACTTTATGCAGGATGCAATTATTAATATTAGGTTTTAAAAAAATAAAAAATATATAAAATCCGTAATTTATAGCAAAAACTAAAATCTTCCTGCTTTTGTATTTCCATTTGGAATTTTGAGAATCTAAAAATTGGCTAACCGGGTAAACCCTAGTGAATTCGGATGTAACTTTTTCCGACGATCATTTTGATATATTATACGTTTTTTTTCGACGTCGTATGCAAAAGTTGTTGCGGTTTTACCATTTTTTCAAAACTTTTTGCAAAAAAGGTGAAAATTCAAATCTGTTGATTTTCCCTAATACTAGGTTGCATAACATACAAGAATCTGAAAACATTTTATTTTTTTGAATTTTCTATCGGGGGATGTGGAGGTGCGTGGGGAGCCAAAAATCAGAGAAAAACCTTTAATCCCCAACCGGGATTAAAGGTTCTTGCCCTGGACGCAGCCCACCGTAGCCCTTTAGTCCCGGTTGCCCCGATCATTAGTCTCGGTTCACCAGCAGAACCGGGACTAAAGACCCATTAGTCTTTTTTTCTACTAGTGGATTGCCTTAACCCTTCAAAAAAATCATAGCTTGGTCGGTCTACCATGCTGAAAATGAAAAAGAAACATAGAGAGGGGATAAATTCAACCATAAAAAGGTACTTACAGCGTCGGAAATTTATGGGATGCTCGATGCATGTTCGTAAATAGCTAAGAAGTTTATTTTCCAATATGGGTGGCTGCATAGTCGTATGATCGAAGCCAATGAAGCTGTAGACTAGCTAGCTTTTTTCCTTACTGTTTCATCTTTTTTTTGCTTGATATTGAATTCTTGAATGGTGGTGTGCATTCTAGTTATACAGAGGCTGGTGTAATACTTAAACTTCTGAGTAATAAAGCGTCTTTTATAGAAAAATATCCGTAAATACAGCCAAAGGTTTTTGATATTCATAACTTCTCAATGAGATATTTAACAACTATAGTGTACAAATTTGGCCGTGGCATAGTACTCCCAAGTTCCCCTAAACAGCGCCACGGGCCACAACAGAGGTGGCGGAGAGTGTGCAATAGAAGTCTGCACTCCATGGTCCACACTATTTATCCAATCATAGGAGAACAAGAAAGAAAACTTAAATTTTTATGCTACAATGATGAAAATTTCTTATCTAAAAAAACATTAGTGAAAATTCCCAAATTACAATAACTTCAAGAAAGGAAGTTAAACCGCTAGAGAGCTTGGAAGTACGCTTCAGGGAGAAAATACGAGAAATTCAATTCGGCTCCCGGGTGCGTATGCTCCCTCTATCAAGAAAATATATTTTGAAGTGTCCAAATAATTTGACAAAATTCTACATGTACATCTCCATAATATATATGTGTTCGTCAAGTTTCGAGGAAAACCGATATTTTTTATGGTCTATATAAAAAAAGAAAATTTATGTTGTGAAAAGCCTTATTTTTAGCACCAATTTTTTTTCTTTTTTAGGCACACCACAAGACAAGTAGAATTTTCATGAAACAACTTTGTGAGCGTGTAACACGTGAAGATGTACGTGCAAATTTTTATTTCAATTTTTTTAATGTTTCAAAATGTACCTAAAATGCATTTCAAAATAAAAAGATCATATGATCGAAGGTAGGGGTGGACTAATGAGCTGCTTGGATCGTTAAGGCTCGGCTCGTTAAGCTCGTGATCGTTAAGGCTCAAATCGTTAAGCTCGTTAAGAATAACGAGCTGAAATCATTGGGCTCGACTCGTTATGTGAGCGCTCGCGAGCAGCTCGTTAAGGATCATTAAGGAGGCAATGAAAAACAAACATGTGTGCATTGCCTGGTGAGAAAGAGAGGAAGCATAGGTTTTTAGATCCTAATGTAGGAGTTTCAAGCATGGTTAAAGAACATTATTTTGCTTGGCCCCTTCCTGCCAAATATTTGAGATAACTAAACTGACTCAGAGTTAAAATTGATGAAGCCTATCTTGTTACCGATCTTAACGAGTAGCTCATGAACATAGTCGGCTCGATTGTTTAGCTCGTTAACCTTAACAAGCAAAAACTGATGCTCAGCTCGGCTCGTTAACAATGAGCCGAGCTCAAATAAGTCGAGCAAACGAGCACTCATTTAACTCACCGAGCTTCGAGCTATTTGTCCAGCCCTACTCCAAGGAGCCAAAACACCACTCCCTTAAAAATCTAAGTAGAGAAAATCTTTGCCCAATGGGTACCCTCGTGATTTTTGGTTGCAGCAACGTGTACTGAAAATCATCTTGTGTTCCTTAACGTTCTCTCCATGAAATCACTAGGATCTGGATCCGGTCTTCATGTCGCGGATTGTTCTGTTTGGATGTCATTTTTTCTGAAACTACTCCATTTTTTTTCCGATCTGACTTGCAATCCTGGCGACATATTATTTTGGAGTAGCCTTTATCAGTAGCTTCTCCGTAACTAGTGCAATTCGTGTCTTGGTGGACGAGTGGAGTGATTCGTCTCATTACAGTGAATAGCTACTGATCAGAAGGCTTATTATTAGGGAGGACCATCTAAACTTGGAAGACTCCACATACGGAAATCAGTACGTCAGGAGTGCCCAAAATGAGAGGTTACTATTTTACATGATTATATGCGGGCTTAGTGGTCGCAAATTGATGTTAAACTCAGTCTGCCAAAGATACATGGCACTGAACTTGATACAATCTGAAGCTAACGACTTGCTAAACAATAAACTACCTAGTCTTGTTACTGTTCAGCTCTAATAGCAAATATTTTGCGGCATGGCTTCGATTCATCAGCAGATGACATGAATCTACAACTTCAATTATGGCGAAGGAGCAGCATGAACAGAAGTCTTCTCTAATCGGCTCATCAATAAGTAAACTGCAACAATGAGCAAGTAAAGTTAATTTAAATATTGCACACCATAATAAGAAAATGATATACTTAAAGCATCACAAATAACCAGTGTTCCGAACCCAAAGTAAGTTTTTGCAGACCATAATACGAAATATACTTCAAGCATCATATATGAACACTTTTAGTACTGGAAGTAGTATGCAACATTCATCTGACATGTATAGAACAATTTACACCAAAACATCACATTAAGTTTGTAATACATAACTTCTGATAATAGAAGCACAAACTTTGTAAGTAGCATGCAAATCAACATTTTCTTGAGCTACAGAACTCTAGGCCTCATCAAAAGTAAAATGACAGCACACAAGACCCAAGTTAACACATATAAGGCTGCATTTGCCTGACCAAAAGAAACAGGGACAGTTTACAATACTATGTGTTCCAGCATTGCTACTTTCACACTTTCATGTATAGTAATTACTGAAGCTTAATTAGCATCCGAATAGCATCCGAATAGCATCAGCAAAAGACAGAAGTCGATCACTGAACTTCATTGCGAAATTCTTCAAACTTTGGATAGGTAAAAGAGATACCAGCTTACATAATTTAGCCCAAGATTAACAGTAGAAATGCTAGTAAGAATATGCATGTAAGTAGCATGCAACCTAAAACAGCGGAATTGCATTTCAACACAAGAGCCACGCAAAAGGTTAAACAAGTGTAAAATGAAGGGCAATAGGATTGCAATATGTTAGCTCAACATATCAGAAAAAAGCAATATAAAAAGAACATACCTTATTCAGATGTCATTATCTTCCTCCTCTTTTTGAACTCCTTTCTCCTTACCTCTAGGTCCATCCTTTTGTTCTTATGCCCCCTCTCCTGCTGCTTCTTCCCCTTCTCCTCAAGGGGCTCCAATCTGCCAACTCAAATATTACATGGGCAATAAAAAAGAATGCATATATATGACAATGAGTACAAAGAGGGAGAGGGACGCACTTTCGCTGCTCGTAAACGGTACCCCATGTCTGCTTATTCTCATCGATGGCATCCCACACCCGCCTCTGCTCGTCGAGATCCCCTGAGAGGTGCACTTCATTGCCTTCCTGACCTAAGTGCTGCACTTGCCCATCGACAACTTCTGAGACCTTCACCTGCTTGTCAACGTCACCCAAGACCTTCACTTGGTCGTCAATGTCGCCCAAGATCTCCCCACCAGTGACGGCCACTTCTTGGAGCTCCGACGACTTCATGGGCGTGTCATCCATTGCTCTGAAAAAAAATGTGACCATCTATATATCAGCACTTATTTACCTTATTTACAATATAAAGTTTGACGTTCATATCCTAGACTGGCCAAAGGCTACATTTTATTGAGTGAAGTTCGTCAGCATGTGATGGAGAATTATAAACAGTAGCTAAATCGGTATTTTCAATGGTTATAAGCAGGAGCTGCTGTGTAGTACTCAGAACAACTACATGAGTGCTACTGCCATAATGTTGCTTACCTCGATGTTACTTTGGAGAGACCTTCCCAAACAATTCAGCCCAATCGTGTAATTTGTATTTTTTTTAAATCAAGTTTACTTCGTGGCCAGGGTAGAACTTTAGTCCTCCACACAGCAAAGAAATGTCTATATATCACCTCAACTAATCAGAAATTAAGAGGAAGGTTGGACTCTGTAGAACTTGATAGCTGTACACTTGAACTGGTCCTATCCTGACATAATTATTGTTGCATTAACTGCATTAAATTTGTCTAGACCGGCATTCTAACCTACAGTTATCCTGGTAAGTGGTTCTGCCTTAATTTTTTTGTAATTCATAGAATTAAGTTCTTAACTTCACATTCCGTCTTTATTTCGTAGTTTTGAAATCCCAAACTTCAGAAACTGTATGGAGCATTATTCGAACTGCTGAAGAATTTGGAAGATGAAAGATCATGCAGTTTACTATTCGTCTCTTGTTCATGCTAAGCGTCGCAGCTGAATTTAGGTGCCCAAACCACTAAGATTAATTGGAGAAGCCTGACCACAATAAACTGGTCCGACTTTTCGATTCGGAAATGTTGAATGGAGCAGGTGCGGTCTGCGCACCTCCACAATTTTCCACTTTGTCTTTTTTGTATCTTCCCAATTATGTAATATTTCGATTTGATTTTTTTTCAGCTCACTCAAAAATAACAAATAGAATGGAGGAAAAATAGTTTGGAATTTTTTGTGCAAATTTAAATTTTAAATTATTTAAAATTCAAAATAAAATTCTTGAAATACATATATAGATAATGACATAAAAAATCCAAAATATTTTTCCCACATTCCAATTGTTATGTTTAAGTGATCTGCAAATTTTCGAGTTCAAACAATGTGTGATATGAGAGATACAAAATTGAGAAATTGTTTGAGAGAGAAACAAAAAGAACTTGCACGGATCTTGATGCAACATACACGGTCTGGATACGGGTGCTCACCAAGCACCTGCTCTGAAAATCGTATTAGCGAAACAGCCTAGATAGTCGCAAAAGAACTGCTGGTTTGGGCACCTCATACAGGTCAAGAAAACTAACACGCACGAGCTAATTAGTACAGTACATAGATAGGAGACGGTACACGCACCTGATTCCAGCGGTGGGCAATAGAGCAGAAGCGTCAGGAGCTCGGGAGGGGGCGACGGCTAGAGGCTTGCCTGGTGGCCGGAGGTCGTCGAGAAATCGGCCGGCGGCGTGTCGAGCACCGCGCAGAAGATGAATACTGTAGAGGAGAGGCAGCTAACCGACGGTGCGTAAGTTGGCGGCGGTGGCGGAAGCGCTGGCACCCTAATTTTTGTTAGGGCAAAATACGAAACACTTTGACGCTGCTTAAGACAACAAGTGCGAGTCGGTGAGTTTGGGGAGTAATTTGATCGAGCTTCTGGTTGGGCCAACGGGACTGCCTCACTTAGGCTTAACGAACATCTAGGCCCAACCTTTCGCTGTCAACAATGCTGAGAAAAACTTTTGCTAATTTAAGGGCCCATACGGTTTGCAGCAAGTCTGGAGAAAACTCATCTAAAAAAAAGAAGTCTGGAGAAAACTACGAATATTGGAACTCTTCTCTTGTGCAACCATTGGGAAATAACGAATGAGATAGTATGCATTCTACGAATTTTGTGTTGTCCATAAAAATTTAATTTCACACGAATTCTAGCATGGGTTTTCAATCTCATGAAAAACCTCGCTCTTTCTATTTAAATTTCTTGAAACCTTTGACTATGAAACAAGTGCTAATTGACATGTTTGTCCTGGCTATTGTGTTTCGTCCGTGCCAAACATACTTCTTCCGATTCGACGGATTGCTGCCGACATGTCTGCCCTACTTAGTACTAACGTTGATGACGGTGAGTCGAGATTCTTTTGGGTTATTGTATTTATATTTCACTCTTTTGTGCTCTTAGGCTTTTTTTTTCTAACATTAAGACATGAAATAACGACATGTCCCGTACCACGGGTTCTGAACCGACTAAGCTAGGTAGACGACTATTGGCTGATGCCTTTTCTGAACACTTTGTGCGCACGGACATGAAGTCATGGATGACAACTTTGAAGGGTTTTGATGACACTTTAAGTTTTATGAGGGTGTATTGCCATTCCATTTCGATAAAATGTACTGTATTTAGTATTCCATAAAAATTATACTTCGAAGGATGAGTACCATTTATTGTATTTTAATAAAAGAAACCAGAGAATGTCGAAACACAAAAGATCGAGCTACATAATGACGACTTCCAAAGAACATGCTGGAACTTTAGATTTATCAGGAACCTTTGTTGTTTGTGTTTTTTTTTATAAAGGATGCTTTATTACTTTGGGTAGGCAATTACATCCAGCCTCTGCACAACCAGGGTGCACACAGCCGTTTATGAGTCTTATTTGGTCCATAAAAAGTCTAACTTAAAAAGGAATCTAGGCGAAATACATATCGGAACGATGAAGCATATAACGCCTAAGGTGTGGGTGGGGCTTCAATCCGTAGACTATGCTGCCACCCATGTAGGGAAAAAGTATCCCTCGCCGTAGCCTCCAACCGTGTACAGACCTCCGTAAATAGGTCTCGATTCTCCATGCGCTGAAGAGGTAACCACGAACGGAGAATACCTGTACATCTGTAGATGACCTGCAACAAAGAGCAATTTTTATTATTAAAAATCTTATCATTTCTACTTAGCCAAAGCGCCCAGATAACTGCCAGCGCCCCCACCCTAAGAAGCAACTTAAACCTTGAACCTATACCATGAAGCCAATTGCCAAAGACATTGGCCACACTAGTCGGAGGGTACAAGGTAGACGCTACTTGGATGACAGACCAAATAGACCTCGCAAACTGGCATTGGAAGAAGAGATGTTTGATTGTTTCATCATGTTGACAAAAAACACATCGCTTACTTCCCTGCCAATTCCGCTTAACAAGATTGTTTTTGGTGAGTATGACCCCTCGACGAAGATACCATCCGAATATTTTTATTTTTAATGGTATCTTCATCTTCCAAATTATCTTATTATTATCCACCGGTATATCAGAATGAAGTATAGAATTGTATAAACATTTGACCGAGAACGAGCCATCTACGTGTAAATTCCACCTAAATTCATCCGGTTCAGATGATAAATTAATATCCCCCAGCCTTTGAATTAAAGTGTTCCACGCTAATAGCCTCTGTCCTAGCAAAACTCGTCTGAACGTCACATTCGGAGGAGAGGTAGCCATTACTGTAGCAATGGTATCCCCTTTGCGATGAACGATACCATACAACGCAGGATACTGTTCACATAGGGGTGCATTGTCTAACCAAGCATCTTCCCAGAAACGTATCTGTGCTCCATTCTTAATAGAGAAAGTTCCATGGCGGAAAAAGACATTTTTCGTCGCCATTAGACCAGCCCAGAAGTGTGAATCCCCGGGTTTCCAAACCACTTGGGATAGCGTCTTGGAGCCGATATATTTTCTCCGAAGAATAGTTTGCCAAATCCCATCCTCGGTAAGGAGCTTAAAAAGCCATTTACCCAGCAGCGCCGAATTCTTGACCTCTAAGTCATGAACTCCAATGCCGCATTGATCTTTGGGACTACAAACTATACTCCATTTAACCAGTCGATACTTCCTTTTCTCGTTGTCCCCTTGCCAAAAGAATCTGGATCGATAATAATCGAGTTTATGCAGAATTCCTTTTGGTAATAGGAAGAATGATAACATATACAGTACCATATTTGTTAGTACCGAATTAATGAGTATCAGTCTTCCTCCCAGGGACAGCAATTTACCTTTCCAGCTGCTAAGGCATTTCTGTAATCTTTCTTCCACTATTTTCCATTCGACAATTGTAAGTCTCCGATAATGAATCGGAATACCCAAATAGCGAATAGGAAACTGGCCTTGCCCACAACCAAACAGCTCCGTATAGAGGGCTGTATCATCTTGGGCATCACCGAAGCAGAATAATTCACTTTTATGGAAATTTATTTTCAATCCCGACAACTGCTCAAACGCCACCAAAATTAATTTCAGGTTTTGAGCTTTACCGAGATCATGATCCATAAATAGAATTGTATCGTCGGCATATTGAAGGATAGATAAACCACCATCAACCAGATGTGGAATCACACCTTCAATCTGACCATCAGACTTGGCTCGTTCTATGAGTATCGCCAGCATATCCGCCACAATGTTGAATAACATGGGTGATAGCGGATCCCCTTGGCGTAACCCTTTTCGTGTTTGGAAATAATGGCCGGTGTCATCATTAACCCGAATTGCCACACTACCTCCAAACACAAAATCATTTATTAGAGCGCGCCATTCAGGAGAAAAACCTTTCATCCTGAGTGTCTGTTGAAGGAAAGACCATTTGACCTTGTCGTAAGCCTTTTCAAAATCTAATTTTAAGATAACCCCATTTAATTTCTTAGAATGCATCTCATGTACCGTCTCATGTAAAACCGCCACCCCATCAAGGATATTTCCCCCTTGCATGAAAGCGGTTTGCGATGGCCTAACGACATGATCCGCAACCGTATTTAGTCTAATGGTGGCCACTTTCGTGAAAATCTTGAAACTGACGTTTAAGAGGCAAATAGGTCTATATTGTTGTATCCTTTCTGCCTCATTAACCTTCGGTAACAAAATTACTTCACCAAAATTTAGACGAAATAATTATAGTTGTCCTGTGTGAAGATCACTGAACAAATCTAGAAGGTCCGATTTAATAGTGTCCCAAAAGGTTTGATAAAACTCCGCTGGAAAACCATCTGGACCCGGTGCTTTGTTGCATTCCATCTGGAAAATTGCCTTCTGAACCTCATCCTCAGTGTAAGGTGCGGTTAGTAAGTCATTTTCCTAAATAGAAACTTGGGGTATGTCGTCTGTTAAGTCCTCGTTTAGAGAAAAAAGGCTTTCATCCGGAGGACCAAACAGACCTTTATAATAATTAGTAATGTAAGATTTGAGTTGCTCATGGCCTTCAATCAATCCTTCATCTTGATGCAGAGAATGAATACGCTTTTTCCGATGTCTCCCATTGGCTATACCATGGAAATATCGCGTATTCGAGTCTCCTTCCAAAATGAATTGGGCTTTGGACCGTTGATACCATTTGAGTTCCTCTTCGCGGAGGATACTCGCCATTTGCGCATTAGATTGGTTCTTAATTTCAATCTCATGCGTAGTCAGCGGTCTGACCTCCGCAAAAGCCTCTAGCTCATCAATCACTTTTGATAAGCGAGCCTTTTCTTTTTTAAGGATACCAGCTGTATGGGCCGCCCAACCAGAGAGATGTTTGCGCATTGCACGCATCTTATTATTCCATCTCAATATTGGAGTGCTACCACTAACCGGTCTCTCCCAAACCGTCTTAACCATCTCATGGAACCCTTCTCTGTGTAACCAGCCAAGTTCGAACTTAAAAGGCCGTTTACACATAGGACGGGGATTCCCGTGGTTAGAAGGATCGGTGCATGGTCAGACAATTTTTCAATACGTTCTAGTGCACGGACAGACACCATAGGGTATTTATCTTCCCATTCAGTGTCCATCAACACGCGGTCTAGCTTTTCGTATGTGGGATCAGGCAAGCTGTTGGCCCAAGTAAATTGTCGACCGGACATAAACACCTCTCTTAAGTCAAGGCTGTCAATGACAGCATTGAACAAAAAAGGCCAATGTCCATCGAAAAGACCTTTACTTTTCTCATGAGGAAATCTTAGTAAATTAAAATCCCCTCCGATTAAAATTGGATAGGGATTATCTTTAGTAAGATTTACCAACTCACGCAAAAAGTCAGCCTTAAAAGCATCTTGGGCAGCGCCATACACAGCGACCAGACTCCAAATGAAGCCATCCGCTTTATTCTGGATGTCGAGCTTAATGTGATACTCTCCATCATAACTAGCTAGAACAGTCATTGTGTCTATTCGGACGCCAAGTAATATACCCCCAGACCTACCACGAGGCGGGCGAGAAAACCACTGAAAGTTAATCCCGCCTGATAAACGGTCGAGAAAACTCTGTGAGAAATTCCGCCTACCCGTCTCGGATATAGCAATAAAGTCTAAATCATAATCTCTACAACCAGCGGCAATGTGGGCATGTTTAGCCAAGTCACCAAGACCTCTGCTATTCCGAAACATGCCATTCATTGAGAAACTATTTTAGATTTCGAATTCTTGCCATATCTACGAAACTTTTTCCCAGCCGACGACCTAGAACCACGAGCGGACGCGCTTAGATCATAAACTGAACTAAGCTCCGAGTGCTCTAAGTCGACTTCTGAGACAGCACCAATAATAGCCGAGAGAAGCTGACCATCTAAGATGTCATCATCTTCTTCATCGTCTATAGAGGATGTTTCAAGCCTAGCGGAGTCATTCGGAACAACCGTTAAACGGTCAAGCTCCGTCTGTCTCAACACATTAGCCGAAACCGAGATCTCATCAGGCCTATTACCCATCGAGATCCCAAGACTACTCAAATTTGAAGAAATGCGAGAATCTGAAAATGAAGTGAAAGACTTGGAATTTTGCTTAATACCAGCCGTGTCGAGGTTCTTCTCCGCCTTGTGTCGCATAGCTCGCTGCATGACGTCCTCATCCGTCACCCACGAACCATCCTCCGCGAGCGCGTATCTTCCACTCCGCCTCACCGTCGGTTGAGCGACAGGAGGAGGAGCAGCGAGAGGAAGTTGTTTGTGTTTGATTCAGTTTATTCGATCTAACATAATTTTCCTAGTAGCTTCACGATATTAATATAATCCTTTTGTTAGATAAACATAATATAATTAGTTAATTGGCAATTTCCAAACGTCTGCAACAGGAAAATGCTCATGAAAATGTAACTGTACCTTCTTTTTGTTCCGGCTTTACCATTTTCAGGCCATGATCTAATTAACCGTAGAGCTAAAATGCTATTCTCATTTTCAAGTCCATCGTTTACAAATATGATCAACTCCGTGTACATTCTCCATTAGAAAAAAGAAGAAAAAAAGCCAAGTGAGCACTGTTAGTTTCGTACACTACACTGTTCTGCACGTAGCACTGTACCACTTCTGTCTATTGTCTACTTGCTCCCATTCTGTCGTAGTCGTCACTCGTCAATGAAGGTCCGTACGTAGAGCAGTAGCACTAGCCACTATGTCATCGTTGTCACTCATCATCAATCTCTCTACTCCCCAGCGCGACCGCATCCGTGTGCCGATCGGATCCACGCACGGCACTGTAGCACCGTCGTCCTACTGATCGGAGTAGAAACCAAAACCTTCTCGATCCGGACCTCGCCATCAGGTGTCGCGTCCCAGATGCACTTATAGCTTCTGCATGTGATGCGCCACATGACCAGGCGGTGATCACCTCCGTTGCTTCATCCGGGATTCAGGAGGTCGATCAGTATAATGAAATCTGATCCCTAGACCAAGTTTTTTGCTTTGTTAAAATCTCGAAGGAACGTCGTTCTGTAGATGCATGGTTCAGGTTGATTTTTCGTTCTGAAAATGTGTCTAGGTGAAGCTAAAACATCTACGCAAGATTTGAGGTGTGTGTATCCCGTGTTGGTTACACCACACATGAAGGTGCCAAAAGCCCAGGTAGGACATGCCATATTCTCCATTGGATGCATATGGGGGTTTAGGAGACCGTAATCCTGGATTGCAGGCATGAGCCACTGCGTGTTTCCCCGTTTAGGGAGCAAACCTTTTTGTTCCGCGTCCTGGATTTGTTAACTTCTAGTGTCATATGCTTGTTTTGGGTGGCATTACGTCGCCTTTATAACTGGAATGTCTTGTCGCTTCTTTCGTCTGATACTACGCATCGAACGTTGTTCCTTTAGGCTGCTTGTCTGAATCAAATCAGAAATTATTATTTTCTGCATGAGGACCTTATGGCTGAAGCAAATTACAACATACTGTAATACCTTATCGCTGAAGCAATTTACAACATAATTTAATTGCTTGCAGAAGTAGAGCTCCAACACTCGGGGTCGCTGTTGTTCGCCAGTAACAATAGAAGAAAGATCGCAGCACCGACAAATTGTATGGCTCTGCCTTCTGTTCTGATGGTGAAAAGCGTAAATGCCCATCCATAGTGAACACTGTAGGCATACCAATTCATTCCCCCACGCAAGACCGCTCCTCCTGCGGTATATGCTTCTGTTGACTCGTCGGTTGAAACATAACGCACTCAATGCACAAATGTTTCTTCTTCTTCTTCCTCCAGACATACTGTGCGCATATAAATTCGAAGGGGCACGCTGCAAATAGTCGTGTATTTACACAGTTATATCCGACTCGCATTCCTCGTAGCCCCCATCCTTTAACAATGTACTGTGCGCACGCTCTTCTTAACTGCATCTGAGTCTGAGGTCTCCATCAGTCTCTACATTGGCATGCAGGTGCTTCTTGAGTCGGCCATTGAATTCGGTGTGGGTCAAGCGGAGCTCTCGCGCACCTACTCAGAGGAGACAAGACAGAGACCTCCTTTCCTTCCTTGTGGCCATGAAACCTCCTCTGCTCCCTCACATGTCCTCTTCTTTTGCCTATCCTCTCTCGTCCATTACCTTTTCTCGGGACACAGATGGGAGTGCCATGTCCAGCTTATTAATGTCCTCCACTCCGATCCCAACATGCTCAACCCCACCATGCACCCCCCACACACCGTCCATGTCCATCACCGAGAAGTGTATCCTAGGCCATGGCTAGAGGTTGATGACAACATTTATTTCCTACCCCTCTGTGCCAACTCGAACGATTTGTAGCCCAACAGGTGCGCACGCACCTATAGGTCAGCCATAAAATCAGGATTCAGAACTGGTGTTCATTTATTTATATCCCTTTTGCAACTTATATATACTGGTGTTCAGAACTGGTATTTTTAATCCATATTTAGCAAAACAAAAAAGGCCATGGGTGTGTAAGTATCGATAACCTTCCAATTATGCCCCTCCCTCCCGATTCCCTCATCCTCAAATATAACAAAGCAATAAAACCTAGCGATGACGCTTTGATCCGTCTTCCGTGCGAGAAGTAAACTAGGAGTACTTATGTTTGCCTTAATCTTTGATCTACGTCGTCAGATTACTTTGTATATGACACTTCGTGTCCGATGCATGTGTACGACACTGGGACTCGTCCATCCATATAGACGATAGGATGCCATCGAAGGGCCACAGGGTTTCGCCAGACAAATGTCGCATGTGAAATCGATGTAAGCACAACACCTCCTTCCCAATCCACGATCAAGGAGAACGTACCCATTGACGCACCTAAATCTATGAACCTGATGTGCCCACGGAACAATGGCCTTTGGTTTGAAAATAGATGGACCAGATCAAACTAGAAGGTCAGCTCGTGGTGCATTTTACAAATTGGGCCTCTAGAGTTGTACAATCGTGCGAACAAGCCTTCTTCAATCCCAATGTCTCTTCTTTTTGGCATATACGGTCCTACAACTTTGTAACACACAAGATGTGTGCTAGGGTTAGCAACTTACCATTTTCTGTGCGTGCAATAGGTGCATGAGTCGAGGTGTTTCAATGGATATGTTCTCCACGATCAAGTGCTAATCTATGGTTAGGCACAAATGTGGAGGATGGATAGGTTTGCATGGCTCATGCATGGAGAAGAGATGGCATCACACGGGATGGGAAGAGTTAAACGGACGACACACATGGTTTGTTAGCGAGAAACGAGGGGTACTCCATCGCTGGTCCACGAAGACTTAGTGACAAGATTGGAAAGTAATTTTGCTGCTAATTCCTACTTAATTACCATGCCAAACAATCTGGCCCATTGTTCACAAGAAAGCAGGGAGTATTATGTTCCACCAACTTTGAAGACTAGCAGGGTAGCATCGTGATATGATCATCTGTTCTTGCAAGAGTACTTCAAGTGGAAAAAATAGTACATGAGGCATATGTGGGGCTATTTGTAAGAGCATCTCCACTCGTCTCCCCACAGAGCCCCCCACGGCCACTTTTTTTCATTCGGACGGCGAAAAACGGCCCAGTCAGGCCCCCGGTTCCTCGTTTTGGTCCGGATTTGAGCCTATTTTCGTCCGGACTCCCCATGCCATCCTCGGTTTCCCGGGGGTCTCCCGGGGACTCCGGATGAAGGTAAACCAACCGCCCACGCCCACGTGTCTCCTCTTTCGTCCGGATTCCCCGAGCCATCCTCTTTTTCCCCGAGAAACGCCGCTTGGGGAGCACACGACTGGGAAACTACTCCTTCCCACGCCAAATCTTCCTCCAATCCGGACGAAAATTTCGCCGGATTTGGGCGTGGGGAGCGCCAACGAGTGGGGATGCTCTAAGTCAGGTTGCCTGTGGGAAGTGGGGGCGGAGGGTGCACCACCCTCCTTGCTCTGGACCAATTTGTGAAAAAAACTGTGTCTTTTGTGCACCCCTCGAAACACTTAGATTTTATCTTCCGCTCCCCTCAGCTATTTTTTGGCTAGCTCCAACATTACAACAGGTTTGTTACTACTTTTCTCCCTCATTACACACTCTAAGAGCAGCCACCATGAAAAAGTGCGTATGCCGTTGCTTAATTAATTAAAAGAATATTGCGAAATAAAAAAACTCATCTAAGCACCTAAGCTTCCAACGCGACGCCAGTTAAAGGGCTCCAACTGAAGCTTTCGCTTCTCACGCCACATGCCAAAAGCGAAGAAGTGCCAGACACTAGTTTTTTTTTTCATCGATGCCTCATGTGAGACCGGGATTTAACCTCGTAACCACCAGTCAACCGAGACAGACCGGGATCGATGCCTCATGCTAATTCCGTAACACAACTCTTCCGTACGTCTAGGATTACCGGGGAAAAATAGCCTAGCATCTCTAAATAAGCATCGCACCGTGGATGCTCCCAGAGTCGGGCCGTAACAGGTTAAACTATGGCAGGTATACTTTTTTTTGACAAACTTTGGTTCGTTTTAGAAGCATTATACTTTCTCCGTTCAGAAATGAGTGGCCCGGATTTGTCTAGATTTGCTTATAAGTAACTAAAATTGAGTGACTTATTTGCAAGAGTACTAGGAATACTTCATTGGAGCACATGGCACCAAGGGTTTTATTTGTATATTTCAAACACGCCTTAGCCTAACAGAGCCTCAGAGAATGACAGCATGCATGTGGGGTTGCATTTTTCCTTCACCTCCTTTGCTGTGAACAAGTCCATGACAGGGAAGTCTACATAGGGAGAGCTGGCATATAAATTTGATGACTCCACCAGTGTCGCACGCACATTCTCTCCAACACCCAAGCTCATACACACCACCGTCGCCTCCCTCCTCCAAACCTCCCCGCCATTCCCACTGACCAAAACCTTCGTCGGTTCATCACGTACACCTCAAACCACAAACCCTCCACCCACGCCAGGCGCCGCCACCAGCAGCTCTCTACCCACCATCCACCTTCGTGCTTCGCTTCGTGCATGGAGCGCTGCTGCCGGCGAGCGAGAAGCACGAGGAGGACGACTCTTCCGCCGCGGCAGCAGCTCCGGTGGCTCGTCCTGCTCGCTCTCCTCCTCCTGGCGCTGGCGCCGAGCTGCGACGCGTCGAGGGGCATGCAGCCCTTCAGGGCTCGGCCGCTGGCCGGAGGCGCAGCCAACCATTTCTTCGGGTTCCTGCCGAGGGCCCCGGTACCGCCATCCGGCCCGTCGAAGGGGCACAACGCCGTCGGCCTCGACAGCCAGCTGGAGAAGCCGTGAAGCAAAGAGAACTATTTAGTTGCAGGCGGATCAATAGAGTATATATATTATAGAAAACAGATCTTGCATAGATACGAAAACGATTATTGTGACACATGGTTGGTTGGTTACTTGGTTAATCGTAGATTAATCTATATATACGTAGCTAGTCAGTGTGTGGAGAAGTGGTTACTCGCCATAGCTAGCTAGCGTACGTCGGAAAGAGATGGCCGGCACTGATCGAGGAGTAGGTTTGGCGTGTGTAACAACTATTCTTGGAGAGAGTTCTTTCGTTCCTTACCTTTGGAGCTGAGTTGTTGATGCCTGCTTCTTTTGCAAAGGCTAGCTATCTCCCTTGTTCTTTAGTAAAGCTAAAGGATGATCGATATATACTGCTGCAGCATTTGTCTCTCACTCTCACTCTCTGTGTGTCTGTAGAGCCGTGCGCTAATGGCTTTCCTGCAGCATGGACCTGGTGTGAGCAGAAATGCAGGGCCAGTGTTGACAAAATGTTGGCCATGGCCAACAATCGGCGACTTTCCTTTAACTACTCCTTTCTTTCGACGAACATTAATTCTTTTTTTTAATCGAGTATCTCATGCATATTATCCATCTTATCTAATCGTACGTACCATCCACAGTGTAACTGGTGCAAGTATCACTGTACGTTAATTGAATATTTGTGTTAGGATGTCATGTCGTTGATAATTAAGCACCCTCCTGTGCAGATGAGTGACCAGTAGGGAGAGGGAGTGGTTGGTTTCAGCGCTTTTGCCTGTGACAATCTGTGAAATATATGGGTGGAAAGACATGCAGGCGTGGATGAGAAGGGGGACGAGTCGTGTGACATGACGCTTCGGGTCATGCTCGCTTGCTTTTTTCCTGGTCCCTCGAGGGTAGACTTCTCATCACTTGCAAATCTTTGACGTCTTCCTCGGTGCTGGTAGCAATGCATGGCAGCACGGGTACGCCAAGTGCGACATCTAAACCAACAAACACGGTTTGACTGCTTCACACAAAAGATAGTAAATCAATAACGAAACGACTTGCATGCATACATCATGTAATCAATTATGTACTTCCTCTGTCGGCACTTAGTTTATATTTGATCAAATTTTATGGGTGGATTTAATTTGAAAAGTTTCGTACTTACTACCTCCGTTTCAAGGAATAAGGCGCACGCGTATTTCAAGACGAACTTTGACCATAAAAATTGAGCAATAAAATTTTAATTGTATTATATGTAATTAGCACTGTTGGATTCTTACCGAAAAACACTTTCTAATGATGCTAATTTCATACAAACAATCTTTATATATTTAAAGTATTTTTCGGTCAAATAAAAAACACGTAAAAAGAGAACGCCTTATTTCTTGAAATGAAGGTAGTATTATGGACCAGACATCAGAGGAAGTGGAAAATATCATGTGATGATAGTTGCATGGAAAAATACATGCATGTCTGCGGTGCAAATGGCCATTGCAGTATTGCACACTGCTTATTTCTGTCTCCTGGACTTGGTAGCAGGTTATCTGCAGGAGAGAAGCAGTCAGCCAAAAAGGCAACGATTCCCCGTCGCTACCTCTGTGTCTTCTAATTCTGTCTCAGTTGAACTTTGAGTCTTGCATCCACTTGCAGATAGCGATTGAGGTGTCCGCATGAACGTCTACACAGATGCATGCATATATCTAAAGGTATAATTGCTGCCCTCCATGGGGGATTCACAGCGATCAAAGCATGTGAACCATCGGATTTTTATTGTGGCTGGCCAACATTTGATCTCAGCCGTCCGTTTTTGGCAGAAGCCCCTTCTGGTTGGTTGCGTTCACGCTAGAGAAATCCATGCAATGGCCCGGCCCTTACCTACCCGCGTCTGGCTGCGTTTGGGTCCTACGGACGGTAGGGCCCACGCGTCAGTCGCTGCGGCTCGTTTCGGGCGTGCGTCTCGCCTCGCGCCGGCCCTGCGAAATATCTCTCCGCGCGGGGTAGTTTTGACCTTTCCGTCGGTGGTCGTGCGAACCCTATCCCACCCAATCGTCTCACACGCAGCTGCTCCCCAATCCCATCGCGTTCTTCTCATCGCGCGTCTCGCGGCGCCGCTCCGCCTCCTGGCCGCCCGCACTTCTCTCCCACGCTCGTTTCCAACCCCCAGCCTCTGCGCCGCCCCGCCTCGATGGATGACCGCCGGCCAGCAGGAGCGCGCCACCCGTTCTGCTCGAGCCGCCATAGACGGGCCGATTTCAGGCCGCCACCGTCTGCGCTGCTTGCCGGGAAGACCATGTCCTCGCCATCGCATAGGTGAGCCGCTTCAGATCTTGTGCAGCCATCATCTTACTGGCCTCTGCCTCCGCGTCCCTTTCTCCTCACGTGCTCCTTGGGAGCGGCGGCTGGCGCCTCCACCTCCCTGGCCGTCCATCCTTCTCCCCTTCCTAGGCAGCGTCTCCAACCCCCTGCCTCCATGACCTAGGGTCGACCCCCTCTCCAGATTTCCATCTCCCTTCCTCTCCCCGAGCCTCAACCTCCACACTGCTGCTATCTTTGTCCCCTTGAGCTCTGCCTCCTCTAGCTTGGTGCCATGGCTGACCCATGGAGGAGCACACGGGGAAGTGGAGGACTGATGCGGGGGATCAGACAAGAGCGTGTGGTCTTCTGGTGGCACTGTTGTTGCTTCCAACCCGTTGGACATCAAACTACAACTCCATCCACAAATATTCAGGTTCCCCACCCCCTCTCTCTGGATCCCCTTCTTTGTGTTGTAGATCTCCAAGGTATGGAGGCTTCCCCTGACGGTTTAGTTTTTTCTCTCTGTAGATATGATGCTTCACATAAACCAATTTGTCTTGTTGTAGTGGATGGACAATAGGTATGGTTTCACCCCTTTGACATCAGTTTATTTCTTTTCCCATGAGGGATGTCAGTATAAAATTCTTTGTGTGCTAATTTCTTGCCTCATTGTATTTCCTGTGTAGATTATTCATTTGCTTACTTTATGTATTTGT
The DNA here is from genome assembly GCF_022539505.1 of Lolium rigidum. NCBI lineage: Eukaryota > Viridiplantae > Streptophyta > Magnoliopsida > Poales > Poaceae > Lolium > Lolium rigidum. Next base: position 139,803,113 of record NC_061514.1, read on the forward strand.
TTGTATCGTTTCTCTAGCTTAATTGGATTTGGGACTGGAAGACTGAGGAGGACGAGAAAGAAGGCGCCACCGTGGACGCCGAAAAGAAAATGATGTCGCCGTTGATGATAAGCAGGAGGACAAAAGAAAGATAAACATGTATACCCACCGAATATACTGGCAAGGTATCTTGAACTTTCATCATGTTAAATTAATTTAATGAGTATGCCACCATTATTTCTAGATATTTTGTATTGATGATATATTATTCTGTCTGACATACTAGGTTTCCATTTGAATGAATGTTGCTGCTTTTGAATTCTATGGCGAGAAGGATCAAACCTATGATCTTAACTTCAAGGAAGAGGTAATGTCAGTTTAAAGTTGTAAGCTTATTTTGATTTTGATGGTCAATGTTGTGTCATTCTTTTGCTTGTTGCAGAACAATGATGGCTCCCAGAATATATCTGGAGATAGCCTGAAGAATGTGTACAAGTCATTTGCTGATGAATACCCAGTTTTTCCGATTGAGGACCCATTTGATCATGATGACTGGGTTCACTATGCTAAGATGACTAAGGAAATTGGAGAGCAGGTGCAGATTGTTGGAGATGCCGTTGCGCAGCTTGCCCTCCAGCGAGCACTAGCCGCAGCTTGTGGGAGGAGGTGGCGCGGGGGAGACCGGCGGTGAGGTGGGATTAGGCCCTTTTGGCCGTCCCACCTTGGGAGGCATGGATGAACACACAAGGAAGTGGGCGCCTAATGTGGAGGATTGGAAAGAAGCTGCCGTCGCCGTCACCCATCCTACCGTGTCGCTGCCGTCGTCGCGGCCTCCGCTCGTTCCTATGGTGAGTGCGCGAATGGATTCTGTTTAATTTTGTTCGGGCTGACTTAGGATATAGGGCTGGGTTGCTCTGATATGGATTGGTTTTCTTTTTGTACAGGAGCTGGCGAACCACAAGACCATCGATTACCACAGCGATGAGTTTTGTGGGCTCTCTCCGTGGTTAAATCGCATTGCATGTTTTGGTAGAGGAGGCAGGGATCGATTACAAAGTGGTGAGTTATTATGAATATTATTACTAGGATGTGCTATTTTTTGTTTTCATGGGATTAGATTTTCTATTGGATTAACAAAATTACCAGACTGTCTAGCATATAGAAATTCTGAAATTTGTCTAGCAGATGGTACCTGAAATTTGCAGACCAAACAAAAGTTGAAACATTTTCATTCCCTGTTTATATGGAAATAAAGTAATAATCTGTGGGTCTTTGTCTGCTCTGCCAACCTAATTGTATGCTCTATCTTTTTTTAGATGCATTTTATTTATCTTTTCATTTTCCTTTCTGATATCATTAGCTTATTTCACTGTTTCATGCAGAGGGTTGCAAAGGCGATTGCGGAGAAGTCCTGCATTGCTCTTCTCCTCAAGGTATGTTTGGTTTGAGATACATTATTTTTATTGTAGCGTATAGTTTTGTCAACTCAAGAATTGTGTATGTAGGTTAACCACAGTGTAAGGCTGTAACCGAGAACATTGAGGTTGTGAGAATATCAATACACCGCAAACAAATGAAGAATTATATATACACCTCAAGATAGTATGATACAACATGAGAAGATACAAGGTTGACCAATACAAAGAGTGAAGAATAGATTCAAGTTTGGTCAACACATGAAGCATGAAGAATGTGCCACGAGAAGTCATGTGGTATGGTAAGCCGTGTCAATTATGATTTATGAACTAACCCATCATATATGTTCCCTTGTGTTGTGTATGTGGGTTAGGTATCTTTCCATGGGCATGCATCAAAAGTGAGATCTCATACAACCCATGAGAGGATGACGTCAAGTGGTGATCGTCATCAAGGTTGAGTTGGACAATTTCAAGTTGAGCATCTCAAGAGGATCATATGCTTGAAGCTTGCCGTCCATTTGGTGATAATGGACATGTGAAGATGTGCATCAATGGAGTTTTCCCATCATGGTGTATGGGGGAGCATTTGTGAGTCTTCACGAAGCAACAATGATCAAGTGAGGCATTCTGGCTTGAGTGAAGCTTGAAGAGTTTTATCAACCTCGTCTTATCATAAAAAGCAGGTGGTGACGCTTCGCTCCGCTCCGCCCCCGCGGGCGGAGTCGGGCGAACGCCCAAACCCTAGCGCCGCCAGGCTTCGCTCCCCTCTCTCCTCCCCTTCGCCGCCGTCGGCACAGGCCGCCGGGCAAAGTCCCGTGCGGTGCCGGCGGCGGCGGACATGCTCCTACCCGCGCGCGAGGCGGGCGACGCAGGGTCCCCCGGTGCTGGCGGCGGTGCGGTCCGGTGGGCAGGGTTCCGGCGGTGGCGGCGGCGCTAGGTGACGTGGTGGCGACGGCGCGGCCCCTTGGCGGCGGGGCGGCAGGGTGGTCAGCGGCGGCGGGGGCGGCGCGGCCCTGACCCAGATCTGGGCCTGTCTGGGCCCCATCTGGGCTTGGGCGGGCCAGGTCTGGCATCCCGAGGCCTGCTTCCGACGGCTGGTGGAGCGTTTCTTGCTGAGGGTGGCTAGGATAGCGGCGCGTGGACTGCAGCGCGGCCACGGGATCTTCACGAGCCCGGCGGGATCGGCCGGGCCAGAGGGGCCTGGTTTGCTCCTGTTGCTGTGTCCGGTCTGTCACCGCAGCTGGTGGTGGAGGTTGCACCCTCCCGCGTGGCTGCTGTCCAGGCTCTCCTCGGCTAGGGGTGTTTCCAATCGGTTTCGTCGGTCTTCGTCAGTGGGTCACGGTATGACGGCGGTGGTGGTTGGGTGATCGTGGTGGCGCGAGTTGGTGGGCGGCGAGGTTGGCGGAGCTTGACGGAGTGTCCGGGACCGTGGGAATTTGGGGGACGGGAGAATTCCTTGTCGACGGCCGACACCGACGCGGTGACGCTCGCGTGCGCCACCATTCCTTCTTGAAGGGCGTCGGGGTTTCCCTTCCCACTTCCCTTCCGCGTACCGGAGGAAACCCTAGGCTTGTCCGGGCAGCAGCGTCGTCATCGTCGCATCCCTTCTTGAAGGTGCTGCCTTGGTATGCGGCGCTTCAGAGGGCTAAGCTCGTGGTGGGAATCTTCCGGAGGGCGCAGCGATTGCGGATCATCAGCGTTTTCTTCGATCCGACTTTGTCATCCTTTCTTTCTTTTTTCTTGTTCTTGTGTTTTCTTTTGGGCTTTGTTGTGCTGTTTGCCCCAGCGGTGGTCTCTATCTTGTATCAGTTTGTTGCTATATTAATATAGCGGGGCGAAAGCCTATTTCGAGGAGGAAGCTTGAAGAGTTATCATTAAGATCAAGCGGGATGCGCAAGGCAAAGGTATAGCCTTGCTAGGTTTCCTTTTACCGGTCTCAAGGTGGTTGTTGGAGACGAGGTTATAGGATAGATATCCGCACTATCAAGAGGGGCTTTCGGTTGGGTAACTTGATCACATTGTCTTAGGGAGATCAACCCTTTGCATACTTGCATATTCCTTTTACCTCTTGCTGTTTCTCCATGTGAGGTTCTTGAGCTTGTTGCTAGCTTCACAACAAGTCCAAGCTCATCGAAAACAGAATCCGCATGCATCTTCTATTGCGTTTTCGAGTTTGGACGTCTTCACCGTTTCTTGACGGTGGGAGACTCCCTCTCTAGAATCATCTAAAAATATCATGAGAGGAGTCTCCATATTTCCAACAAAATTGGTTTCATGTCAATCGGAGTTCGGGAGCATTTTCTGTTTAAAAGGAAAAGAAAAGATCTTCACGGGTCCTGCATATTCCGATTCCACGCCCGGCAGTGCCGGCTGTCTCACCGGCTGGCCCAGCACCGACCGGCCCTGGGACCGGTGCCATCTGGGCACATTCCAGGGATCCTTACGTCCGGTTTCAACCAGTCGGCCCGGTGCCTAGCCCGGCGGCGTCGACCTGTGGACAGGACCTCCCGGCACACGCCGGCTCCTGCCCCGGTGACATCTGGGCACATATACTGTAAGCCCAGAAGCCGCCCGGTTCTGACCCGGCGCCTCGCCCGCCAGCTGCCGGTGATGGCACGTGAAGCACACGTCCGTTGGGACCCCCAAGAGGAAGGTGTGATGCGCACAGCAGTAAGTTTTCCCTCATAAAGAAACCAAGGTTATCGAACCAGTAGGAGATGAAGGCCACATGAATGTTGTTGGTGGAGGAGTGTAGTGCGGCGCAACACCAGAGATTCCGGCGCCAACGTGGAACCTGCACAACACAATCAAAATACTTTGTCCCAACTTAACAGTGAGGTTGTCAATCTCACCGGCTTGCTGTAAACAAAGGATTAAACGTATGGTGTGGAGAATGATGTTTGTTTGCAAAGAACAGCAGAGAACAATGATTGCAGTAGATTGTATTCAGATGTAAAAGAATGGATCGGGGTCCACAGTTCACTAGTGGTGTCTCTCCAATAAGAAATAGCATGTTGGATGAACAAATTACAGTTGGGCAATTGACAAATAGAGAGGGCATAACAATGAACATACATATCATGATGACTAATATGAGATTTACTTAGGGCATTACGACAAAGAACATAGACCGCTATGCAGCATGCATCTATGCCTAAAAAGTCCACCTTCGGGCTTGCATCCGCACCCCTTCCAGTATTAAGTTGCAAACAACAGACAATTGCATTAAGTACGGTGCGTAATGTAAACAATACAAATATCCTTAGACAAAGAATTGTTGTTTTATCCCTAGTGGCAACAGCACATCCATAACCTTAGAACTTTCTATCACTGTCCCAGATTCAATGGAGGCATGAACCCACTATCGAGCATAAATACTCCCTCTTGGAGTCACAAGTATCAACTTGGCCAGAGCCTCTACTAGCAACGAAGAGCATGCAAGATCATAAACAACACATATATGATAGATCAATGCTGACGTGGAAGTTGGATTACAACGGTGCCAGAAAGTAGCTTCCTTGTAACGGTAAAGCACTCGTCCGTTGGGAACCCCAAGAGGAAGGTATGATGAGTACAGCAACAAGTTTTCCCTCAGTAAGAAACCAAGGTTTATCGAACCAGTAGGAGTCAAGGATTACGTGAAGGTTGTTGGTGGCGGAGTGTAGTGCGGCGCAATACCAGGGATTCCGGCGCCAACGTGGAACCTGCACAACACAATCAAAATACTTTGCCCCAACTTAACAGTGAGGTTGTCAATCTCACCGGCTTGCTGTAAACAAAGGATTAATCGTATGGTGTGGAAAATGATGTTTGTATGCGAAGAACAGTAAAGAACAATGTTTGCAGTAGATTGTATTCAGATGTAAAAGAATTGGACCGGGGTCCACAGTTCACTAGTGGTGTCTCTCCAATAAGATAAATAGCATGTTGGGTGAACAAATTACAGTTGGGCAATTGACAAATAGAGAGGGCATAACAATGCACATACATATCATGATGAGTAAAGTGAGATTCAATCGGGCATTACGACAAAGTACATAGACCGCTATCTAGCATGCATCTATGCCTAAAAAGTCCACCTTGGGTTAGCATCCGCACCCCTTCCAGTATTAAGTTGCAAACAACAGACAATTGCATTAAGTATGGTGCGTAATGTAATCAACACAAATATCCTTAGACAAATCATTGATGTTTTATCCCTAGTGGCAACAGCATATCCACAACCTTAGAACTTTATGTCACTGTCCCAGATTCAATGGAGGCATGAACCCACTATCGAGCATAAGTACTCCCTCTTGGAGTTACAAGTATCAACTTGGCCAGAGCCTCTACTAGCAACGGAGATCATGCAAGATCATAAACAACACATATATGATAGATTGATAATCAACATAACATAGTATTCCATATTCATCGGATCCCAACAAACACAACATGTAGCATTAAAAATAGATGATCTTGATCATGATAGGCAGCTCACAAGATCTAACATGATAGCACAAGAGGAGAAGACAACCATCTAGCTACTGCTATGGACCCATAGTCCAGAGGTGAACTACTCACACATCAGTCCGGAGGCGATCATGGCGATGAAGAGTCCTCCAGGAGATGATTCCCCTCTCCGGCAGGGTGCCGGAGGGGATCTCCTGAATCCCCCGAGATGGGATTGGCGGCGGCGGCGCCTCAGTAAGGTTTTCCATATCGTGGCTCTCGGTACTGGGGTTTTCGTGACGAAGGCTTTAAGTAGGCGGAAGGGCAGAGTCGGGGGCGTCACGAGTGGCCCACACACCAGGGCGGCGTGGGCCCCTCCTTGGCCGCGCCGCCTTAGTGTGTCGCCACCTCGTCGCCCCACTTCGTAATCCTTTCGGTCTTCTGGAAGCTTCGTGGAAAATAAGACCCTGGGCGTTGATTTCATCCAATTCCGAGAATATTTCCTTTGTAGGATTTCTGAAACAAAAAACAGCAGAAAACATCAACTGGCTCTTCGGCATCTCGTCAATAGGTTAGTGCCGGAAAATGCATAATAATGACATAAAGTGTGTATAAAACATGTGAGTATCATCATAAAAGTAGCATGAAACATAAGAAATTGTAGATACGTTTGAGACGTATCAAGCATCCCCAAGCTTAGTTCCTACTCGCCCTCGAGTAGGTAAACGATAACAAGGATAATTTCTGAAGTGACATGCTATCATAATCTTGATCAATACTATTGTAAAGCATATGATATGAATGAAGTGATTCGAAGCAATGGTAAAGACAATGAATAAACAACTGAATCATATAGCAAAGACTTTTCATGAATAGTACTTTCAAGACAAGCATCAATAAGACTTGCATAAGAGTTAACTCATAAAGCAATAGATTCTTAGTAGAAAGCTTTAAAGCAACACAAAGGAAGATATAAGTTGCAGCGGTTGCTTTCAACTTCAACATGTTTATCTCATGGATAATTGTCAACACAAAGTAATATGATGAATGCAAATAAGCAAGTATGTAGGAATCAATGCACACCGTTGACACAAGTGTTTGCTTCTAAGATAGAAAGAAGTAGGTAAACTGACTCAACATAAAATTAAAAGAAAGGGCCCTTCGCAGAGGGAAGCATGGATTGCTATATTTGTGCTAGAGCTTTTATTTTGAAAACATAGAAACAATTTTGTCAACGGTAGTAATAAAGCATATGTGTTATGTATAAGATATCTTATAAGTTGCAAGCCTCATGCATAGTATACCAATAGTGCCCGCACCTTGTCCTAATTAGCTTGGATTTACATGGATTATCATTGCATAACATATGTTTCAACCAAGTGTCACAAAGGGGTACCTCTATGTCGCATGTACAAAGGTCTAAGGAGAAAGTTCGCATTGGATTTCTCGCTTTTGATTATTCTCAACTTAGACATCCATACCGGGACAACATAGACAACAGATAATTGACTCCTCTTTAATGCATAAGCATTCAACAACGGATAAAATTCTCATATGAGATTGAGGATTGTTGTCCAAACTGAAACTTCCACCATGGATCATGGCTTTAGTTAGCGGCCCAATGTTCTTCTCTAACAATATGCATACTCAAACCATTTGATCATGATAAATCACCCTTACTTCAGACAAGACGAACATGCATAGCAACTCACATGATATTCAACAAAGGTGTAATAGTTGATGGCGTCCCCAGGAACATGGTTACCGCTCAACAAGCAACTTATTAAGAAATAAGATACATAAGCTACATATTCAATACCACAATAGTTTTTAAGCTATTTTTTCCATGAGCTATATATTGCAAAGACAAAGAATGGAATTTTAAAGGTAGCACTCAAGCAATTTACTTTGGAATGGCAGATAAATACCATGTAGTAGGTATGTATGGTGGACACAAGTGGCATAGTTTTTGGCTCAAGGATTTTGGATGCACGAGAAGTATTCCCTCTCAATACAAGGCTTAGGCTAGCAAGGTTGTTTGAAGCAAACACAAGTATGAACCGGTGATGTCTACGCGCGCTTCTATTCCTGTAGACAGTGTTGGGCCTCCAAGAGCAGAGGTTTGTAGAACAACAGCAAGTTTTCCCTTAAGTGGATCACCCAAGGTTTATCGAACTCAGGGAGGAAGAGGTCAAAGATATCCCTCTCAAGCAACCACCGCAATCACGATACAAGAAGTCTCTTGTGTCCCCAACACACCTAATACACTTGACAGATGTATAGGTGCACTAGTTCGGCGAAGAGATAGTGAAATACAAGTGGTATGAATGAATATGAGCGAGTAGTAACAATGGCGAGAAAATAGCTTGCTGGCGTGCGATTGATGGTGGTAATATTGCGGGAAGTAAAGATGCGAGTAGAACGAGTAAATAAGCGATGATTGCGGTATTTGGAAACAAGGCATAGGGATCATACTTTCACTAGTGGACACTCTCAACATTGCAATCATAATGGAATATAAATAAGCACTTCACTATGCTATTCGAATTACTCTACGGCAAGATAACGAATACTAATTCATCATGTAGGCAAACCTTAAAGATGTATTCCCAAGTACTAATAAACACCTCACGCTGTCACTTGTGAGCATTCATAGGAGGTACTAACACACCACAATTTCATAGAGACATCCAACTCAAATCATAACTCGGTGAATAAGTATTACGTGAAATATAGCCTAAGAGACCCACACGGTGCACACACTGTCACCTTTACACACGTGGGACAAGGAGTCTCCGGAGATCACATAAGTAAAATCCACTTGAATAGCATAACGACATCTAGATTACAAGAGGGCTACAATTGATCACATAATAAAACCACTCTACACTCTCTTGTTGGATGATGAACACCATTAATTGTGTAGGGCTACAAGAGCACCTCAATGCCGGAGTTAACAAGCTCCACAACATTCGATGTTCATATTTAAATAACCTTAGAGTGCATGATAGACCAACGCAATTATACCGAGTACTAACATAGCATGCACACTGTCACCATCAAGTTATGAAAGGAGGAATAGATCACATCAATACCATCATAGTAATAGTTAACTTCATAATCTACAAGAGATCACAATCATAAACTACGCCAAGTACTACATGATGCACACACTGTCACCATTACATCATGGAGGAGGAATATAGTACTTTAATAACATCACTAGAGTAGCACATAGATTAATAGTGATACAAAGCTCATCATATGGATCTCAATCATGTAAGGCAGCTCATGAGATCATTGTATTGAAGTACATGGGAGAGAGATTAACTACATAGCTACCGGTACAGCCCTTAGCCTCGATGGAGAACTACTCCCTCCTCATCATAGGAGACAGCAGCGTTGATGAAGATGGTGGTGGTGTCGATGGAGATGCCTTACGGGGCACTTCCCCGTCCGGCGGCGTGCCGGAACAGAGACTTCTGTCCCCCAGATCTTGGCTTCGCGATGGCGGCGGCTCTGGAAGGTTTCTCGTACCGTGGCTTATTCGTCTCGAAGATTTAGGTCAGGAGGCTTCTTATAGGCGAAGAGTCGGAGTCGGAGGGGCCACGGGGCCTCCTCACACTAGGCCCCCCCCCCCTTGGGCCGCGCCGCCACCATGTGTGGTGGCCCTGGGCCTCTCCTCTGGCCCCTCTCTGGCTCTCTGGAAGCTTCCTTGAATTATAAGATACTGGGCATTGATTTCTTCCAATTCCGAGAATATTTCCTTACTAGGATTTCTGAAAGCAAAAACTGCAGAAAACAGGAACTGGCACTTCGGCATCTTGTCAATAGGTTAGTTCCGGAAAATGCGTAATAATGATGTAAAGTGTGTATAAAACATGTGTGTATCATCATAAAAGTAGCATGGAACATAAGAAATTATAGATACGTTTGAGACGTATCAACCGGTACAGCAAAACTTACATAAGAACATATTGCAAGCATTATAAGACTCTACACTGTCTTCCTTGTTGTTCAAATCCTCACCAGAAAATATCTAGACTTTAGAGAGACCAATCATGCAAACCAAATTTCAACAAGCTCTATGGTAGTTCTTCATTAATAGGTGCAAAGTACATGATGCAAGAGCTTAGACATGATCTATTTGAGCACAACAATTGCCAAGTATCAATTTATTCAAGACATTATACCAATTACCACATGTAGCATTTTCTGTTTCCAACCATATAACAATGAACGAAGCAGTTTCAACCTTCGCCAAGAACATTAAGAGTAAAGCCAAGAACACATGTGTTCATATGCAACAGTGGAGCGTGTCTCTCTCCCATATAAAGAATGCTAGGATCCGATTTTATTCAAACAAAAAACAAAAACAAAAACATCCGGACGCTCCAAGTAAAGCACATAAGATGTGACGGAATAAAAATATAGTTTCACTACAGGTGACTTGATAAGTTGTCGATGAACAAGGGGATGCCTTGGGCATCCCCAAGCTTAGATGCTTGAGTCTTCTTGAAATATGCAGGGATGTACCACGGGGGCATCCCCAAGCTTAGAGTTTTCACTCTCCTTGATCATATTGTATCATCCTCCTCTCTTGATTCTTGAAAACTTCCTCCACACCAAACTCAAAACAAACTCATTAGAGGGTTAGTACATAATCAAAAATTCACATATTCAGAGGTGACATAATCATTCTTAACACTTCTGGACATTACACAAAGCTACTGAAAATTAATGGAACAAAGAAATCCATCAAACATAGCAAAACAGGCAATGCGAAATAAAAGGCAGAATCTGTCAAAACAGAACAGTACGTAAAGACGAATTTTTCTGGGGCACTTAACTTGCTCAGACGAAAATGCTCAAATTGAATGAAAGTTGCGTACATATCTGACGATCACGCACGTAAATTGGCAGATTTTTCTGAGTTATCTACAGACGGGGCTGCTCAATTTCGTGACAGTAAGAAATCTGTTTCTGTGCAGTAATCCAAATCTAGTATCATCTTTACTATCAAAGACTTTACTTGGCACAACAATGCAATAAAATAAAGATAAGGAGAGGTTGCTACAGTAGTAACAACTTCCAAGACTCAAATATAAAACAAAAGTGCTGTAGTAAAATAATGGGTTGTCTCGCATAAGCGCTTTTCTTTAACGCCTTTCAGCTTGGCGCAGAAAGTGTGAATCAAGTATTATCAAGAGATGAAGCATCAACATCATAATTTGTTCTAATAATAGAATCAAAAGGTAACTTCATTCTCTTTCTAGGGAAGTGTTCCATACCTTTCTTGAGAGGAAATTGATATTTAATATTACCTTCCTTCATATCAATAATAGCACCAACAGTTCGAAGAAAAGGTCTTCCCAAAATAATGGGACAAGATGCATTGCATTCAATATCCAAGACAACAAAATAAACGGGGACAAGGTTATTGTTAACCGTAATGCAAACATTATCAATCCTCCCCAAATGTTTCTTTGTAGAATTATCAGCAAGATTAACATCCAAATAACAATTTTTCAATGGTGGCAAGTCAAGCATATTATAGATTTTCTTAGGCATAACGGAAATACTTGCACCAAGATCACATAAAGCATTACAATCAAAATCATTGACCTTCATCTTAATGATGGGCTCCCATCCATCTTCGAACTTCCTAGGAATATAAGTTTCAAGTTTTAATTTCTCTTCTCTAGCTTTAATGAGAGCATTTGTAATATGTTTTGTAAAGGCCAAATTTATAGCACTAGCATTAGGACTTCTAGCAAGTTTTTGTAAGAACTTTATAACTTCAGAGACGTGACCATCATCAAAATTTAAATCATTATGATCTAAAGCAATGGGATCATTGTCCACAATATTTTGAAAAATTTCAGCAGTTTTATCGCAAGCAGTTTCAGCAGTTTTAGCAGTTTTAGGCAGTTTTGAACGCTTTGCATTAGGAGTAGAAACATTGCCAACACCAATTATTTACCATTGATAGTAGGGGGTGTAGCAACATGTGAAGCATCAACATTACTAGTGGTGGTAATAGTCCAAACTTTTGCAACATTATTCTCTTTAGCATTTTCTTCTTTTTCCCACCTAGCACGCAATTCAGCCATCAATCTAATATTTTCATTAATTCGAACTTGGATGGAATTTTATGTAGCAAATGACTTAATATCTTTATCTTCATTAGGCATAACTTTCAATTTCAAAAGATCAACATCAGCAGCAACACTATCAACTTTAGAAGCAAGAATATCAATTTTTTCAAGCTTTTCTTCAACAGATTTGTTAAAAGCAGTTTGTGTACTAATAAATTCTTTGAGCATGGCTTCAAGACCAGAGGGTACACTCCTATTATTGTTGTAAGAATTACCATAACAATTAGCATAACCATTGCCATTATTAGAAGGATATGGCCTATAGTTGTTACCAGAATTATTCCTATAAGCATGGTTGTTGAAATTATTATTTTTAATGAAGTTCACATCAACATGCTCTTCTTGAGCAACCAATGAAGCTAAAGGAACATTATTAGGATCAACATTAGATCTACCATTCACAAGCATAGACATAATAGCATCAATCTTATCACTCAAGGAGGAGGTTTCTTCAACAAATTTACCTTCTTACCTTGCAGAGCTCTTTCCGTGTGCCATTCAGAGTAATTAATCATCATATCATCAAGAAGTTTTGTTGCGGCGCCTAGAGTGATGGACATAAAAGTACCTCCAGCAGTAGAATCCAATAGGTTCGTGAAGAAAAATTCAATCCTGCATAAAAGGTTTGGATGATCATCCAAGTAGTCAGTCCATGGGTAGGGCAATTCTTGACAAAAAAATTCATTCTTTCCCATGCTTGAGCAACATGCTCATTATCCAATTGCTTAAAATTCATTATGCTACTTCTCAAAGATATAATTTTAGCAGGAGGATAATATCTACCAATGAAAGCATCCTTACATTTAGTCCATGAATCAATACTATTCTTAGGCAAAGATAGCAACCAATCTTTAGCTCTTCCTCTTGAGGAAACAAATTTAATTTTATAATGTCACCATCTACATCCTTATATTTTTGCATTTCACAAAGTTCAACAAAATTATTAAGATGGGCAGCAGCATCATCAGAACTAACACCAAAAAATTGCTCTCTCGTAACAAGATTTAGTAAAGCAGGTTTGATTTCAAAAAATTCTGTTGTAGTAGCAGGTGGAGCAATAGGTGTGCATATGAAATCATTATTATTTGTGCTAGTGAAGTCACACAACTTGGTATTCTCAGGAGTATTCATTTTAGCAGTAGTAAATAAAGCAAACTAAATAAATAAATGCAAGTAACTAATTTTTTTTGTGTTTTTAATATAGAGAACGCAAACAAGAGAATAAATAAAGTAAAGCAAGTAACTAATTTTTTGTATTTTTGGTATAAGAAAGCAAACAAAGCAGTAAATAAAATAAAGTAAAGCAAGACAAAAACAAAGTAAAGAGATTGGAAGTGGGAGACTCCCCTTGCAGCGTGTCTTGATCTCCCCGGCAACGGCGCCAGAAAAGTAGCTGCTGACGTGGAAGTTGGATTACAACGGTGCCAGAAAGTAGCTTCCTTGTAACGGTAAAGCACTCGTCCGTTGGGAACCCCAAGAGGAAGGTATGATGAGTACAGCAGCAAGTTTTCCCTCAGTAAGAAACCAAGGTTTATCGAACCAGTAGGAGTCAAGGAACACGTGAAGGTTGTTGGTGGCGGAGTGTAGTGCGACGCAACACCAGGGATTCCGGCGCCAACGTGGAACCTGCACAACACAATCAAAATACTTTGCCCCAACTTAACAGTGAGGTTGTCAATCTCACCGGCTTGCTGTAGACAAAGGATTAATCGTATGGTGTGGAAAATGATGTTTGTATGCGAAGAACAGTAAAGAACAATGTTTGCAGTAGATTGTATTCAGATGTAAAAGAATTGGACCGGGGTCCACAGTTCACTAGTGGTGTCTCTCCAATAAGATAAATAGCATGTTGGGTGAACAAATTACAGTTGGGCAATCGACAAATAGAGAGGGCATAACAATGCACATACATATCATGATGAGTAAAGTGAGATTCAATCGGGCGTTACGACAAAGTACATAGACCGCTATCCAGCATGCATCTATGCCTAAAAAGTCCACCTTCGGGTTAGCATCCGCACCCCTTCCAGTATTAAGTTGCAAACAACAGACAATTGCATTAAGTATGGTGCGTTATGTAATCAACACAAATATCCTTAGACAAAGCATTGATGTTTTATCCCTAGTGGCAACAGCACATCCACAACCTTAGAACTTTCTGTCACTGTCCCAGATTCAATGGAGGCATGAACCCACTATCGAGCATAAGTACTCCCTCTTGGAGTTACAAGTATCAACTTGGCCAGAGCCTCTACTAGCAACGGAGAGCATGCAAGATCATAAACAACACATATATGATAGATTGATAATCAACATAACATAGTATTCCATATTCATCGGATCCCAACAAACACAACATGTAGCATTACAAATAGATGATCTTGATCATGATAGGCAGCTCACAAGATCTAACATGATAGCACAAGAGGAGAAGACAAGCATCTAGCTACTGCTATGGACCCATAGTCCAGAGGTGAACTACTCACACATCAGTCCGGAGGCGATCATGGCGATGAAGAGTCCTCCGGGAGATGATTCCCCTCTCTGGCAGGGTGCCGGAGGGGATCTCCTGAATCCCCCGAGATGGGATTGGCGGCAGCGGCGCCTCAGTAAGGTTTTCCGTATCGTGGCTCTCGGTACTAGGGTTTTCACGACGAAGGCTTTAAGTAGGCGGAAGGGTAGGTATAGAGGCGGCGCGAGGGCCCCACACGCCAGGGCGGTGCGGCCCTAGTGTGGCGGCGCCTCGTCGCCCCACTTCGTAATCCTTTCGGTCTTCTGGAAGCTTCGTGGAAAAATAAGACCCTGGGCGTTGATTTCGTCCAATTCCGAGAATATTTCCTTTGTAGGATTTCTGAAACCAAAAATAGCGAGAAAACAAGCAATCGGCTCTTCGGCATCTCGTTAATAAGTTAGTGCCGGAAAATGCATAATAATGACATAAAGTGTGTATAAAACATGTGAGTATCATCATAAAAGTAGCATGGAACATAAGAAATTATAGATACGTTTGAGACGTATCAGTCAATAATCAACTTGACATATTATTCCATATTCATCGGATCCCAACAAACACAACATGTAGCATTACAAATAGATGATCTTGATCATGATAGGCAGCTCACAAGATCTAAACATGATAGCACAAGAGGAGAAGACAACCATCTAGCTACTGCTATGGACCCATATTCCAAGGATGAACTACTCACGCATCAGTCCGGAGGCGATCATGGTGATGTAGAGTCCTCCGGGTGATGATTCCCCTCTCCGGCAGGGTGCCGGAGGCGATCTCCTGAATTCTCCGAGATGGGATTGGCGGCGGCAGCGTCTCTGGAACTTTTCTCGTATCGTGGCTCTCGGTAATAGGGTTTTTGCGACGGAGAGAATAAATAGGCGAAGAGGCAGAGTCGGGAGGCGCTCGAGGGGCCCACACCCTAGGGCGGCGCGCCTCCCTTCCTAGCCGCGCCGCCAGGCGGTGTGGGGCCACCTCGGCTCTTCTTTGTCTCCTCTTCGAACTTCTGGAAGGCTCCGTGGAAAATAAGACCGTGGGCTTTTGTTTCGTCCAATTCCGAGAATATTTCCTGTGTAGGATTTCTGGAACCAAAAACAGCAGAAAACAGGAACTGGCGCTTCGGCATCTTGTTAATAGGTTAGTGCCGGAAAATGCATAATAATGATATAAAGTGTATATAAAACATGTGAGTATTGTCATAAAACTAGCATGGAACATAAGAAATTATAGATACGTTTGAGACGTATCAAGCATCCCCAGGCTTAGTTCCTACTCGCCCTCGAGTAGGTAAACGATAACAAGGATAATTTCTGAAGTGACATGCTACTATCATAATCTTGATCAATACTATTGTAAAGCATATGAGATGAACGAAGTGATTCGAAGCAATGGTAAAGATAATGACTAAACAACTGAATCATATAGCAAAGACTTTTCATGAATAGTACTTTCAAGACAAGCATCAATAAGTCTTGCATAAGAGTTAACTCATAAAGCAATAAATTCTTAATAGAAGGTTTTGAAGCAATACAAAGGAAGATATAAGTTTCAGCAGTTGCTTTCAACTTCAACATGTATATCTCATGGATAATTGTCAACACAAAGTAATATGATGAATGCAAATAAGCAAGTATGTAGGAATCAATGCACACAGTTGACACAAGTGTTTGCTTCTAAGATAGAAAGAAGTAGGTAAACTGACTCAACATAAAGTAAAAGAAAGGCCCTTCGCAGAGGGAAGCAGGGATTACTCTTTGTGCTAGAGCTTTTTATTTTGAAAACATAGAAACAATTTTGTCAATGGTAGTAATAATTCATATGTGTTATGCATAAAACATCCTATAAGTTGCAAGCCTCATGCATCGAATACCAATAGTGCTCGCACCTTGTCCTAATTAGCTTGGATTTCCATGGATTATCATTGCATTACATATGTTTCAACCAAGGTCCAAGGAGATAGATCGCATTTGATTTCTCGTTTTTGATAGATCTCAACTCGAGGACATCCATACCGGGACAACATAGAAAACAGATAATGGAATCCTCTTTAATGCTTTAAGCATTCAACAACGAGATAATATTCTCATAAGAGATTGAGGATTAATGTCCAAACTGAAACTTCCACCATGATACATGGCTTTGGTTGGCGGCCCAATGTTCTTCTCTAACAATATGCATACTCAAACCATTTAATCATGACAAATTACCCTTACTTCAAACAAGACGAACATGCATAGCAACTCACATGATATTCAACAAAGTGTAACAGTTGATGGCGTCCCCAGAAACATGGTTACCGCTCAACAAGCAACTTATAAGAAATAAGATACATAAGCTACATATTCTTTACCACAATAGTTTTTAAGCTACTTTCCCATGAGCTATATATTGCAAAGACAAGGAATGAAATTTTAAAGGTAGCACGCAAGCAATTTACTTTGGGATGGCAGAGAAATACCACATAGTAGGTAGTTATGATGTACACAAATGGCATAGGTTTTGGCTCAAGGTTTTGGATGCACGAGAAGCATTCCCTCTCAGTACAAGGATTTGGCTAGCAAGGTTGTTTGAAGCAAACACAAGTATGAACCGATACAGACAAAACTTACATAAGAACATATTGCAAGCATTATAAGACTCTACACTATCTTCCTTGTTGTTCAAACACATTTACCAGAAAATATCTAGACTTTAGAGAGACCATTCATGCAAACCAAATTTCAACAAGCTCTACAACAATTCTCCACTAATAGGTGCAAACTACATGATGCAAGAGCTTAAACATGATCTATTTGAGAGCTCAAAACAATTTCCAAGTATCAAATTATTCAAGACCATATACTAATTACCACATGAAGCATTTTCTGTTTCCAACCAAATAGCAATGAACGAAGCGGTTTTCAACCTTCGCCATGAACATTAAAAGTAAAGCTAAGAACACCAGTGTTCATATGAACAAGCGGAGCGTGTCTTTCTTCCACACAAAGAATGCTAGGATCCGATTTTATTCAGGCACAAACAAAAATAAAAACATACAGACGCACCAAGTAAAGCACATAAGATGTGACGGAATAAAAATATAGTTTCACTAGAGGTGACCTGATAAGTTGTCGATGAAGAAGGGGATGCCTTGGGAATCCCCAAGCTTAGATGCTCGAGTCTTCTTGAAATATGCAGGGATGAACCACGGGGGCATCCCCAAGCTTAGACTTTTCACTCTTCTTGATCGTATTATATCATCCTCCTCTCTTGACCCTTGAAAACTTCCTCCACACCAAACTCAAAACAATCTCATTAGAGGGTTAGTACATAATCAAAAATTCACATGTTCAGAGAGGACACAATCATTTTCAACACTTCTGGACATTGCCCAAAGCTACTGAAAGTTAATGGAACAAAGAAATCCATTCAACACAGTAAAAGAGGCAATGTGAAATAAAAGGCAGAATCTGTCAAAACAGAATAGTCCGTAAAGACGAATTTTTTAGAGGCACTTAACATGCTCAGATGAAGAAGCTCAAACTGAATGAAAGTTGCGTACATATCTGAGGATTACTCATGATTTTTCGCAGATTTTTCTGAGTTTCCTACAGAGAGATCTACTCAAATTCGTGAAAACAAGAAATCTGTTTCTGCGCAGAAATCCAAATCTAGTATCAACCTTACTATCAAAGACTTTACTTGGCACAACAATGCAATAAAATAAAGATAAGAAGAGGTTGCTACAGTAGTAACAATTTCCAAGACACAAATATAAAACAAAAATTGCAGAAATAAAATAATGGGTTGTCTCCCATAAGCGCTTTTCTTTAACGCCTTTCAGCTAGGCGCAAAAAGTGTAAATCAAGTATTATCAAGAGATGAAGCATCAACATCATAATTTGTTCTAATAGTAGAATCAAAAGGCTACTTCATTCTATTTTTAGGGAAGTGTTCCATACCTTTCTTAAGAGGGAATTGATACTTAATATTTCCTTCCTTCATATCAATAATAGCACCAACAGTTCGAAGAAAGGGTCTTCCCAAAATAATAGGACAAGATGCATTGCATTCAATATCCAAGACAACAAAATCAACGGGGACAAGGTTATTGTTAACCGTAATGTGAACATTATCAATCCTCCCCAAAGGTTTCTTTATAGAATTATCAGGAAGATTAACATCCAAATAACAATTTTTCAATGGTGGCAAGTGATACGTCTCAAACGTATCTATAATTTCTTATGTTCCATGCTACTTTCATGATGATACTCACATGTTTTATACATATTTTATGTCATATTTATGCATTTTCCGGCACTAACCTATTGACAAGATGCCGAAGAGCCAGTTGCTGTTTTCTGCTGTTTTTGGTTTCAGAAATCCTAGTAAGGAAATATTCTCGGAATTGGACGAAATCAACGCCCAGGGTCTTATTTTTCCACGAAGCTTCCAGAAGACCGAAAGGATCACGACGTGGGGCGCCGAGGCGCCGCCACACTAGGGCCGCGCGGCCCAAGGGGGGCCCACGCCGCCCTAGCGTGTGGCCCCCCTCGTCAGCCCCCTGACCTTCCCTTCCGCCTACTTAAAGCCTTCGTCCCGAATATCCCAGTACCGAGAGCCACGATACGGAAAACCTTCCAGAGACGCCGCCGCCGCCAATCCCATCTCGGGGGATTCAGGAGATCGCCTCCGGCACCCTGCCGGAGAGGGGAATCATCTCCCGGAGGGCTCTTCATCGCCATGATCACCTCCGGATTGATGTGTGAGTAGTTCACCCCTGGACTATGGGTCCATACCAGTAGCTAGATGGTTGTCTTCTCCTCATTGTGCTATCATGTTAGATCTTGTGAGCTGCCTATCATGATCAAGGTCATCTATTTGTAATGCTACATGTTGCGTTTGTTGGGATCCGATGAATATGGAATACTATGTTATGTTGATTATCAATCTATCATCTATGTGTTGTTTATGATCTTGCATGCTCTCCGTTGCTAGTAGAGGCTCTGGCCAAGTTGATACTTGTAACTCCAAGAGGGAGTAATTATGCTCGATAGTGGGTTCATGCCTCCATCAAATGCGGGACGAGTGACGTGAAAGTTCTAAGGTTGTGGATGTCTCGTTGCCACTAGGGATAAAACATCGATGTTTTGTCTAAGGATATTTGTGTTGATTACATTACGCATCATACTTAATGCAATTGTCTGTTTTTTGCAACTTAATACTGGAAGGGGTGCAGATGCTAACCCGAAGGTGGACTTTTTAGGCATAGATGCATGCTGGATAGCGGTCTATGTACTTTGTCGTAATGCCCAATTGAATTTCACACTACTCATCATGATATGTATGTGCATTGTTATGCCCTCTTTATTTGTCACATGCCCAACTATAATTTGTTCACCCAACATGCTATTTCTTATCGGAGAGACACCTCTAGTGAACTGTGGACCCCGGTCCATTCTTTTATATCGAATACAATCTACTGCAATACTTGTTCTTACCGTTCTTCGCAAACATCATTTTCCACACCATACATTTAATCCTTTGTTTACAGCAAGCCGGTGAGATTGACAACCTCACTGTTAAGTTGGGGCAAAGTATTTTGATTGTGTTGTGCAGGTTCCACGTTGGCGCCGGAATCCCTGGTGTTGCGCCGCACTACACTCCATCACCAACAACCTTCACGTGTTCCTTGACTCCTACTGGTTCGATAAACCTTGGTTTCTTACTGAGGGAAAACTTGCTGCTGCACTCATCATACCTTCCTCTTGGGGTTCCCAACGGACGAGTGCTTTACCGTCACAAGGAAGCTACTTTCTGGCACCGTTGCAATCCAACTCCCACGTCAACAGCTACTTTTCTGGCGCCGTTGCCGGGGAGATCAAGACACGCTGCAAGGGGAGTCTCCTACTTCCAATCTCTTTACTTTGTTTTTGTCTTGCTTTACTTTATTTTATTTACTGCTTTGTTTGCTCATTATATCAAAAATACAAAAAAATTAGTTACTTGCTTTACTTTATTTATTATCTTGTTTGCGTTCTCTATATTAAAAACACAAAAAAAATTAGTTACTTGCATTTACTTTATTTAGTTTGCTTTTTTTACTACTGCTAAAATGAATACTCCTGAGAATACCAAGTTGTGTGACTTCACTAGCACAAATAATAATTATTTTCTATGCACACCTATTGCTCCACCTGCTACTACAGCAAAAAAATTTGAAATTAAACCTGCTTTACTAAATCTTGTTATGAGAGAGCAATTTTCTAGTGTTAGTTTTGATGATGCTGCTGCCCATCTTAATAATTTTGTTGAACTTTGTGAAATGCAAAAGTATAAGGATGTAGATGGTGACATTATAAAATTAAAATTGTTTCCTTTCTCCTTAAGAGGAAGAGCTAAAGATTGGTTGCTATCTTTGCCTAAGAATAGTATTGATTCATGGACTAAATGTAAGGATGCTTTTATTGGTAGATATTATCCTCCTGCTAAAATTATATCTTTGAGAAGTAGCATAATGAATTTTAAGCAATTGGATAATGTCATGTTGCTCAAGCATGGGAAAGAATGAAATCTTTGGTCAAAAATTGCCCTACCCATGGACTGACTACTTGGATGATCATCCAAACCTTTTATGCGGGATTGAATTTTTCTTCGCGGAACCTATTGGATTCAGCTGCTGGAGGTACTTTTATGTCCATCACTCTAGGCGCCGCAACAAAACTTCTTGATGATATGATGATTAATTACTCTGAATGGCACACGGAAAGAGCTCCACAAGGTAAGAAGGTAAATTCTATTGAACAAACCTCCTCCTTGAGTGATAAGATTGATGCTATTATGTCTATGCTTGTGAATGGTAGATCTAATGTTGATCCTAATAATGTTCCTTTAGCTTCATTGGTTTCTCAAGAAGAGCATGTTGATGTGAACTTCATTAAAAATAATAATTTCAACAACCATGCTTATAGGAATAATTCTGGTAACAACTATAGGCCATATCCTTCTAATAATTGCAATGGTTATGTTAATTCTTATGGGAATTCTTACAACAATAATAGAAGTGTACCCTCTGGTCTTGAAGCCATGCTTAAAGAATTTATTAGTACACAAACTGCTGTTAACAAATCTGTTGAAGAAAAGCTTGGAAAAATTGATATTCTTGCTTCTAAAGTTGATAGTCTTACTGCTGATGTTGATCTTTTGAAATTGAAAGTTATGCCTAATGAAGATAAATATATTAAGTCATTTGCTACAGCAAACTCCATCCAAGTTCGAATTAATGAAAACATTAGATTGATGGCTGAATTGCGTGCTAGGTGGGAAAAAGAAGAAAATGCTAAAGAGAATAATGTAGCTAAAGTTTGGACTATTACCACCACTAATAATGCTAATGCCTCACATGTTGCTACACCCCCTACTATCAATGGTAAAATAATTGGTGTTAGCAATGTTTCTACTCCTAATGCAAAGCGTTCAAAACTGCCTGAAACTGCTAAAACTGCTGAAACTGCTTGTGATAAAACTGCTGAAATTTTTCAAAATGTTGGGGATAATGATCCCATTGCTTTAGATCATAATGGTTTAGATTTTGATGATTGTCACATCTCTGAAGTTCTAAAGTTCTTACAAAAACTTGCTAAAAGTCCCAATGCTAGTGCTATAAATTTGGCCTTTACAAAACATATTACAAATGCTCTCATTAAAGCTAGAGAAGATAAACTAAAACTTGAAAATACTATTCCTAGAAAGTTAGAAGATGGTTGGGAGCCCATCATTAAGATAAAGGTCAATGATTTTGATTGTAATGCTGTTATCACCAGGATTTGACCGAGTCAGAGGTGGGCCGCGATCAAGATGGATTTAAAGAATATACCTAGAAGAATTACGTGAATCGGCCTTACATGCAAAGTTTGGGCTAGTTGGCCCATGTATCTGTAACATAGTAGGATACGTGTCGTTTAGGTAAAGTTTGTCTCGTACACGGTGGGGATTATTCCCACGTTAGAAAGTCCCCTGGACTATAAATATGTATCTAGGGTTTATGGAATAAACAACAACCAACGTTCAACCACAAATCAATCTCGGCGCATCGCCAACTCCTTCGTCTCGAGGTTTTCTACCGGTAAGCATCATGCTGCCTAGATCGCATCTTGCGATCTAGGCAGCACAAGCTTTATGTTGTTCACGCGTTGCTCGTACTGAAGCCTTTTTGATGGCGAGCAACGTAGTTATCGTAGATATGTTAGGGTTAACATTGTTCTTCGTATCATATGCTATCGTAGTGCAACCCTTGCATATCTAGCCGCCCTCACACCTATCTTAGGTGTGGGGGCGGCACCCGCTTGATCATTATTTAGTAGATCCGATCCGTTACGGTTGCTCCTTGTTCTTCAAGGATTAGTTTAATATCTGCAATAGTTAGGCCTTACAAAGGGTTGGAGGATCCAGCGGCACGTAGGGTGTCGTTTGCTAGTCCTAGACAGGATGTTCCGGGGATCAACCTCGTGTTGGTTTTTAGGCCTTGTCTAGGATCGGCTTACGATCACCGTGCGTGGCCGCGAGGCCCAATCGTGAGTAGGATGATCCGATTATGCGGTGAAAACCCTAAATCGTCGTAGATCGCATTAGCTTTATCTTGATCAAGCAGGACCACCATATATTCGTGCACCTCGTACGAATCATGGGTGGATCGGCTCCTTGAGCCGATTCACAGGATAACCCGAGAGCCGATCGAGGCTCGTATTTAATGTTTACGTGTATGCCATGCAGGAAACTAAGCGAGGCATCTCCATCACCTTCCTGACCAGGTATAGGTCAGGTGGCACGCCCTTGCATCAGCATCGGACGTGTGTACCAGTGGCTTTGCGGGCCGTCGCTCGGAGGGACCAGGGCCAGCCGTAGCCCTAAGTTGTTCCCGGCTCTACTGTGTTGCCCGTCGCTGCCCGCCGGTGGGTTTTGACCGCAACACATTCTGGCACGCCCGGTGGGACAAGCTTCTTCATCAACCACATCGCCATCTACATCTGAGATGGCGGACGGCACTCCAGTCACGTACGAGGATCTGACCGACGAGCTCAAGAAGAAGTATGACGAGATCAAAGCAATCCTCGAAGCCGACCTCATCGGCTCTTTCCACAGAACCCGTTCACATGGCATCAGGTGGAAGGGGTTCTCGCCTAATGGTGCGCTCGATGGGATAGACCTCTCTGCCCCGTCAGAAGAACGCACCAGGTCCCTACGTCGGAGATCAACTACCCGGTGGCTCACTCGCCGCACCGCCACTCGAGAACCCGGTGAACACTCGGAGCGTGTCGCTCTCCGGTGATCCGGGAGATCATGAGGCACCGGTACTCTCCGTCGGGACCAGCTCTCGGGACACACCAAGGAGAGATGCCACTCCGGTCCCGTCCACCGCCGCCATTTGCGTTGGCAGCACCGGAAGTGCCGAATTCACCGGCATTCGTCGTCTACAAGATCGGTGGTGACCCTAGTGACCGCCGGCTCTTGCATGAGGCGCCTAAGGAGATCCCTCACGGGTACATGTGCACATACGTGCCAGACTGCGGTAACTGGGCGCTCACAAACCAGGCCGCAACATCAGGGACTTCTGGGAAAGCAGGAAGAACGTCGGCAACAGATCTTGAGAAGCAGACGTGGCTAACTAAATATGCCACCCCGACGAACCTCCAGAGCTCAGCTCCTGCAGTTGGCTCAGAGCTGGAAAAGCAAGCATGGCTGGCTAAGTACGCCACCCCGGCGAATCTTCAGAGTTCAACTCCTGCAGCCAGCACAGCGGATCAGATCAGTACTATACTGAGAGACCAGTTCGGCATGGTGCCGAAAAGGAGGGCAATCGGCTATTCCAAGCCGTACCCCGACGAGTACGAGTTGATCCCGCTACCACCTAAATATCGGCTCCCTGATTTCTCCAAATTCAGTGGATCAGATGGTTCCAGCTCCATCGAGCATGTGAGCCGATATTTGGCACAGCTAGGAACGGCCTCAATGTCGGATCCACTACGCGTGAGGTTCTTCTCACAGTCCCTCACGGGATCGGCTTTCGGGTGGTACACCTCGTTGCCACCAGACTCGATCCGGACTTGGAAGCAGTTGGAAGAACAGTTCCATACGCAGTACCACTCAGAGGCTTCCGAGTCCGGCCTTGCCGATCTAGCACAAATACGTCGAAGCGTGGAGAAACCGTGACAGAATACATCCAGCGCTTCAGAATCTTAGGAACCGATGTTATTCGGTTCGTGTGACCGAAAAGGAAGCGAGCCGAGTTGGCAGTGGCGGGCCTTGCAGCGCCGCTCAAGGACATGGCCTCCCAAGCAGACTACCCCTCACTGGCGCACATGGTTCAGAAACTGTCGGCATATGAACAGCACCACCCGGACTTGTACCAGGACAAATTCAAGCGTGCAGTAGTCCTGGTCGAAGCAGAGGAAGACGAAGTTTCTGCGGGAGATCAAGAGGTAGCAGTGGCTGAATGGACTCGGGGGGCAACCCCCGTGTCCTGCAAATGGGTTAAGCCACCAGGTCCGCCCAGGGGGTTTGATTTTGACGTGACCAAAACTGAGCAAATCTTCGACCTCTTGCTCAAGGAGAAGCAGTTGAAGGTACCCGAAGGTCTCAAATTCCCCACGGTTCAGGAGCTGAATGGAAAGCCATACTGCAAATGGCATAATTCGCTCTCCCATGCCACCAACGACTGCAGGGTGTGGCGTCAGCAGATCCAAATGGCGATAGAACGAGGACGACTGATTTTCAACCAGTACGCCATGAAGGTCGACACCCAACCCTTCCCCGCCGTTAACATGGTGGAGTGCACTTACCCTGAAGGTTGCCAGCCAGGATCCTCGTTCAGCATCAACATGGTAGGACTTGGACACCACGCTGGCAAGGATGGAGACGAGGGCAGCTGCTCTCGCAGCAAGGACACAGAGGAGGCCGCTCCATGCGATTGGCTCCGTCATGATGGCAAGCGCTACGTCACAGAGGGAGAAGTGAAGAACATAAGATATCAGCGACCCCTCTCTGATCACCTCCTCAACAAGTATGTGAGTCAGTATGACCAGCGCCGGCGATCCAGCGATGATGATGAAAGAGATCGTCTGGCTAGAGAAGCCCGAAGACATCATCGGCATGATCGCGAGGAGGAGGAGTGCGAACGCCGTGCCAAAGGAAAATCAAGGGAGCAAGACGACAACGATAGGCACTGGGACTGCCCCTTTTTCAGACACTGCTGGGATTCAGGAATGAGCCGATTGCCCACAATCGGCAATTGCCCAGCATGCAACCAGAAGAAGAAGGAGGCAGCCAACGTGTCGGTGTTCAAACGTCTAGGGCCTCTCCCAACACAAAGCAAACGCGTTGAGTCCCCTCGTTTGGAAGGTCTCGAGGATTCAGAAGACGAGGGAGAAGAAGAAGAAGACAGGTACCACCGTCCAAGGTGGTGCCCTGACGGACTCAGCCGTTCCCAAAAGCGCAGGGTTCAGCGGTTGCGCGGCTTGGAGGAAGCCGAGAGGTTATACCTGCATACGCTAAGGAAGGCGCGACCTGATCTGGCTGCGAAAGTTCAGCGAACCCTGGATGAAGAGGGTCGTCCACGGAAAATGGAGTGGCGCCCCAAGCAGAGGAAAGCCGATGATGAAACATCGGCCGGCACAAACATGGTGTTCATCCTTCCTTCGGAGTTCGGTGCTCCGGGATTAGACGAGGCACCCGTGGCACAACTTGATCTGCGGCCCACGGCCGGTTATCTTTGAGAAGCCACGAGAAAGAAGTTACGGACATCCGAAGGCCTTGTACTTGCGAGGTTATATCGATGGGAGGCCCGTCAATAAGATGCTGGTGGACACCGGAGCGGCAAGCCAACATTATGCCCTACTCTATGCTACGTCGGTTGGGACGCTCTAGCTCGGATCTAATCAAGACCAACGTGACATTGAGCGATTTCAATGGCCAAGCGTCTGACGCACAAGGTGTTCTGAACGTGGATCTGACCGTAGGAAGGAAAACTATCCCTACGACGTTCTTCGTCGTCGATAGCAAGAGCACCTATGCTGTTCTGCTAGGAAGAGATTGGATCCACGCCAACTGTTGCATTCCCTCCACGATGCACCAATGCATAATACAGTGGGATGGAGATGAGGTAGAGGTCGTCCGAGCCGATGACTCAGCCGAAATTTCAACGGCCGGCATGAACGCGTGGGAAGCAGCAGGCCAAGAGCCCCTCTCAGGTATCAATTTGGACGACTGCGAGCGCATCGACGTGACAAAGGGCAGGGTTAGGCTGGTTTTATCCACTGGCCTGACCATGTAACTAGGACAAACCGATGGCAAACGTGGCGAGGCTGATCCTTGTGATCGGCCCCAAAAAATCTATGAAGGAAAATTACAAGACCTTCATTGAGCGTTTCGATCAATATGGAGGCCGATTTTCAGCAATCGGCCAAAATTATCTTCACCACAGGTTCTGCTTACGTTCAACATTGATCTATTGGGCAGCGGTCACGTCGGCGGATGAGAGTCAACACGAATCCTAGCGGAGCCGACGTGCAAATACAGTGCCTTGGCTAACCACAAAGCCGATATCTGCAGTCACCTGGCAGATTCGGCTCGGGGGGCATCTAATCAGATGAACAGGTGCAGATGAACCTGTGTGCAGTGAAACATTGGGGGCCGATAGAAAAAATCGGCCAGTAAAAAAAATTTATGACACAAAGCCGATGCACAGTCATCGACTCTAGTATAATACTACGCAGGATCTACTGGCTGCGTGTTCAAACAATGAGAGCTTCACCTAGGTGGGGCCTTCTGCTTCCTCGAGGGGGCAAACAATGAGAGCTTCCTTAGCTGCAATCAGCCGATTGCAATGGTACTATCGGAGGTCAATGTTGGCGTACAACATTGGTTCAACAGGGGAAGAGGCAATCGATGGGGTCGAGAGCGGCTGACTCGGCAAGGTGGCTACCTCAGAATTATTTGAGTTCCAAGCCTTTAGTCTGATCTATGCATCCTCGTCGGTGTTCTCGCCTTGGTTGAGACTTGGGGGGCAGCTGGCCCGGTGGATGCTCTGTTTAGGAGCCGATTGATATGTCATCGGCTCATCCTTCGTGGCAACCTTCTTCACAGAATGATGAGTGCAGGCAGAAGAGGATCGCTGAAACTGGTGGGAGAAATTTAAGGGCCCTCTTGAAGATTCCACATTATCCACCAGATCTTAGGATCATCAGTTGAAGAATCAAAGGATGGATTTTAAAGGGCCGATGCGTTGCTATCGGCTCATGAAGCATTGGCTAAGAGGACAAATCGGCAAGGTCAGTATAAAGGGGAATCGGCTAATTTAAGCTCAAAGGAAATCGGCAAAATCAAATTAGGAGAAGTTCTTCATTGATAAGCAGGATTTCTTACATAAAGAGCTGATTGCTCTCAAAAGGAAATACTAGGGGGTACATTGCCCCATCTACTACTACTGGTCCTATGCTAGAAGTCCTATCTACGGGCCGTCACTGCCCTCGTCATCGCCATCGTCGCCGCCGTCGGCGCTACTCCCGGCGGGCTCGTCGTCGCTGCTCCAGTGGCCGCCGACCGGGCCTTCGTTGTCCTCATCCTCCTCGTCAGCGTCGTCGTCGTCGCTGTCGAAGTCGCTGAGGTTCCCCGGCCAGGGGCAGAACCGCTTGGCCGGCGGCTCATCGGAGGGGGTGTCAACCTCCTCCTCCTCCGTCTCCTCCTCCTCCTCAGGGGAGGTGAAGTCGTCGCAGGAGAAGCGATCATCATCGCTCTCCTCCTCCGTTTCCCCGTCGGCGAGGAAACGGAGGTCGCTCTCCCCGTCGGTCAGGGACTTGTCGTCCTCTGACCAGATGGAGAAGTCATGGCTAGACTCCTCCCCGGCCTCAATGGCGCGGCGGGTGTTGGCCGCGTGGACTTCCGCCGGGTTCGGATCCGGCGTCGGCTCGCGAGAGGAAGAGGACTGGGTGGAAAGATCCGATGAGACGGAGGAGGAAGAAGACATGGTGGCGCAGGAGGGCTTTTGGGAGTGCTAATGCGGAGGGGATGCGGAGGTAAACTGTGCGGAGCGGTTAAATAAAAGGGGATATAGTGGAAATTCAATGCCACAGCAGTTTCCGAGGAAGTGGTGCCTAAAAGAAAAAAAAACTGCCAGGTCACGCGGAGAAGTTGAGAAGGCAAGGCATCATGATGAAGGATACTGCGGCGGTTCTGCCACGACATGACCCGACGAAGGGAAAGCAGACTGATTTTGGAATTATCAATTCCAAAACCAGGGGGGCATGTGTTATCACCAGGATTTGACCGAGTCAGAGGTGGGCCGCGATCAAGATGGATTTAAAGAATATACCTAGAAGAATTACGTGAATTGGCCTTACATGCAAAGTTTGGGCTAGTTGGCCCGTGTATCTGTAACATAGTAGGATACGTGTCGTTTAGGTAAAGTTTGTCTCGTACACGGTGGGGATTATTCCCACGTTAGAAAGTCCCCTGGACTATAAATATGTATCTAGGGTTTATGGAATAAACAACAACCAACGTTCAACCACAAATCAATCTCGGCGCATCGCCAACTCCTTCGTCTCGAGGGTTTCTACCGGTAAGCATCATGCTGCCTAGATCGCATCTTGCGATCTAGGCAACACAAGCTTTATGTTGTTCACGCGTTGCTCGTACTGAAGCCTTTTTGATGGCGAGCAACGTAGTTATCGTAGATATGTTAGGGTTAGCATTGTTCTTCGTATCATATGCTATCGTAGTGCAACCCTTGCATATCTAGCCGCCCTCACACCTATCTTAGGTGTGGGGGCGGCACCCCGCTTGATCATTATTTAGTAGATCCGATCCGTTACGGTTGCTCCTTGTTCTTCAAGGATTAGTTTAATATCTGCAATAGTTAGGCCTTACAAAGGGTTGGAGGATCCAGCGGCACGTAGGGTGTCGTTTGCTAGTCCTAGACAGGATGTTCCGGGATCAACCTCGTGTTGGTTTTTAGGCCTTGTCTAGGATCGGCTTACGATCACCGTGCGTGGCCGCGAGGCCCAATCATGAGTAGGATGATCCGATTATGCGGTGAAAACCCTAAATCGTCGTAGATCGCATTAGCTTTATCTTGATCAAGCAGGACCACCATATATTCGTGCACCTCGTACGAATCATGGGTGGATCGGCTCCTTGAGCCGATTCACAGGATAACCCGAGAGCCGATCGAGGCTCGTATTTAATGTTTACGTGTATGCCATGCAGGAAACTAAGCGAGGCATCTCCATCACCTTCCCGACCAGGTATAGGTCAGGTGGCACGCCCTTGCATCGAGCATCGGACGTGTGTACCGGAGGCTTTGCGGGCCGTCGCTCGGAGGGACCAGGGCCAGCCGCAGCCCTAAGTTGTTCCCGGCTCTACTGTGTTGCCCGTCGCTGCCCGCCGGTGGGTTTTGACCGCAACAAATGCTTTATGTGATCTTGGTGCAAGTATTTCTGTTATGCCTGAGAAAATCTATAATATGCTTGACTTGCCACCATTGAAAAATTGTTATTTGGATATTAATCTTGCTGATAATTCTACAAAGAAACCTTTGGGGAGGATTGATAATGTTCGCATTACGGTTAACAATAACCTTGTCCCCGTTGATTTTGTTGTCTTGGATATTGAATGCAATGCATCTTGTCCCATTATTTTGGGAAGACCTTTTCTTCGAACCATTGGTGCTATTATTGATATGAAGGAAGGTAATATTAAATATCAATTTCCTCTCAAGAAAGGTATGGAACACTTCCCTAGAAAGAGAATGAAGTTACCTTTTGATTCTATTATTAGAACAAACTATGATGTTGATGCTTCATCTCTTGATAATACTTGATTCACACTTTCTGCGCCTAGCTGAAATGCGTTAAAGAAAAGCGCTTATGGGAGACAACCCATGATTTTACTACAGCACTTTTGTTTTATATTTGAGTCTTGGAAGTTGTTACTACTGTAGAAACCTCTTCTTATCTTTATTTTATTGCATTGTTGTGCCAAGTAAAGTCTTTGATAGTAGAGTTGATACTAGATTTGGATTGCTGCGCAGAAACAGATTTCTTACTGTCACGAATTTGAGTCGCCCCGTCTGTAGGTAACTCATAAAAATATGTCAATTTACTTGCGTGATCCTCAGATATATACGCAACTTTCATTCAATTTGAGAATTTTCATCTGAGCAAGTTTAGTGCCCCAGAAAAAATCGTCATTACGTACTATTCTGTTTTGACAGATTCTGCCTTTTATTTCGCATTGCCTGTTTTGCTATGTTTGATGGATTTCTTTATTCCATTAACTTTCAGTAGCTTTGTGCAATGTCCAGAAGTGTTAAGAATGATTATGTCACCTCTGAACATGTGAATTTTTGATTATGCACTAACCCTCTAATGAGTTTGTTTTGAGTTTGGTGTGGAGGAAGTTTTCAAGGATCAAGAGAGGAGGATGATACAATATGATCAAGGAGAGTGAAAGCTCTAAGCTTGGGGATGCCCCCGTGGTTCATCCCTGCATATTTCAAGAAGACTCAAGCATCTAAGCTTGGGGATGCCCAAGGCATCCCCTTCTTCATCGACAAATTATCAGGTTCCTCTAGTGAAACTATATTTTTATTCGGCCACATCTTATGTGCTTTTCTTGGAGCGTCTTTATGTTCTTGTTTTTGTTTTGTGTGAATAAAATTGGATCCTAGCATTCATTGTATGGGAGAGAGACACGCTCCGCTGTTGCGTATGAACACATATGTTCTTAGCTTTATTCTTAATGTTCATGGCGAAGTTTGAAACTGCTTCGTTAATTGTTATATGGTTGGAAACAGAAAATGCTACATGTGGTAATTGGTATAATGTCTTGAATAATTTGATACTTGGCAATTGTTGTGCTCATATAGATCATGTTTAAGCTCTTGCATCATGTACTTTGCACCTATTAATGAAGAAATACTGTAGAGCTTGTTAAAATTTGGTTTGCATGATTGGTCTCTCTAAAGTCTAGATATTTTCTGGTGAGGGTTTGAACAACAAGGAAGACAGTGTAGAGTCTTATAATGCTTGCAATATGTTCTTATGTAAGTTTTGTTGTACCGGTTCATACTTGTGTTTGCTTCAAACAACCTTGCTAGCCTAAGCCTTGTATTGAGAGGGAATACTTCTCGTGCATCCAAATCCTTGAGCCAAAAACTATGCCACTTGTGTCCACCATACTTACCTACTACATGGTATTTCTCTGCCATCCAAAGTAAATTGCTTGAGTGCTACCTTTAAAATTCCATTCTTTGTCTTTTCAATATATAGCTCATGGGAAAAATAGCCTTAAAAACTATTGTGGTATTGAATATGTACTTATGTATCTTATTTCTTAATAAGTTGCTTCTTAAAAACTATTTCACCTTTGTTGAATATCATGTGAGTTGCTATGCATGTTCGTCTTGTCTGAAGTAAGGGTGATTTATCATGATTAAATGGTTTGAGTATGCATATTGTTAGAGAAGAACATTGGGCCGCTAACTAAAGCCATGATCCATGGTGGAAGTTTCAGTTTGGACAACAATCCTCAATCTCATATGAGAATTTTATCTGTTGTTGAATGCTTATGCATTAAAGAGGAGTCCATTATCTGTTGTCTATGTTGTCCCGGTATGGATGTCTAAGTTGAGAATAATCAAAAGCGAGAAATCCAATGCGAACTTTCTCCTTAGACCTTTGTACATGCAACATAGAGGTACCCCTTTGTGACACTTGGTTGAAACATATGTTATGCAATGATAATCCATGTAAATCCAAGCTAATTAGGACAAGGTGCGGGCACTATTGGTATACTATGCATGAGGCTTGCAACTTATAAGATGTCTTATGCATAACACATATGAATTATTACTACCGTTGACAAAATTGTTTCTATGTTTTCAAAATAAAAGCTCTAGCACAAATATTGCAATCCATTCTTCCCTCTACGAAGGGATCATTCTTTTACTTTTATGTTGAGTTAGTTTACCTACTTCTTTCTACTTAGAAGCAAACACTTGTGTCAACCGTGTGCATTGATTCCTACATACTTGCTTATTTGCATTCATCATATTACTTTGTGTTGACAATTATCCATGAGATATACATGTTGAAGTTGAAAGCAACTGCTGAAACTTATATCTTCCTTTGTGTTGCTTCAAAGCTTTCTACTAAGAATCTATTGCTTTATGAGTTAACTCTTATGCAAGATTTATTGATACTTGTCTTGAAAGTACTATTCATGAAAAGTCTTTGCTATATGATTCAGTTGTTTAATCATTGTCTTTACCATTGCTTCGAATCACTTCATTCATTACATATGCTTACAATAGTATTGATCAAGATTATGATAGC
The DNA here is from genome assembly GCF_022539505.1 of Lolium rigidum. Lineage (NCBI taxonomy): Eukaryota > Viridiplantae > Streptophyta > Magnoliopsida > Poales > Poaceae > Lolium > Lolium rigidum. The sequence goes on from NC_061514.1 coordinate 139,835,976, forward strand.
ATGTCACTTAAGAAATTATCTTTGTTATCGTTTACCTACTCGAGGACGAGTAGGAACTAAGCTTGGGGATGCTTGATACGTCTCAAACGTATCTATAATTTCTTATGTTCCATGCTACTTTCATGATGATACTCACATGTTTTATACATATTTTATGTCATATTTATGCATTTTCCGGCACTAACCTATTGACAAGATGCCGAAGAGCCGATTCGCTGTTTTCTGCTGTTTTTGGTTTCAGAAATCCTAGTAAGGAAATATTCTCGGAATTGGACGAAATCAATGCCCAGGGTCTTATTTTTTCACGAAGCTTCCAGAAGACCGAAAGGATCACGACGTGGGGCGATGAGGCGCCGCCACACTAGGGCCACGCGGCCCAAGGGGGGCCCGCGCCGCCCTAGCGTGTGGCCCCCTCGTCAGCCCCCCTGACCTACCCTTCCGCCTACTTAAAACCTTCGTCGCGAATATCCCAGTACCGAGAGCCGCGATACGGAAAACCTTCCAGAGACGCCGCCGCCGCCAATCCCATCTCGGGGATTCGAGAGATCGCCTCCGGCACCCTCGCCGGAGAGGGGAATCATCTCCCGGAGGGCTCTTCATCGCCATGATCGCCTCCGGATTGATGTGTGAGTAGTTCACCCCCGGACTATGGGTCCATAGCAGTAGCTAGATGGTTGTCTTCTCCTCATTGTGCTATCATGTTAGATCTTGTGAGCTACCTATCATGATCAAGATCATCTATTTGTAATGCTACATGTTGCGTTTGTTGGGATCCGATGAATATGGAATACTATGTTATGTTGATTATCAATCTATCATCTATGTGTTGTTTATGATCTTGCATGCTCTCTGTTGCTAGTAGAGGCTCTGGCCAAGTTGATACTTGTAACTCCAAGAGGGAGTAATTATGCTCGATAGTGGGTTCATGCCTCCATTAAATCTGGGACGGTGACAGAAAGTTCTAAGGTTGTGGATGTGCTGTTGCCACTAGGGATAAAACATCAATGCTTTGTCTAAGGATATTTGTGTTGATTACATTACGCACCATACTTAATGCAATTGTCTGTTGTTTGCAACTTAATACTGGAAGGGGTGCGGATGCTAACCCGAAGGTGTACCTTTTAGGCATAGATGCATGCTGGAAAGCGGTCTATGTACTTTGTCGTAATGCCCAATTGAATTTCACACTACTCATCATGATATGTATGTGCATTGTTATGCCCTCTTTATTTGTTAATTGCCCAACTGTAATTTGTTCACCCAACATGCTATTTCTTATCGGAGAGACACCTCTAGTGAACTGTGGACCCGGGTCCATTCTTTTATATCGAATACAATCTACTGCAATACTTGTTCTTACTGTTCTTCGCAAACATCATTTTCCACACCATACATTTAATCCTTTGTTTACAGCAAGCCGGTGAGATTGACAACCTCACTGTTAAGTTGGGGCAAAGTATTTTGATTGCGTTGTGCAGGTTCCACGTTGGCGCCGGAATCCCTGGTGTTGCGCCGCACTACACTCCGTCAGCAACAACCTTCACGTGTTCCTTGACTCCTACTGGTTCGATAAACCTTGGTTTCTTACTGAGGGAAAACTTGCTGCTGTACTCATCATACCTTCCTCTTGGGGTTCCCAACGGACGAGTGCTTTACCGTCACAAGGAAGCTACTTTCTGGCACCGTTGCAATCCAACTGCCACGTTAGCAGCAAGTCAAGCATATCATAGAGTTTCTTAGGCATAACAGAAATACTTGCACCAAGATCACATAAAGAATTACAATCAAAATCATTGACCTTCATTTTAATGATAGGCTCCCAACCATCTTCCAACTTCCTAGGAATAGAAGTTTCAAGTTTTAATTTCTCTTGTCTAGCTTTAATGAGAGCATTTGTGATATGTTTTGTAAAGGCCAAATTTATAGCACTAGCATTAGGACTTCTAGCAAGTTTTTGCAAGAACTTAATAACTTCAGAGATATGACAATTATCAAAATCTAAACCATTATGATCTAAAGCAATGGGATCATTGTCCCTAATATTCTGAAAAATTTCAGCACTTTTATCACAACCAGTTTTAGCAGTTTCACGTAGTTTTGCACGCTTTGTATTAGGAGTAGAAACATTGCCAACACCAATTATTTTACCATTGATAGTAGGAGGTTTAGCAACATGTGAAGCATCAACATTACTAGTGGTGGTAATAGTCCAAACTTTAGCTACATTATTCTTGTTAGCAAGTTTTTCTTCTCTTTCCCACCTAGCATGCAATTCAGCCATCAATCTAATATTTTCATTAATTCGAACTTGGATAGCGTTTGCTGTAGCAAATGACTTAATATCTTTAGTTTCATTAGGCATAACTTTCAATTTTAAAAGATCAACATCAGCAGCAAGACTATCAACCTTAGAAGCAAGAACATCAATTTTACCAAGCTTTTCTTCAACAGATTTGTTAAAAGCAGTTTGTGTACTAATAAATTCTTTAAGCATGACTTCAAAACCAGAGGGTACACTCCTACTATTGTTGTAAGAATTACCGTAAGAATTACCATAACCATTACCATTATTAGAAGGATATGGTCTATAGTTGTTACCAAAATTATTCCTATAAGCATTATTGTTGAAATTATTATTTTTAATGAAGTTCACATCAACATGCTCTTTGAAAGTATAGAGATGGTAAACCTAGAGGGGGGGGGTGAATAGGTTTCTATAGATTTTAATTCTTTCTTTGCAATCTTAGGCTTTGCGGAATATAAAGATGAGCCTAATGCAAACTAGGTGAAACAACCTATATGAGGATACAACTAACTCGAGCACGAAGGCTCTCACATGCAGTTAAATCACAAGTAAGGAGTTCGGTTAGAGATAACTGATAGCACGCGGAGACGAGGAAGTATTCCCGTGTTCCCTTCTTTTGCAAGAAGGTACATCACGTTTGGAGGGGTGGAGGTCCCACGAAGGATTCCCCACGCCACGAAGGCTCACCCTATTCTCCGGAGCCTATCCCACGAAGGAATAGCTCACTCACTTGTGGTAGACTTTGAGGTAGCCTCCAAACCTTCACAATCTTGCCCGGAGCGAATCCACAGCCCGGATGCTTCCGGACCACTCTTGCCCACCTAGGGTTTCCAAGGAACCCTAGGAAGCAAGCTTCTCGATGAATACAAGGGGGAATGAGATTTGGCTTGGTAGAACAGTAGATCGGGTCCTCCTCTAACGTTTCCTCGGAGGGATTTGAGTTTGGGTGGAGGAGGAGGGAGATCCGAGGCTTTTGGTGTTTCTAGCAATGGAGTATGAGAGAGAGAGCTCAAGAACAGCTTGTAGTGTAGTGCCTAACTGTTCAGAGGTAGGAGAAGGCCTATTTATAGTGTTCTTCGAAATATGGCCGTTGGTCACTTGCCACCTCATCTTTTCTCTCGACAAACCCGGTCAACCGGACCCCTGACCGGATTGTCCGGTGCAGAGGCCGGTCAGACCGGACCAGTGACCGGACCTGCCGGTTGTGACCGGATGGTAGACCGGAGACACTTTTTCGATGTCCAGGAAGCTCCTCCGGTTGGCGCCCGGTTGGCGCCCGGTCGACCGGACCGTGCGCCGGACTCGCCGGTCTGTAGGCCGGCTGACCGGGCCGAAGGCCGGACCACTTAGGCGCTGGTTTGGGGGCCGGTTGGTGCCCGGTTGGCGCCCAGTCGACCGGACCGTGCACCGAACTCGCCGGTCTGGAGGCCGGCAGACCGGACGGCAGACCGGATCTCTGCTGTAGACCCCTTTTCGATTGTTGTTGAAGTGGGGGGTCTCCTTTAGCCTTCTTGTTCCTCTGATACACCATTTATGCCTCTATACCTGAGATAATCCTTGTAAACGTATTAGGTCAAATACTCTACCACGGTGTCATTGTTACCAAAATAATGGATAAGGGTAAAATACCCTTACAATCTCCCCCTTTTTGGTATACGATGACAAACCGAGCTAGAGTCACATATAGATATTATGATAAGCTCTAAACCTTGATTCCATATAAGATATTACGACAGCTCCCCCATAATGAATGCAAAGTGCACCATTTGTGGAATATGAGAAGCTCCCCCAATATCTTTAGCAAACAAGCATGGTATGGACAAGTATATCAAGATATATAAGCATAAAGCATGATTATCCTAATAGAGTGATTAAGCATACATAGTTGTCCATACACGTCCATACACAAATTATTCAAAGTAGCAAATAGTTCTTGAAAAAATCAAAGCAAATAAGCACAAGCCATATAAGATCCAAATAAAGCAACTCCCATGGCTTGTGACAATCAAGGAACCCCGTGGTCCTAGACTCTACTCTCTTCTCCCCCTTTGGCATCGGAACACCAAAAAGGCGAAGAAAAGAGGAGAGATGCTATCGCACCCATCAGTAGAATTCATGCCCGACGGAGTAGGAGCTCTCGCCATCATCGCGCGCAGCCGCACCACCGTCATCCTCATCACCATCATCATCAGAAGGAGTAGGAGCACGAGCAGTCCGAGGAGGAACATGAGCATTCCGAGGAGGAGGGCCACTATGAGCATACATGGTCAGATCGAAGTTCTGGAGCATCTCATCAGTAATGGGAGGCATCTCCCAAGCAGGTGCAACCACAGGCTCCATCTCAGGGCCAGGAGGAGGAACAGGAGCATTCCGTGCAGCCATGAACTCACTCTGTCTCCTCCGTGTCTCCTGGTTCAAGGCAAGACTCTGATGTGCAACATCATTGGTATTCTTGCACATCTGCCACATGCTGGAGAAGAAGCGAGTGGCACCACGCTAAGGGCGCCGAGTGTAACTGGAGCTTGCTGCAGGATCATGATGTTCCTTGGAACGGCGCTCATTGGCGAGCATCATGGAAGGGACTTCCGGGCGACCGTCCTGAGTAGGGAACCTGAATGGTTCCATGATGACCCTTTCATCAAGAGTGTTGAGAGGAGCAGGAACAATGTAGTTGATGAGCCGCTGAACATACTGAGCATAGTTGGGAGTCATGCGTTCCATAACTGCACGCTTCAGTTCACAATGAATAAGATCACAACCATCAATCTTCCTTACCCTGGCAGGGTGGCAATAGTACATCAGATTCAGGTGATAGTTCCTGACTTCACTAGTATCCCCTGACTTGCTGATGAGGCTCTCACGGAACATCTTGGCAAGGACAAGATATGAGTAGTACATCCTAGAGATAGTGGGAGGTCCAGCTGTGGGGTTAGTGGGATAGCAAAAAGAGATGTCACCTCTAGTCATCTTAGGCCGAGTATGAATTCTGTATCCTTGAGCACGGTCACCACCAAAACCCATGGCCGCACAGAACTGAGTGTAGGTGCAGGAGTACTTCTCCCTGCCAGTCATCCAAGTCATGGTGCGGTCCGCGTCGTCATGGAAGAAGACGGTGCAATGGAACTGATGGATCAGGAGGGGACAATAGGTGGGATCTTCTTGTGCATCGTCGGGCTTTAGGCACACAAGGTCATATAGTCCCATACCCTTCAAGGTTTCAACCACAAAGCGGTACTTTGTGGCTTCATGCAACGCAAGCTCTTCAGTATTGATGGCCTTGGGCATCACAACAACACCATTCTTCATACACTCTTGAGTATCATAGAAACCATGCCATAGGGCTGCTTGTGTCTTGGTCCAGAAGAACTTGTCCCCACCAGTGTAAGTCCGGTGCTCATAGCGGTACGGATTCACCGTCCGCACTTCCCGCCAATCACCACGGTGTGCATCCGCAAGATTGAAATCTGGCACTATTTCATCATCCTCTTGGGAGGCATGCTTATCCTTTTTCTTACCACCAACTGACTTGGTTCTTCTCCTCTCCGAGCTGCCAGTGTCAGTAGTCTGATGAGCTGCAGGGGGTACGCGAGCACTAGCTCGGCGAGGTGGATTCTCAGCAGTCCGTCCTCTCTTGGCAACAGTGCCACGTGGTTCACCACTCCAACTTCCTGTGAATGAGAGAATAGAGCGAGGATAGCAGTGGGTAAGTGTACATGTCATCAATAAGAGGGAAGCCAAAAAGCATAGTATATATCCAAGTGTATTGATGAGATTGTGCGAAAACTGGGCGATCCGGTGCACAGGCCGGTCCAACCGGGCGGCAGACCGGACGAGCCTGTTGCCAATCTGTTGGGGGGATAACCCCCGGTATGCCAAAGGCATGCCAAACCGGATGGTTTGAGCCATCGAGATACCGGTTTAATATTCTTACCGGAAAGTAAAGATAAGAGTTTGGGCTAAGTGAAGCTAAGCCGGTATCCCCAAGGGGGTATGCCGGAACCCGGTAAAGAAGATACCGGAGAGAAGGGCCTGTCGGCAGGACTGGTCAAAGATTCTCTTCAGAGCAAGAAGACAAAGATGAGCTAAGCAAAGTGGCTTTAATCAGAGCCCTGGCGCCAAAGAGAGAGATGACGCTGAAAGAAGCCGGAGGACGTCAGCGTCCCTGATTAAAGAAGACTCCGGCGTCATCTGTGATTAAAGTAGCTTTGTAAAGTAGTTTGTCCAGTCAAAGATGCCATTGAAAGGACACGGATGTCGCCTAGAGGGGGGTGAATAGGCGATTTAAAACTTTTACGAGATGGGCTTAACAAATGCGGAATAAAACTAGCGTTTACTTTGTCAAGCCCAAAGCCTATAAACTATGGTTCACCTATGTGCACCAACAACTTATTCTAAGCAATGGTTCACCTATGTGTACCAACAACTTATGCTAAGCAAGACAAGCAACTTATGTGATAGCACGATATATATATAACTTCAAGCACGATGGCTATCACAAAGTAAAGTGCATAAGTAAAGAGCTCGGGTATAGGAATAACCGAAGTGACGCGGAGACAACGATGTAGCTCGAAGTTCACACTCTTGCGAGTGCTACTCTCCGTTGGAGCGGTGTGGAGGACAAGTCACTCCAAATGCACGAGGGCCACCGTATTCTCCTCGAGAATTCCCACCAAAAGGGATGTCCTCGATCCACTATGGGACCTTAGGAAGGTCACCGAACCCGCACAAAGCTTGGGGCTATCTCCACAACTTAATTGGAGGCTCCCAACAAATTGCCACAAAGGCCTTGCCCTTGAAGATTCTCCACAACTTAATTGGAGTCCCCAAGAACACCACAAAGATGCCACAAAGGCCTTGCCCTTGAAGATTCTCCACAACTTAATTGGAGTCCCCAAGAACACCACAAAGATGCCACAAAGGCCTTGCCCTTGAAGATTCTCCACAACTTAATTGGAGTCCCCAAGAACACCACTAAGATGCCACAAAGGCCTAGAATCCGTCTAGGGTTCCAAGAACCCAAGAGTAACAACCTTCTTGCTTTCACTTCCACGAATCACCGTGGAGAACTCAAACCGATGCACCAACTAATGCAATGGCAAGAACACCACAAAGATGCTCAAGTCCTTCTCTCTCAAATTCCAACAAAGCTACAAAAGCTATTGGGGGAATAAGAGAGGAAGAACAAATAGGAGGAGGAACACCAAATTTCTCCAAGATCTAGATCTAGTGGATTCCCCTCACAAAGAGAGGGATTTGATTGGTGAAGATGTAGATCTAGATCTCCTCTATCTTTCTCTCAAATAGATGCAAGATTCATGGGAGGGAGAGGGAGATAGCAAGCTCAAAGAAGGTCAACAATGGAGGCAAAAATGAGCTCAAACGGTTGGGAAACTTTGGGGAAGAAGACCCCCTTAAATAGGGCAAGAGAAATCTGCCCGTTATGCACAAAACTCGTCAAAACCGGAACTTCCGGTCATTTGGGGCGGAACTTCCGCCCCCCGGAAGTTCCGGCCAACTTCCGGGTGAAGTAGGGCGCCCCCGGAATGCTCCCGGTATGTTTTCTGCGTGCAGATTCGTCATTTCCGGAAGTTCAGCGGAAGTAGGGCGGAAGTTCCGGCCACCGGCCAACTTCCGGCCAAAAAACTGCTTCACGGAAACTTGAATAACTTTTGCATCCGGACTCCGATTTTGATGATCTTGGGCTCGTTTCGAAGCTAGTAACAAGCTCTACAAGATCATGCAGGGAACCATCATAGTCCAGTAAGTTAGGATAGGAACAAATGATGAAAGGTTTGACCTATCTAAAAAAGACATACCGGTAAAACCTCCAATCTTGAAAATGCAACAAGTTGAGTTAGGAAACTCGGATTTGGGTGAAACCAATTTTGTTGTAAAGAAAATGACAAGAGCTACCCCACAAAGAGTGAAAAGTTTAAGAACAAGTGGGGTAGGTTTTTCTATTTATTTTAGAGTGAAACCTCTCAATACGAGAAACCGAGAAAAACTCCAATATCGAAAACACAACAAGTGATTCATGCGGAATCCGTTTTCGATGAACTAGAACTTGTCATGAGAATAAGCACAAGCTCTAAAACACCATATGGATAAGATACAAATAACAACCAAGAAAGATGATGCAAGGATGCAAAGGTTTGAGCTCTCCGAAGGATACGATCGAGTTACTCACTCGAGAGCCCTCTTGATAGTACGGCAACAAAACTATAAACCGGTCTCCAACTACACTATGAGACCGGTGAGAGAGAAACCCTATCAAGAGAAAACCTTATACTTGCGCATTCCACTTGAGCTCGATGATGACGATCTTGACCGCAACAAGATGGAACGCCTTTCTTGCTTGTGCTTGCTTGACGAAGTCTTGTAGATTGCTCCCCCATAAACCACCATGGGAGAGCTTCTTCTTCGGCGCAACTTCACATATCCATGATCACCATATGGATGGCAAGATTCAATCAAAGGATCTCTTCAAGATGGCTCATCTTGAACTTGCACTTCATTTCTTCATACTTCATCATGTTGATGTCTTGAAGTAACTTGAGGGCTCACTTCATCTTCATCTTCAAGACATACTTGACACTTGATATCCTTCATCAATTCTTCTTATTGCAACCTTGAAGCCAACATATGGTTCAAGAATTGCCTATGGACAACTCCTACAAATATAACTCAATGCAAACATTAGTCCATAGGGATTGTCATTAATTACCAAAACCACACATGGGGGCTCCATGCACTTTCAATCTCCCCCATTTTGGTAATTGATGACAATCTCTTTGAGAGGGTTTATATAAGGAATTGATGTAACAAACAAGTTGAATATATAGAGCAAACTCCCCCATAATATATGCATGTGTGAATGATCTTGACTTTCATTGCATATATTGGCATTCAAAGCCTAGTGGAGTTTCCTCTAACTATTCAACTATGCAAAGCAACAAGATGCAATGCAATAAAGGCACATGCTTAAGCACAAAGCAAAGACATAACCAAATTCCCTTAAACCCTCCAAACTTCTCCCCCATTGGCACCAATTGCCGAAATGGGTGAAAAATTTAGAAGGCCAATATAGTGAGAGTTCCTCCATAGCGTGTGCATTTCTCATAATTTGAGTGGAATCAAATGCACATATCCAATTACGAATATTCGGAAGGAATCACACCATAGATAGGATCAAAGATTGCAAAAAGATAACAAAGTCAAGAAGCTTCAACAAATGAAGCAAGCAACCAAATGAACCACAAAGAAGATACCAAAAGAAAGATAGATATTATGATAAGATCAAGAAGATTGCTCTAAATAATATGAGGAAGCTCCCCAAGGTTTGTGCACAAAACAAGACAATTTGCATTGGAGTATAAAGTGCACAAACATGGAATCATCACTCCCATAATATCATTCAAAAACAAAATATACCAAGTGAATCAAACTCTAATGATCACCAAAAGATAGTGCTCTAAATAAAATGAGGAAGCTCCCCAAGGTACATGCATAAATTAAAATGTTGTATTTGAATACAATATGCATAACATGGAATCCTCACTCCCTCATTACCATTTAAAACACAAACATTTGGAATAGATCATAGATAGAGAAATAAGCTTAACACTTGCAACAAACAAAGAGTTGAGCAACAAGTAAGAGGCACCATAATAAAAAGGCTCAACCAAGAGGATATGTGAAAGGCATGATAAAGCATATTATAAGACTATTACAAGGATGAGCAAAAAGCATCATCATAGTCTTCAATGAATTATATTGCTTAGCATGACCAATCAACACGCAATAAATAAATAAGATATCAAAAGGAGATGTATCATCTCTTGTGTGTATAAGTTTCTCTAAGTGGGCAATATCACAAAGATATTTATCCACAAAGAAACATGCACACATAAAATAGATACGCAAGAAAAATAGTATGATATCCAAGACGAAGTCATGCAATATACCAATAAGAATTTTTGCTTAATAGCATGGCCAAAGGCTCAATTTTATCTTATTGTACATTCATGAACTTCAACCACAAACAACTAAAATACATCACAAATATCAACAAGGGATAGAAGATAGTTGGGATGCATTTGAGAAAGGTAACAAGTATCACAAACGGGGATACCAAAAGAAGTAACTAAATTTGCACTTTCATCTATATTGCACATGTGAGAGCCTTGAGGAATTGATATGCAACAAAATTGCTAGATAGGCATAGTTGGGATGGATGAATCATGAGCATGATTTAAAATACTTCCCAACAAATGCACTCATCTCAAATTACTCACATTCACAATAAAGAGGTTTCATTAAGACTTTTGCAAGAAGCACAACATTTGCAAATCAAGAGATTCATGCCAAGATACAACCATAAGGTTGGATACAAGAAAAGTATGCATGAGAAGATACTTGTTACCAAGATAGCATTGGTGTGGATGTAGTAGATATGTGTTCGTTGATCATCCTAGCTTGCCTCACGTTACCATTGAGTCACCACTTCTTTCCAAGAGTGAGACAAGCATTCAATGCATATCCATTGTACCTAACACAAAGGTAAGTACAAAATGGTCCCCAAACTAAATGGGTCCGAAGTAGTTAGACACACTACAACATATAGGACAAACTCCACAATTCTATGTGCATATAGATATGAAATTGAATTTCATGCACATCTTAGTCAAATTAGGATTTGATGGAGTTTACCCTATATATTGGATCAAAGAAAGTGACACATGCCATAAGATATACATATATTAAATATGCATGCACAATACTTTCAAGAACCAAAGGAAGATACAATTTGGACAAAACACCAAATAAACCAAGAGACAATGGTTGTCCAAATTATATCAAAGAATCAAATCAACACAAGATTGACTCCAAAGACTTATCTCATTATAAGAAGCTAATTAAACCTAAGCACAAAGGAATGAGATAACCAACTCCCAAGAGAGCAAGGTTCCAACAAATAAACCAAACCCTCAACACTTTTTATGATGGCACAAAGTACCAAAAAGAAAATTTATGACTCCCAAAACCAAATTTTTGATAAAGATCAAGAGATGTTAAGCATTCTAACAAATATAGGAGAGCTCCCCAAGATTAGTGCATTATCTAGGATTTTGCATATGAATACTAAATGCACACAACTAGGATCATCACGCTACCTAAATCTACTAAAATGCTAAGAAAGTTTGAATAGACAAATTAGATCCATAAGATGCAAGGAAGACACATGGGAGTCAAAGCACAACACATTCAATAAATAAGACAATTTAAACACAAGAGCTAATGTAAATATGATCAATAAATTTCTACCCAATAATAGATTGCCAATTGTCCTAGGACAAGAGGTATTAGGAAATATTTTCCGGTGGTAGTTTGTAAGTATATGTAAGATCATTTTTACACCAAATAAAGCATATGGTAAAAGATAAGAGTTAACCATCATGCAAAGAGAGTTTCTTGATAGCTTCAATTAGTCATACCAACATGCAAAACAATTAATAGTATTCATACCAACATGCAAAGCAATTAATAGTATTCATACCAACATGCAAAGCAATTAATAGCATTCATACCAACATGCAAAGCAATTAATAGTATGACTTGAAGCACATGGTTTTCCAAAAATGTATTGAGGGACACATTGTGAAAAACCATGCCAAGAAAAACTTTCACAAATAAGATCCACAAAGATATTAGCAATGAAGCCATTTAAGCATATTGGAACTTGTTTGAGAAAACATGTCACATATGAGAGACAATTTACAATATCAATTCTATGTGACACAACCTCAAATGTTCACATTTCCTAGGCTTGTAATATGCACAAAGCTTATTACTCCCCCATAATGTGATAAGGAATTTATTTTCACAAGAGGCAAATAAGATCCAACTAGAGATATTAATGGACATTAGAATTTGAATTTCTCATGAAGATGACATACCACATAGAGACTAGATAATCTTGCAATATCAATTCTAAGTGATATTCCTCATGTACACACATTGTTAGGATTGTGAAATTCCTAAAGGCATATCACTCCCCCAAAATGTTATAGTCCATTAATCTCTCATAAGAGCCATATAAGATACAACAAGATGCAAAGAGGCTCCAACACAAGCACAAATACATGGTGTGCAACCTAACATACATAGACTTGATTTCTCAAGAAAAACAAGTAGGATGCACAACATATACAAACACATGTTAGGAACAAAACTAACACATGCAAAGGGGCGAGTAACTTTCAATATAAATGAGTTGAGCACATGTTACCGCAAGGAGGAACATTGGGTGTATGATAGAAGTAAGATAACCAAAAGACTTGGCTTGAGATAATATAAATGATGAAGATCCCTTAATTCTTCATGATGTAGCCAAGTCTCCAATGCCCTCCAACAAGCACCTATTGATCAAGTTTTGGATTGTTGGTCCCCAACTAAGTTGGGTCCTAAGAGGTTAGTCACAATAGGCTTGGCAACCCAAATGGTTCTTTTCTTGACACCACTTTGAGCACCAACAAATTTGGCAAACACATTGCCATCCTCATCCTTACGAAGAGAATAAACATCATCAACGGTGATAGAGTTGGATGAGGTACCAATAGTGCAAAAGGAGGAGATGTGGCCCTTCTCGCGGCATATGTAGCAAGTTCTTTTCTTCTCCTTCTTCTCACTAGATTTCTCCATAATGGGAGCATTGGCTTGATTCTTCTTGGGAAGTGACATTTCTTCAACTTGAGGTTGAATATGAGTTTGAGCTTGAGGCCGCTTCCCTTTTTGCTTCTTCTTCAAAGGGCAAGATCTAACATGGTGCCCTTCAATTTTGCACTTGAAGCAAACAATCTTGGCCGGGTCTTTGACTTGTACTTGGCCCTTGTTGTTGTTGTTGTTGTTGTTGGACTTTTTCTTGTTGTTGGATTTGAATCCAAGTCCACTCTTGTCATTGGGGGATTGTTGCACACTTAACATCGTGTCAAATTTGCATTTCCCTTCATGACTCATTACCAAGTCGGTCTTCAAAGAAGTGACTTGGGCCTTGAGCTCTTTGATTTCCTCTACATGGTTAGTAACAACACAAGTACTAGAGGAGGTAGAACCTTCATTGTTAGAGCAACAAGGCAAGGAGGATAATTCATCACAAGATTTAGCAATATTATGAGTGGATGAATTACTAGGACTAGCACATGGCAATATAGCATTTTGGGTAGTAGTGCTAGTATCCACATGAGGCTCACAAGGTGTTGCCTTTGATATGATAGCCTCATGAGCTAACTTTAGCCTATCATGAGAAGCTAGAAGATCCTCATGGGAGCTAGAAAGCTTTCCATGATTTTCTTCCAATTTCCCATAATTTCTAGTTAGCAACTCAAGTTGAGCCCTTAGCTCAACATTCTCCTTCAAGATAAATGCTTCACAAGAAGTAGAGTTAGTAGCACAAGCATCATTATCAATAGCAATAGGAGAAGGCAAGTTGGCATGCTCTTTTAGATAAGAAGCTTTAAGTTGCTCATGCGACTCGGTGAGTTTGGTGAGCGCACTCTCAATGACCCTTGAGCCCTTTTTGAGTTGCTCAAAATCCTCAAGAAGTTTAGCATTAACAAACACAAGCTTATCATTTTTTAGCTTTAGTTCATTTGCCATCTCAAGAGCTCTATCATGGTTTTCCTTTTCTCTAGACAATTCTAGAGCAAAGATCTCCTCAAGAGCTTCCTTGATGGTTTGTTCTTCTTCAAGTTCATTCTTTAATGATGCTACATCATCGGCATACTCTCGTTCAAGAGCACCCTTTTTATCAATGGTGTTCTCATGCATCCAAATAAGTTTTTGGCTCTCAATAGCGGTAGTCAAGATTTCAAAGAAGTGAGAGCTAGCAATTTTATCTTTGTAAAGAACCTTGAATACACTCTTACCCTTACCGCGTAGAGAGACAACCCAATCCTCTTCTTCATATTCATCCTCATCCTTATCACCACGAGAAATATTAGGTTCCATGGTAGGAGGTACCGTGGAACCCTTGGCCATAAGGCATATATGAGGGCCGTGAGATAAAGATGAGGAGTTACTTGAGGCTCCTTTCAAGATCTTGTCTTGACCAATAGAATTGTTGGTTTCCTCTACATTGTTAGTCACATAACGACTAGAGGAAATAGAAGCATTTTTATCATGGTCACAAGACAAAGAAAGCATATCATCTTGAGATTTATTCAACAAACTTACACATGATATGCAAGGACTATTAACACAAGCATGTAGATGATTTATAGTGCTATATGTGTTTATGTCCATAGATGAAGCATTGCAATGAGATAGAGATGAAGAATCATCAATATTAAGCTCAATATCAACATCACAATTTTCATCACCACTCACCATATCATTACCTTGTGTCTTGCCACACATTGGTGAAGTGGAAGAAGATGAGACCTCATCACGGCCGGAAGTGGAAGCAATACAACCATCCTTAATAATATTGGACACATCATATTTATCTTGAATCTTTGTCCATAATTCATGAGCGCTCCAAAAAGGCAAGTATGGAAAAAGACCTACATCTCTCAAAGCATTCATAAGAACATAAGAAGCTTGAGAATTGAGATATAAAATTTTCTCATCCACTAACGATAGATTTTGTGAATCCATAGGAGGAGAAAAACCTATATCTACAATTTTCTCCATATGAGGGTCAATGTCCCGAAAATGACTAAGCATGCAAATTTTCCAAACATCATAATTTGTGCCATCTAATATAAGAGTGTTATCGTGCACTAATCCTCTAGCCGACATCTTTACTCTCAAGGCGGTGAAGCCTAAGAATGAGAGACCTTGCTCGATACCAATTGAAAGGACACGGATGTCGCCTAGAGGGGGTGAATAGGTGATTTAAAACTTTTACGAGATGGGCTTAACAAATGCGGAATAAAACTAGCGTTTACTTTGTCAAGCCCAAAGCCTATAAACTATGGTTCACCTATGTGCACCAACAACTTATTCTAAGCAATGGTTCACCTATGTGTACCAACAACTTATGCTAAGCAAGACAAGCAACTTATGTGATAGCACGATATATATATAACTTCAAGCACGATGGCTATCACAAAGTAAAGTGCATAAGTAAAGAGCTCGGGTATAGGAATAACCGAAGTGACGCGGAGACAACGATGTAGCCCGAAGTTCACACTCTTGCGAGTGCTACTCTCCGTTGGAGCGGTGTGGAGGACAAGTCACTCCAAATGCACGAGGGCCACCGTATTCTCCTCGAGAATTCCCACCAAAAGGGATGTCCTCGATCCACTATGGGACCTTAGGAAGGTCACCGAACCCGCACAAAGCTTGGGGCTATCTCCACAACTTAATTGGAGGCTCCCAACAAATTGCCACAAAGGCCTTGCCCTTGAAGATTCTCCACAACTTAATTGGAGTCCCCAAGAACACCACAAAAATGCCACAAAGGCCTTGCCCTTGAAGATTCTCCACAACTTAATTGGAGTCCCCAAGAACACCACAAAGATGCCACAAAGGCCTTGCCCTTGAAGATTCTCCACAACTTAATTGGAGTCCCCAAGAACACCACTAAGATGCCACAAAGGCCTAGAATCCGTCTAGGGTTCCAAGAACCCAAGAGTAACAACCTTCTTGCTTTCACTTCCACGAATCACCGTGGAGAACTCAAACCGATGCACTAACTAATGCAATGGCAAGAACACCACAAAGATGCTCAAGTCCTTCTCTCTCAAATTCCAACAAAGCTACAAAAGCTATTGGGGGAATAAGAGAGGAAGAACAAATAGGAGGAGGAACACCAAATTTCTCCAAGATCTAGATCTAGTGGATTCCCCTCACAAAGAGAGGGATTTGATTGGTGAAGATGTAGATCTAGATCTCCTCTATCTTTCTCTCAAATAGATGCAAGATTCATGGGAAGGAGAGGGAGATAGCAAGCTCAAAGAAGGTCAACAATGGAGGCAAAAACGAGCTCAAACAGTTGGGAAACTTTGGGGAAGAAGACCCCCTTAAATAGGGCAAGAGAAATCTGCCCGTTATGCACAAAACTCGTCATAACCGGAACTTCCGCCTACTTCCGGGTGAAGTAGGGCGCCCCCGGAATGCTCCCGGTATGTTTTCTGCGTGCAGATTCGTCATTTCCGGAAGTTCAGCGGAAGTAGGGCGGAAGTTCCGGCCACCGGAACTTCCGGCCAACTTCCGGCCAAAAAACTGCTTCACGGAAACTTGAATAACTTTTGCATCCGGACTCCGATTTTGATGATCTTGGGCTCGTTTCGAAGCTAGTAACAAGCTCTACAAGATCATGCAGGGAACCATCATAGTCCAGTAAGTTAGGATAGGAACAAATGATGAAAGGTTTGACCTATCTAAAAAAGACATACCGGTAAAACCTCCAATCTTGAAAATGCAACAAGTTGAGTTAGGAAACTCGGATTTGGGTGAAACCAATTTTGTTGTAAAGAAGATGACAAGAGCTACCCCACAAATAGTGAAAAGCTTAAGAACAAGTGGGGTAGGTTTTTCTATGTATTTTAGAGTGAAACCTCTCAATACGAGAAACCGAGAAAACTCCAATATCGAAAACGCAACAAGTGATTCATGCGGAATCCGTTTTCGATGAACTAGAACTTGTCATGAGAATAAGCACAAGCTCTAAAACACCATATGGATAAGATACAAATAACAACCAAGAAAGATGATGCAAGGATGCAAAGGTTTGAGCTCTCGAAGGATACGATCGAGTTACTCACTCGAGAGCCCTCTTGATAGTACGGCAACTAAACTATAAACCGGTCTCCAACTACACTATGAGACCGGTGAGAGAGAAACCCTATCAAGAGAAAACCTTATACTTGCGCATTCCACTTGAGCTCGATGATGACGATCTTGACCGCAACAAGATGGAACGCCTTTCTTGCTTGTGCTTGCTTGACGAAGTCTTGTAGATTGCTCCCCCATAAACCACCATGGGAGAGCTTCTTCTTCGGCGCAACTTCACATATCCATGATCACCATATGGATGGCAAGATTCAATCAAAGGATCTCTTCAAGATGGCTCATCTTGAACTTGCACTTCATTTCTTCATACTTCATCATGTTGATGTCTTGAAGTAACTTGAGGGCTCACTTCATCTTCATCTTCAAGACATACTTGACACTTGATATCCTTCATCAATTCTTCTTATTGCAACCTTGAAGCCAACATATGGTTCAAGAATTGCCTATGGACAACTCCTACAAATATAACTCAATGCAAACATTAGTCCATAGGGATTGTCATTAATTACCAAAACCACACATGGGGGCTCCATGCACTTTCAGCCATTAGGGTTTCTTGTTCTGTAAGCCACCCTCTCCCCTATATAAGGAGAGGGGGTACTGCCTCATACGGGCGCGTGTTCACAGAGGAGATTAGACGATAGAACTTGTATTCAAGCACTTGTAACCATGTTGAGATCAATGAAGCAAGCGATCTAGTGAAGAGTTCTTCCTATTGTCTCTCTTCTTGCATACCGGCCTTTGGTTGTGTTCTTGAGGAAAGCATCCGGAAGTTCATCCCATCTAGTCGCAAACCCTCCCCCGAATCCTCTAGCGTCCATTCGGCCCCAATCTAAGCCATCCCATGGCATCCGCTCCGTTCGCCACGACGACAGTTGGCGCCCACCGTGGGGCATGAAGTGGCGCTTGAAGGAGTTCACATTCGGGCGGGCATCCTCGAGATCTCCGGCGAGCGTACGGTGTCCGCGCTCGTGCAGCGCATCTACGCCATGGACTTCATCAACGACAAGGCGGGCTGCTTCGCCAACGGTGGCATCTTCCCCAAGAACGACCGCATCATCGAGTTTGGCAGCCACCGCGTCTACTTCGGCACCGTCCCTGTGCGCCAGCGCCTCTCGCCGGTGCTGGTGGCACCGGACCCGCCAAGATGGCTCTGTGCTGGCCGCGCCACCGGCAGCGTCGAGGTAATGATGACCGGCGTGGTTGGTGCAGGAAAAGAAGCTGCGGGTGAAGGTGCTGGTCGTGCGGTTTCGACCAGTGCGGCCAAGCCACCGCTGGAGCGCGACGCAGGCGCAGCGGGAGCGTCATCAGCGCCACCGGAAACACCGCTCCAAGCGGCGATGAACGTCCTCGCCACCCCCATCGCGCGAACATCGACCCGGCAGCGGCTCGAGGCGAGCCGGAGGCGCAGCGCCAGAAGGTGCTCGAGAGCGGCAAGGACATCGTCCGGGCGCAGCGCGAGCTGAACCTAACCCTACGTGAGTATAACGCTGCCCATGGCTTTGCTTCTGTTAGCGCGCATGCTGCTAGGATACCGGAGAACTGGCTAAAAGCTCGCAACCTAGATCAGGATTTGCGCAAAGAAATTCTTGCCGGCAAAAGTACCTCTGCATCTGTTAGCATCGTGGAAAAACCTAAGTACAGAGCAGCCCGGATAAAACTATAAAAGCCGCTAAAGCTGCGGTAGAGCCGTGTGAATCGCTTTCCGGAGATGCTTTGGCAAAACAAGCAAGAGCGTGTTAGAGAGCTGCTAGAAACTATTGAGCAGCAGAATGCTGAGCAACTGGCTAAGCTGAACAAGGCCGCGGCCTCAAAATCCGCGCGTTCAACAAAGAATGCCGGAAGCAAGTCCCATGGGCAGGCGTCGTCCCCCCATCCGGACAGAAGAAGAGAAAAAGAGATGAATGCACAGCAGATGACTGTGTACGATCCGGTTCTTGCCGGAAAACAACAAGCCGGGCAACATGATGCCGGTAGAAAAAGCCAAGGGGGAGAACGAGGCTACGCCGCAGGAGGCTATGCCGGAAACAATCATGCCGGTAGACACGAGACCGGGCAAAATTATCGAGCCGCAAGGGCAGCGTATGAGGAGATGCCACCACCAAGGTACCGGCAGGCAAGAGCCGCGGAACCGGAAAGATACGGAGAGGGAGATTCCGAGGTAGAGCGAACAAGAGTCTACCGGAACCCCTTGGGAGATCGCTGGGGGAAAGATGTTTGCCAGACCAGGATGCGAGGCACAGGCTGGACAGAGTACATCTTTCCGAAATGATCGAATCTGAGGGTCCTCCCGGCCCAAAATGTTTTGGCCCACGGATCATGGGAGAGGAGCCACCAGTACGCAATTTCCAGCTGCCTCGAGACACAAAAACGTATGATGGCACGACCAAGCCGGAAGATTGGCTGGCGGACTATGTCACAGCTTGTTTATGTAGCCGGTGGTGGAGTAAACCGGCGTTGGGCGGTGAGAATCATACCGTCCTACCCGGTAGGCCCCGCACGGATTTGGCTTAACAACTTGCCGGCAGGAAGCATCAACGGATGGCTGGACTTTGAGGAAGCCTTCGTGAATAACTTCGATAGCACTTACAAGAGGCCAAACCGGCCCCAACAGCTCGCTTTATGCCAGACAACGTGCCGGTGAGACAGACAGAGATTATCTTACCCGGTGGAACTCAACAAGAAACACGTGTGAAGGAGTGATTGAAGCACAAGCAATTGCTTGGTTCAGTCAAGGATGCCGGAGAGGATCACCGCTGTGGCAAAAGCTGCAGAGAAGCATGCCAGCAACCTTGGCAGAGATGATACGTGTGGCGGACAGCTATGCATTGGGAGACCCATTGCAACCAGCAGAACAAGCTGAGCCGGAGCAGCGACAGGAACAATACCGGGACAACCGGAACAACAAGAGAAGGGAAGATTTCCCGGATCGAAGGTACGCTCCGCGAAGACGTTGTCGCCGTGCAAGAAAATTATGATGCCGGCGGCAGCCAAAGGCAAAAACCGGATCGCAGCCATGGGCGGGTCCAAAAAAGCAGTGGGTCGAAAAGAAACCCTGGGGCCAGAAAAAGAATTGGCAGGAATCCGTAAAATACACCATGGAAGCCGCCATGGATCAACCTTGCCGGTGGCACACGCCAAACCCAGATCACCCGTCGAACCACTTGACGAAGGATTGTTCTTGGACCAAGTACTTGATGCAAAAGGGAGCGGTAAAGGACGCGCAAGCACAAGGGTGCTTAACAGTACTACCGCCGTCACAAGATATGCTGCGTCAGCAACAACTACCACCACCGCCACCACTCACCGGAGCAAATGCTTTACCGGTACAGCAGCAGCCAAATAGGCAACAATACCAGCAAGTTAACCGAGTGGAGCAAAATGATGATCAACCACCTCCACCGGCACCTTTAGGCCGGAATGTTTACGAGGGCCCGCATATGTGCTGTGTTGTCTTTGTCACTGAGCCAACAGACAGGCAAAGTATGCACCGCCGCTCCATGGAGGTAAATGCCGTGATGCCGGCAGTTCCCAGATACATGTTGTGGTCAGATCAGGAAATTACCTGGTCATTTAAGGATCACCCCAAGATCATGCCGAATCCGGGTGGATATGCTCTTGTTGTGGACCCAATCATGAAAGGGCCGCAAACTCGAGTAAAATTCAGCAAGGTGCTGATAGACAACGGCAGCAGCATAAACATCATGTACAAGCACACCATGCATACGCTGGGCATAACAGAAAACATGCTTCAGCCCACGCGTACAACGTTCCACGGAATCGTTCCGGGCTTGTCCTGTGCTCCGGTAGGAAAAGTTCGGGTGGACGTAGCATTTGGAGGACGTGACAATTGCCGGGTTGAAAATGTTGAGTTTGAGGTGGTGGACCTAGACAGTCCTTACCATGCGTTGCTGGGAAGACCAGCGTTGGCAGCTTTCATGGCTACCACTCATACAGCTTACCTCAAGATGAAAATGCCGGCACCTCGTGGACCCTTGACTGTGGTGGGGAACTATAAGGTCTCACCGGAAACCGCATCTCGCCGGATCAAACCTAGCGGAATCGCCGGTGATCGCGGAGGCAAAAAGAAGAATGCAAACTGCGGTTGCGCTGGCTCAATCCTCACAGTTGAGTTTAGCGGCGATGAGTGGAAGCTTGGGCTCACCGGCGTTCAAGCCGACGAATGAAACAAAGGACATTGTGCTGGATCCGGCTTACCCAGAGCGCACCGTTCGCATCGGTGCCGGACTCGATCAAGCATAGGAAAGCGCGCTCGTTAGCTTCCTCCGTGAGAATCGGAATATCTTTTCCTGGTCAACTGATGACTTGGTGGGTGTTCCGAGGGAGCTGGCTGAGCACTCCTTGAATGTCCGGAAAGACGCCAAGCCGGTGCGGCAACCCTTGCGCCGGTTCGCTGAAGATAGGAGGAAGATTATTGGAGAAGAAGTGACCAAACTGCTCGTTGCCGGATTCATTGTGGAGGTCACGCACACAGAGTGGCTGGCCAATCCGGTAATGGTCGAAAAAGAAAAAAGATGAGAACCTGGAGGCAAAAGCTCCAAAGGTGTGGCGCATGTGCATCGACTACACCAACCTAAACAAGGCTTGCCCAAGAGACCCTTTTCCTTTACCACGGATTGATCAAGTGATTGATTCAACTACTGGGTGTGAGTTGTTGTCCTTCCTGGATGCGTATTCCGGTTTCCACCAAATTCCCTTGAAAAAGGAAGATCAAATAAAAACTGCGTTCATTACCCCGCACGGGGCTTATTGCTATGTCACTATGCCCTTTGGTTTGCGCAACGCTGGTGCAACGTACCAGCGCAGTATGCAAAAATGCTTGTTCGATCAAATAGGAAAAAATGTGCAAGTCTATGTAGACGACATTGTGATAAAAACTAAGGTAAAGAACACCTTAATCGATGACATCCGGCAGACATTCGATAACCTAAGACGGTTCCGGATGAAGCTTAATCCGGCAAAATGTACTTTCGGTGTCCCCGCCGGCAAGTTGCTCGGTGTCCTTGTGTCAAGCCGGGGCATTGAAGTCAATCCGGTAAAAATCCGGGCAATAGAAAGAATGACTATCCCACGAGAGCTAAAAGATGTGCAAAAGTTTACCGGTAGCTTGGCATCGCTAAGCTAGTTCGTGAGCAGGTTGGGAGAAAAAGCTCTGCCACTCTATGCTCTGATGAAAAAATCCGACAAGTTCGTCTGGATCCCTCAGGCAGACGCAGCGTTTAAAGAACTGAAAACAATGCTGGCCACAGCACCTATACTGGCTTCACCTCTAGAAAGAGAGCCTATGCTATTATACATAGCAGCAACAAACCGGATTGTGAGCGTAGTGGTTGTGGTTGAAAGAGAAGAGGAAGGAAAAACCGTCCAGAGGCCGGTATACTACCTGAGCGAAGTGCTCTCCCTCTCAAAACAAAACTACCCTCACTTCCAGAAGATGACTTATGGCGTGTACATGGCCGCCACAAAACTCAAGCACTACTTTGAAGAACATCCTATGAAGGTGGTGAGTGAAGCACCAATCTCCGATATCATGTGCAACAAGGACGCTAGCGGAAGGATTACAAAATGGGCAATCCAGATATCACCATATGTACCAGCCTACGAAAGAAGGGATGCCATAAAATCACAGGCTTTGGCTGATTTCCTCGTTGATTGGGCGGAGATGCAATACAAACCGCCAGAACTGAGGATAGAATACTGGAAAATGCACTTTGATGGATCCAAACTCAAAGAGGGTCTAGGTGCCGGTGTGGTGCTCACCTCACCAAAAGGAGATCACCTCCGGTATGTTTTGCAAGTACATTTCAGGGCATCGAATAATGTCGCTGAATATGAAGCTTTGATCCACGGGCTTAAGGTCGCAAAAGAAATCGGTGCGCACCGGATCATTTGCTATGGAGATTCAGATCTTGTGGTACAAAGCAGTTGTTCCGGGGATTGGGATGCGAACGATGCCAACATGGCCTCGTACCGGTTTCACGTGCAAAAGATTGCCGGATTCTTCGAAGGGTGTGAGTTTCACCATGTGCCGCGCGCGTAAAATGAAGCCGCGGATGCTTTGTCCAAGCTGGGCTCATCCAGGCAAGAAATTCCTCCGGAATAGCTCTAGCTCACTTAAGAGCACCATCGATCAAACCAAGCCCGGAATCGGAATCAATTTTTGTACCGGAATCGCATGTAGTACCCATGGATATTGATGAAGGAAACTCGGGGACTGCCCCGGCAAGCTCGGGGACTGCTGTACCCATACCGGAAGAAACGATGCTGGTAGATAGCATGGAGATAGATGCACCGGTGTTTTTGGTTCGAGAGACACCGTCGTGGGTTAAACCTATTAAGGAATTCCTGATCAACGGCATCTTGCCGGATGACGAAAATGAATCAAGGAGAATACAAAGAAGGTCCAAAGCATATACATTCATCAATGGTGAGGTGTACAAGAGAAGCGTTACCGGTGTCCTTCAAAGATGTGTGGAACCGGAAGAAGGGAAAGAAATGCTTGAGGAGATTCACCAAGGAGAATGTGGGCATCATGCTTCATCAAGGGCGCTGGTAGCAAAAGTATTCCAGGCATGGTTTTTATTGGCCCATCGCTTTGGAAAACGCCGAGGATTTAGTAAGAAAATGCAACGGGTGCCGAGGTACGCCAAGCAAAATCATACCCCAGCGTCCGGTTTAAAAACAATACCATTAACATGGCCGTTTGCCGTTTGGTGCCTCGATATGGTTGGCCCATTCAAAACTGCAAGGAGCAGCATGACTCACATCTTGGTTATGGTGGATAAATTCACCAAATGGCTAGAAGTGAAACCTATCGCAAAATGTGATGGGCGCACAACGGTGAAGTTCTTAAAAGATGTCATTTTGCGGTATGGATACCCGCACAAGCATCATCACCGACAATGGAACCAACTTTGCTCAAGGTGAGTTCAAAAGGTTTTGTGAGGACAACAACATCCGGTTGGATTTGTGCTCAGTGGCACACCCACAAGGCAATGGCCAAGTGGAAAGAATGAACGCTTTGGTACTTTCCGGTGTCAAACCAAGACTCATTGATGCGGTGGAAAAATCACCGGGATGTTGGCTCGATGAGCTACCATCCGTACTGTGGAGTATAAGAACAACTCCAAACCGGTCTACCGGATACACTCCATTCTTCATGGTTTATGGAGCAGAAGCGGTCATACCAACTGACATCATTCATGATTCACCAAGGGTACAGCTCTATACGGAGCAAGAGGTCAAAGAGGCCAGAGAAAATGATGTGGACTTGCTAGAAGAAGCAAGAGAGCTGGCTTTGGCAAGAACAGCCATTTACCAACAGAAACCTCGTACGCTATCATAGCCGGAAGGTTAACCCGAGAGTTTTCCGGAAGGAGATCCGGTGCTACGCCTAGTGCAGCGCACTGAAGGCCGGCATAAGCTCTTACCACCATGGGAAGGTCCCTTCATTGTAAGCAAGGTGCTTCACAATGATGCATACTACTTGATCGATGCACAGGAGTGGAAAAAAGGAAAGGCGGACAGGTCCGGAGAGGAGAGCAAGCGTCCATGGAACGTAGCTCGTTGCGTCCTTTCTACTCTTGAAGTTGTGGTGTAAGAAGTTCCTTTTTGTACCTTACATGCTATGAATAAAAGATGTCGGAACCTTGAATGAATCTTGGGGACTACCCCAACTTAAGTTGCATGTAACTTGTTTATTTTTTCAGTTTACCGGTTGCTTATTGAACGTTTTTTCTTTCCGGTTTAGTAGTGTGCTAAATCCTACCGGAGTCTTCGACTCTGCTGCTGTCCGCAACCCGGCTTCATGGCAAGCAAGATAAACCGGTAGGGGATAAGCACATGAACTGCGAAGAGGGAGAGCAGGAAAGAACAATCCGGAAAATTTAACTAACCCCGGTTAAACCGGTTTTTTGCAAAATTTCAAAGTTATTTCTAAGTTCAAGAAAATGCTTGTTTGGTGAAAGAACCTTGTGCTCATACGCCAAAGAACGCCCAGAGAAGGCAGGCAGAGCCAAGGCAAAAGAGCCAAGTATGCATTGAATTGGATGCGGAAACAATTTGGAAATCTTTGCAATGCAAGATTAAAGCAAAACCAGAAGCAAATATGCTAAGGCAAACTTAAGATAATTAACTACCGGTATAACTTACCGGCATAAAATGTTGTGCGGCAACCAAAAGCGGACTTAAAGTTTTACATCATAAGCCCCGGCATACCGGGGCAGAATTTAACAGAACATTGTTTTGAGACACGCAGGACCAAACAGCATGACACAGGTAAATCTTCAGACAGGTAGATAATCAGGCAGCGGGGGCTTCAGGAGGGGCATCGCCAGCACCAGCGTCGCCCAGAGGCTCCTCCTCGGCTTCATTCTCCTCCTCGTCGAGATAATCTTGGACGTCAGGAGGGGGAGGGATGAAGGTGCGCATATCGGCGTACTCCGCGATGTGGTACGCACGATCCTGCCGCTTAGCGGTGAGAATCGGGTCCAGATCGGTTTCCGCACCTTCGCGCACTCCGGTGAGGGCATCCAGGTTCAGCTCCGGGTACCAGGAGCAAGCAACGCGGAGGGCAGAGTCTGCTCCAGCGCGGGCAGCAGAGCACTGCCACTCGCGGATCCTCTTGCCGGCGCCCTTGAGACGGTCGCTGATCAATGAGAAAGTATCCGGCACCTCCTCGCCAGGCCACAGAGTCCTGAAGAGCTGGGTAGCTACATCAGGAATATCAGATAAGTTGCGATCTATGGCGCGCATGTGAGACACACGCGCGTTCAGTGCGACCAAATGGTCATAGGGGGTCCATGGCACGGCAAGATTCGCTTGGCCCTGGGCAGTACGGCGCTCGTCAACCTTCTTGACAGCATACTTCTGAGAGTCCGGAAAGAGGCCTGTGCAAAGAAAGAAAAAGGCTAAGGAGAGGAATCCGTAAGAAAATACAACCGGAAGGAAAGATACCAAAAAGAAAATGTGATCGGAAGAAAAAAGGATTATGTGCAGTAGTCAGAAAATGCAAAAGGAAAGGACTTACGGTAGGCAAGTGTG
The DNA here is from genome assembly GCF_022539505.1 of Lolium rigidum. Lineage (NCBI taxonomy): Eukaryota > Viridiplantae > Streptophyta > Magnoliopsida > Poales > Poaceae > Lolium > Lolium rigidum. Next base: position 139,862,140 of record NC_061514.1, read on the forward strand.
TCGGTTTGCAGGACCAGCCGGTTGCACTCCTTCTGCTCATCCTCCAGCCGCGCAGCTTTCTCCTCGGCAGCCTTCTGGGCTTTGGCCAGCTCCTCCAGCTCAGCTAGCAACACCGAGTTGGCGTTGCCGGCATCTTCAAGAGCTTCATTCATCTTGGCCGCTGCATCAGTTTCGGCAGCTTTGAGGGCCTTAGCATGATCAAGCCCCAGCTGGATGAGCTGGGACTTGAGCTCCTGGTAGCTGGCCTTCTGGGCGCTCAGCTCCTCCTGATGCCGCTGGATGAGCTGGTCCTTTTCCCCTGCAACCCGGAAAAGAAGGTGTTAACAAGATTGTGCTGGTAAAAATGAAAAGCAAACCAAGTTAACAGGAGAAAGGAAAAAATTATACGTTGGGCGGCAGCGAGCTGCTCCTTGAGAGCCTCAATGGAAGCTTCCGGGATCACTGTTAAGCAAAAGTTATAAATGTTAGAAGGAAAAAAGGTTTCTGGTAAAAATATGCTGGTGGTACAAAAAATTACCTTGGCACTTGTCAAGTGCCTCAGCGAGGTCCCGGTGTTCCCATAGGAGCTCCTCAAAGAGGGCCTTCCGAGCGTCAGCCGTGAGCTGTTCAAGAAAAAGAGGTTAGTTAAGTTTTGCGCTAAGAACAACGTTCTTAACCCGAAACTCGGGGACTGGCAGTGCTAGTTTCGCGCGTTTTAAGCTAAGTTTTGCGCTAAGAACAAGGTTCTTAACCCGAAACTCGGGACCGGCAGTGCTAGTTTCGCGCGTTTTAAGCTAAGTTTTGCCCTAAGAACAAAGTTCTTAACCCAAAACTCGGGATCGGCGAGTGCCGGTTTCACGCTAAGTTTTTAAGTTAAAGTTTTGTGCTAAAAGCTGCGCTCTCACCACAAAACTCGGGGACTGGTAAGATAGACAAGAGAGAAACCGGCATGAAACTAAAGAAAAGATAGAAAAAATTCGGAAGCGAGGAAACCGGTGAAAATTGAAAAGAGTTAGTAAAGCGTACCATCAAGTTGTTCGTGGCATCATACCACGCGCTGTCGAGCTCCTTCACGGCGCTGCGAAGCCGCATGTAGTGCTCCTCGGAAGACCGGTCCCCAACAGGGTCAGGTGCCGGCAGCCTGTCCTTGCCCAAACCGCGGGTCGCCGGAGTCATGTCTGCGGCGTTCCACTTCGGGCGTAGGGCGGAAGATGCCCCGAGTCCCGGCCCCTGCGCTGGAACTCTGTGATACGGCCAAGCAGGCCGGTGGCCTTCGTGGCGGTATCCCTGGCGGCCTTGGAGACGTGCAGCACCAGGGGCTGCTGGCCACCGGAAGGGGCGCTGGAGGCCGTCGCCTTCCCCTTGATAATCTTGGAGATCTTGGGCGGCGGCGCAGTTGGAGCAGCCCTGGAGGGCTTGGTGCGAGGAGCATCTGGCGGTGGCATCAGGATGGTTCGTGGAGAAGGGGGAGCGCTGGGCGCGTCACCCGGGTTGGAACTTTCCGGCGCGGAAGATTCCGGCGCGGAAGTTGTCTTCTTTTCAAAGACGGGAGGAGCCGAAGGCTCCGCCCGCCCGGTAGCTTTTTCCTCGGCGCCGATGTTGCTGGCGCCGGTATCCTGGTTCTCTGGGAGGAAGGAAAGATCCTCCTCCGTGCGGTGATCTGATGATGTAGGGGCCGCACGCCCCGAACTTGTTGTGCCCCCCGAAAGGGAGGCAGAGGTGTTGCCGGCACCAGATGGTGCCGGGCTTGAACGAGGAGGAGGGGTTGAGGTCCTTGCGGAACCTTCAGAGCCCGATGGCCTTGAGCCAAGCTTGAGCGCGGGGCTGAGAGAAAGAAAGAAAGAGAGTTGGAGAAAAGCAACCGGAAAAAGAACTTGGCAAAAAGAGGCAAGAAAGTAAGAAACTTACCCGGAGGCAGTCGGCATCTGCTTGCGCCCGTAGCGGCGCACGCCCACTTCCTTCTCCCCCAAGGGCTCAGTCCGGAAGCTCTTGGAGGGAGGGGCCTGGCTGGAACCGGCATCAGATGCCGGTAGCTTGTTCTTTTGGCCCTGGGCCATGAGTTTGTCCACAAACTCATGGCCGGCTTCGGCGCGCAGGGGCGGCGCGTGCTCGTGGATCTATAAGTTAAACATAGCTAAGAAAAAATTCACAAGAAAGCAATAACGGAAAAGTATAAGAAACCGGAAAAGAAAATACCTCAAGCATGGACAGGTCATCGGAGGACCCGGTTGGCTTCGGTGGAGACCGGCCAAGACGCGCGGCCGGAGTCTTGCCCATCTTCAGATCCTTCCAACGAATGTAGGGATCTGGGTCGAAGGAGTCAAGGGCGCGCTTCACGCAAATCCCACGCCGCTCTGCTTGGATGAGGGGGAAGCGGTCCTTGGCCCGAAACACGAAAAAGAGGGTTAACAAGAGCAAAAAGTTACCGGCAAAACCAACCCCAATTGCGTAATCTCTTACTTCTTGGGTCGGAGGGTTAGTAGTGCCGAGGGGAAGGAGGCCCCATTCCCATTCAAACGGCATAGCAGCTTGGCGATCTGCTTAGCCTTGCGGACGACGTCCTTCTTGCTAAGGGGACGGCTTGTGATCTTGGTGGGATCGCTGGGACCGTACATCTCGCTCATCCTATGCACCCGGCGCTTCAGAGGAAGCACCCGGCGCGAAATAAAGGTGCGGATGATATCATCCGAGCAGATGTTGGTCTCCTTCTTCAAAGAGGCCATGAAGCGTACCACCCGGTTGGTTTCGGCATGATCCGTCTTCGGGTTATAGCTCCAATTGGCTCTACTGGGAGGCCCCACTTGGAACGGCGGAAGATCAATGAGATTTGCGCGGCCCTTATTCTTCACATAGAAAAAAGTTCCTTGCCAGGCGCGGCAGGACTCGAGGCCGGTGAACTTAAAGAAAGTGCTCCCTTGGCGGGAGCCGACGATGCAAGACCCGCACTCCACAGGCGGCTTGGGTTTAGGAATTTCCTTGCCCTGAACGGAATTAATCCGCAGAGCAAAGAAGCGGGAAAACGTCTCACGAGTGGGACGAATGCCGATGTAGGCCTCCATGAAGGTGGCGTAGCAGGAAAGGTAAAAGATGGCATTGCCAGGAAGGTGGTGAGGTTGGAGTTCATAGAAATTTAAGAACTCCCGGAAAAAAGGAGAGGCAGGAAGGCCGAAGCCACGCTCAAAATGAGCAAGAAAAACAACATGTTCACCGGGCTGGGGCTCCGGTACGATTTCGTCACCGGGAAGCCGGCAGGATACTCCTTCCGGAATCCTGTGGGACCGGTATAGCCAATCGATCTCATATTCAGTAACATTGGAGCCCATCCAGGCTCCACGAGTGATGGGGGAGGGCTCTCCGTCGGATGATTCGCTAGAGCTACTCGTTTCTAAGTGGCTACCGGATGCTTGGCTAAAGCTACCGGATTCTAGATGGCCACCGGACTCTTGACGGCTACCGGATCCCTGCTGGTTGCCGGAATCGGTATCCATCGGATCTGAAGCCGTAGATTCGTCGGGAGATTGTCTACGACGGTTAACGGAGAGGGAAGAAGAAGAAGCGGAGGAAGATTCCTCGCCAGACATTGGTTTGGGAGGCGAAAAAACAGAAATCCCACACTTGAACCCCGCGCGAGGATCTACGAGTAAGAAGAAAATCAAAGAAAAAGAGGAAATAAGAACACCATCGACCCAAGATCTAGAAAGCAAGCAGATGGTAAGCAAAGTGAGATTGGCACTAACCTCGAGTGGCGCAGTCGCTGGGGAAGACGTTCGCCGGTGAAGGAGCGGACCTACAGTCGCCGACGAGCACCGTCGACGGCGAGGCGGAGAAGGACGCGAAGAAGCAAGAATGCAGCGGGCGCGACGAAGGTGCTGCGGAAGATTTCCGCACGACGAGGTCCGGCGGAAACGCGGCGTGAGTTCGCCGGGCGACGGAGCTCGAGCAAACGACGGTGGACGGAGAGCGGCGAAGGCGCAGAGGCGAGGAGCACTGTGCGCGAAGGTTGGGGAATGCGAGAAGAGGAAGAAGAAAGGGTAGTTGTCCTTATAAAGAAGAGAGGAGGTGGGCCGAAAACCGCCGGGCCGCGGCGGTTCGCCTCGCGGCCCGCGACGGTTCGCACCGTGGGCCGCCACGTGGCGAAGAAGTACACGCGAGAAAGTGAGAAGCCACACGGAGGCACACACAGGATCCGAAGTGGTTAGTGGGATCCGCAGTGCTGCATTTAATGAGCGCGCGGGAATCGAAGCGAAGTGACAACTGACACTGGCGCGACAGTTAACAGTGCGCATGTCACTGACAGGCGCGGGGCCCGAAATATTCTCGACTTCGCCGAGGAAAGAGTAAATGCGAATGATACCGGAGAAAAGAGATGCCGGGAGATGCCTTGCAAAAAGAAAAAAAAAGACAAATAAGGGCAAAGATGCCGGATCCAAGCTTAAAGCCGGAGAGATTAAACCGGTATCCTAAAAAGATGAAAACCTGGCATGGTCTGTAGGATAGAATCCGCCAGACTATACCAGCTTCGGGGACTAATATTGGGGGGTAACCCCGGTATGCCAAAGGCATGCCAAACCGGATGGTTTGAGCCATCGAGATACCGGTTTAATATTCTTACCGGAAAGTAAAGATAAGAGTTTGGGCTAAGTGAAGCTAAGCCGGTATCCCCAAGGGGGTATGCCGGAACCCGGTAAAGAAGATACCGGAGAGAAGGGCCTGTCGGCAGGACTGGTCAAAGATTCTCTTCAGAGCAAGAAGACAAGGATGAGCTAAGCAAAGCGGCTTTAATCGAGCCCCGGCGCCAAAGAGAGAGATGACGCTGAAAGAAGCCGGAGGACGTCAGCGTCCCTGATTAAAGAAGACTCCGGCGTCATCTGTGATTAAAGTTGCTTTGTAAAGTAGTTTGTCCAGTCAAAGATGCCATTAGGGTTTCTTGTTCTGTAAGCCACCCTCTCCCCTATATAAGGAGAGGGGGTACTGCCTCATACGGGCGCGTGTTCACAGAGGAGATTAGACGATAGAACTTGTATTCAAGCACTTGTAACCATGTTGAGATCAATGAAGCAAGCGATCTAGTGAAGAGTTCTTCCTCTTGTCTCTCTTCTTGCATACCGGCCTTTGGTTGTGTTCTTGAGGAAAGCATCCGGAAGTTCATCCCATCTAGTCGCAAACCCTGCCCCGAATCCTCTAGCGTCCATTCGGCCCCAATCTAAGCCATCCCATGGCATCTGTCTGTTCGCCACGACGACACAATCCGGTCAGACCGGGCTATAAACGAGAACAAGATTGAGGGAAGACGCCTCTCAAAGGGGGGCGATCAGCTCATATATATAGCATGGTTTACAACGCCTTGGAAGCCAAGGAAACAGTCCCCCATCGTATCAATCTACAACTATACAAGGTAGGCAAGATACGGTAGGATCTCTAGACAGCTATACAAGTTACGTACGTTAACATCCCCCCGCAGTCAATGCGTCGACTGGACGAACGCATAGACTGTACCGAAAATCCAAGAACAGCTGGGACGGCAGGCCCTTCGTCATAATGTCAGCAAACTGGTGTGAGGATGGCACGTGAAGAACCCGAATCTGACCAAGAGACACCTTTTCGCGGACAAAATGGATGTCGATCTCGATGTGCTTCGTACGACGATGCTGAACCGGGTTGCAGGCCATGTAGACAGCGCTGACATTATCACAAAAGACGACGGTTGCGGTACGGAGAGGGCGATGAAGCTCGTGAAGAAGCTGACGAAGCCAACAACACTCAGCCACAGCGTGAGCGACAGCACGATACTCGGCCTCAGCACTGGAGCGAGAAACTGTAGCCTGGCGCTTGGAGGACCAGGACACAAGATTGTCACCGAGATATACACAGTAGCCCGAAGTAGACCGGCGAGTGTCGGGACAGCCGGCCCAGTCAGCATCCGAGTACGCGGTGAGCGATGTAGCCGGTGTAGAATGCAGCCGAAGACCAAGATCCAGTGTACCCTTGAGGTATCGCAGAATTCGCTTGACCAAGTTGAGATGAGGCTCACGAGGAGCATGCATGTAGAGGCACGCTTGCTGAACAGCATGTGCAATGTCGGGACGCGTCAGTGTCAGGTACTGAAGGGCGCCAGCAAAGCTGCGGTACTCAGTAGGATCGGCAATGAGAGGACCATCATCGGCGGAGAGCTTGCAACGAGTGTCTATGGGAGTAGCACACGGGTTGCAATCAAACATGCCAGCTCGGTGTAGTAAGTCGATGGCGTACTGGCGCTGTGAGAGCAACATCCCGGAGGGCGAGCGAGTAACCGAAATGCCAAGGAAGTAGGAGAGATCTCCGAGGTCGGTCATGGAGAACTCGCTATGTAGAAGCTCGGTGATGTGCTGGAGAAGGCCGGTGCTGGAGGCGGTGAGGATGATGTCGTCCACGTACAGAAGGAGGTAGGCCACCTCATCACCCCGTCGAAGAATGAACAGGGAGACATCACAAAGAGACGCAACGAACCCGAGTCGATGTGCGTAGTGAGCGAAGCGCTGGTACCAGGCACGAGGGGCCTGCTTGAGACCGTAGAGGGACTTGTGGAGCCGACATACATGTTGAGGATGATCAATGTCGATGAAGCCAGGTGGTTGCTCGCAGTAGACCACCTCGTCAAGATTGCCATGAAGGAAGGCGTTCTTGACGTCGAGTTGATGAATTGGCCAAGCACACGAGACGGCGATGCTGAGGACGACACGAATCGTGGCGGGCTTGACAACCGGACTGAAAGTCTCATCGAAATCAACTCCTGGCTGCTGAGAGAACCCACGAACAACCCATCGTGCCTTATATCGAGCAAGACCACCATCAGAAGCAAACTTGTGCTTGTATATCCACTTTCCTGAAACAACATTAGCACCAACCGGACGAGGAACAAGCGACCAAGTACGGTTATGGATAAGAGCATTGTACTCATCAGTCATGGCAGCACGCCAGTGGGGATCCTGGAGTGCACCCCGATATGTTTTCGGAATAGGAGAAACCGAGGTGTGAACAGCCGAGAGGTTGAGCTTGTCAACCGGCCGAACGATGCCATGCTTTGCACGAGTGATCATGGTGTGCGTGTTCACGGCTGGCTCGGTACGGCCACGAGTAGGAGGCATAGGTGGAGGTGGGGGCGGAGGTGGTGTAGGCGAGGTAGACACCGGCGAGATAGGCGGGCTAGACTCAGGCGAGCACGTGCGATCAGCAAGCAAATCGGATGCATGTGCAGGTGAGCTGGGACGTGCGCTCGTGGGTGCAGTTTCATGCATGCGGGGCTGGGCATGTGTGAACACAGCAGGAGTGGGTGTCTGCGTGCATGCAAGTTCCAGGAGAAAGTCAAGAGACTCAACGTGGGAGGCAGCAGACTGGGAGGTGGTGTGAGCGAAAGGGAAGTTATGCTCGTCGAAAATAACATGACGAGAGACAATAACGCGACGGGAGGCGAGGTCGAGGCACCGGTAGCCGCGATGTGAAGACGGATACCCCAAGAATACACATGCGGTGGAGCGAGGAGCAAGCTTATGAGGAGCTGTAGCAGATTGATTCGGGTAACATAGGCATCCGAAAACCCGAAGGTCGGAATAGGAGGCAGGTTTTTGATGGAGAAGAGTGTATGGGATGCGAAAGCCGATGGGCTGACATGGTCGTCGGTTTAGGAGATAGGTAGCGGCAGCGAGCGCCTCGGCCCAGTCGGCTCTGATACCATATAAACGAGAACAAGATTGAGGGAAGACGCCTCTCAAAGGGGGGCGATCAGCTCATATATATAGCATGGTTTACAACGCCTTGGAAGCCAAGGAAACAGTCCCCCATCGTATCAATCTACAACTATACAAGGTAGGCAAGATACGGTAGGATCTCTAGACAGCTATACAAGTTACGTACGTTAACACGGGCGACACGCCGGGCCGGCCGGTTGAGAGGCCGGTTGACCGGGCTGGTGACCGGATCTGTCGACTTGTGAGGAGTTGCCCAGATTTTCTACCACAAATTCATGCAAAAACTCAGAAACTTGAATATAGACTATAGCAATAGAGTGGAGTATGTGCTTTGTGTTGTGAGACACTCTAAAGGCATGAGGACTTACAAACCCTAACCCTAACCCTAAAATTTCCTCAAATCTTATCAAGAAATTGCAATGTGTGATGAGGACTAGAAAATAGGGAGGAAGGGAGAGTACATTACCCGAAGACATTGTCCTCCTTGATCAAGAGAGCAAGAAGAACACTAGGTAGGGCTTGAAAACCAAGAACATCAAAATTTCCCAAACTAGCTTGAGAGGGACCAAATCCTTCGGTGGAGATGTTCCAAGGGGCCCGATCTATGGTTTGGTGGAGTTTGGGGGGATTCTTGTGGTGGGAAGGTCCTAGACTGTGGTGGAGGTGATGAAGGCGGCGGCCATGGAGGTTTGGGAGTTGGGGAATAATGAGGAAGATGACCCCAAGGGGTATCTCCTCCCAACTCATATCAGGCCGCCCGGCCGGTCGGGCGCCCGGTCGACCGGACCTGGCGCCGGCTGGTCCGGCCTAGAGGCCGGTCCAACCGGGCCAGAGACCGGCCAGGGACGAACAACCCAGTTTTGTCTCGTTTTGCCTCGTTTTCCCGTATTCTATGTGTAAATGTGTGTGAATGCTCAGATGATGACATGTACATATAGATAGATAGATGATGATGAGATGAGCATAGACATGGGGTTGGAAACACAAAGTTCTCTTAGGCATACCCATTGGAGAGAAAATCCAAACAAGATGTAAATAGCAACAATGGGCATGATTCGAAATGTATATCAAGAATCATAAGTCATTTGGAAATGATTTTTGCAGTAAGATCATTTGGCCTTATATAATCAAATCAAGTGGTAATGAAGGCTCAATGAGGGGCGGGGGATTACTCCCCCTATGTGAAGGCGCAAATGTCATGAGACCTCGAAGAGACATGCTTGGGTCCATATAATGACATTGGGTCTATTTATGTTGCACACATGGGTATGCATTATACCAAGACATGGTAGTATGACTATCCCCATATGTGCTATGCCTCTAAGCTAGAGAGCACGATAAATGCAAGAATATAGTGCAAGAAGTTAATCAATCCAAGTTTTTAGGATCAAGAATACCAAGTTCTCCTCTTAAGTTAACAAAACGGGCTTCATCCAAAGGCTTAGTGAAAATATCCGCCAATTGGTAGGTTGTCCCCACATGAGTGAGATCAATATCCTTATTGGCAACATGATCACGTAGGAAGTGATGGCGAATGTCAATATGTTTGGTGCGACAATGTTGAACCGGGTTATTGGCGATCTTAATTGCACTTTCATTGTCACAAAGAAGAGGCACCGTACCAAGAGACACACCATAGTCTTTCAAGGTTTGCTTCATCCATAACAATTGAGTGCAACAAGATGCCGCGGATATGTATTCGGCTTCGGCGGTGGATAAAGCGGTGGAGTTTTGTTTCTTGGATGACCAACTCACCAATGACCAGCCAATAAATTGGCAAGCCCCGGAGGTAGACTTCCAGTCAACCTTATCACCGGCCCAATCGGAATCCGAATAGCCAATGAGTTCAAAGGTTGACCCCTTTGGATACCATAGCCCGAGAGTAGGAGTGAGAACAAGGTATCTTAGAATCCGTTTGACCGCCATTAAATGGCTCTCCTTGGGAGCGGATTGAAAACGAGCACACATCCCTACACTTAGCATGATATCCGGCCTAGAGGCACAAAGGTAGAGCAAGGATCCTATCATGGAGCGGTATACCTTTATGTCCACATCCTTCTCACCGTCACATGAGCCAAGTTGCCCCTTTACGGGCATGGGTGTCTTCATTGGGCTTGCATTGGTCATGTTGAATTTCTTGAGCATGTCTGATGACCCACAAGTATAGGGGATCGCAGCAGTCTTCGCGGGTAGTATAACCCAATTTATTGATTCGACACAAGGGGAGGTAAAGAATACTTATAAGCCTTAACAACTGAGTTGTCAATTCAGCTGCACCTGGAAAAGCACTAGCAAAAGGGGTGATGTGAAAGTAGCAGTAATATGAGAGCAGTAGTAACAGTAACACAGCAGCAGTAATAGCAATATGAGAGCAATGGCACCAGAAAATAGTTGATACTACTTCCAATGACATATAGAACAAGTATATAATGATGAGAGATGGACCGGGGTTCCCAGCGATCTACACTAGTGGTAACTCTCCAATAAGTGACAAGTGTTGGGTGAACAAATTACAGTTGGGCAATTGATAGGATTCATAAGGCATTAAGAAAGAACATCAATTCACATGTAGGCATGTTTTCCATATATAGTCGTACGTGCTCGCAATGAGAAACTTGCACAACATCTATTGTCCTACCAGCCGGTGGCAGCTGGGCCTCAAGGGAAACTATCGGATATTAAGGTACTCCTTTTAATAGAGTACCGGAGCAAAGCATTAACACTCCGTGAAAACATGTGATCCTCACATCACTACCATCCCCTCAGGTTGTCCCGATTTCTGTCACTTCGGGGCCATTGGTTCCGGATAGTGACATGTGCATACAACTTGTAGATACAATCTAAGAAATAAGTATAGAGATCAAATCTAAGATCATGCCACTCGGGCCCTAGTGACAAGCATTAAGAATAACAAGATTGCAGCAACAATAACTTCACAAACTTTATAGATAGACTAATCATAATGTATCATCCATCGGATCCCAACAAACACAACACCGATTACATCAGATGGATCTCAATCATGTAAGGCAGCTCATGAGATCATTGTATTGAAGTACATGGAGGAGAGAATACCGGCTAGCTACTGCTAGAACCCGTAGTCCATGGGGGAACTACTCACGGAGCATGATGGAGGCGGTGGCGTCGATGGAGATGGCTTCCGGGGGCACTTCCCCGTCCCGGCAGGGTGCCGGAACAGAGACTTCTGTCCCCCGAATTGGAGTTTCGCGATGGCGGCGGCGCCCCTGGAGTCTTTCTGGAGTTTCGTCAATTGGTACGGTGTTTTTAGGTCGAAAGGGATTTTATAGGCGAAGAGGCGGCGCAGGGGGGCACCTGGGGGCGCCTCACCCTAGGCCGGCGCGGCCAGGGTCTGGCCCGCGCCGCCTTGTGGTGTGGTGGCCCCTGGCCCCTCTCCGACTCTTCTTCGGTGTTCTGGAGCCTTCCGGGAAAAATAGGAGGTTTGGCGTTGATTTCGTCCAATTCCGAGAATATTGCCCGAACAGACCTTTCCGGAACCAAAAACGGCGGAAAACGAGAACTGGCACCGTGGCATCTTGTTAATAGGTTAGTTCCGGAAAATGCATGAAATCATCATAAAGTGCAAGCAAAACATGTAAGTATTGTCATAAAACAAGCATGGAACGACAGAAATTATGGATACGTCGGGGACGTATCAGCATCCCCAGCTTAGTTCTCGCTCGTCCCGAGCGGTAAACGATAAAAAGAATAATTTCGTAGTGACATGCTACTTACATAACCTTGATCATACTATTACAAAGCATATGAAATGAATGAAGTAACTCAAGGCAATGATCTATAGTTGCTAACAAGTAGATAACATATAGCAAAACTTTTCATGAAGAACACTTTCAAGACAAGCATCAAAAGTCTTGCGCAAGAGTTAACTCATAAAGCAATAAGTTCAAAGTAAAGGCATCGAAGCAACACAAAGGAAGATATAAGTTTCAGCGGTTGCTTCCAACTTGTAACATGTATATCTCATGGATAATTGTCAATACAAAGTAATATGATGAATGCAAATATGCAAGTATGTAAGAATCAATGCACAGTTGACACAAGTGTTTGCTTCTAAGGTGGAAGGAAGTAGGTAAACTGACTCAACATAAAGTAAAAGAATGGCCCTTCGCAGAGGGAAGCATTGATTGCTATATTTGTGCTAGAGCTTTGGTTTTGAAAACATAAAGAGAGCACAAAAGTAAAGTTTTGAGAGGTGTTTGTTGTTGTCAACGAATGGTAGTGGGCACTCTAACCCCCTTGCCAGACAAACCTTCAAAGAGCGGCTCCCATTTTATTTTATTTTTGGGTGGCACTCCTTCCAACCTTTCTTTCACAAACCATGGCTAACCGAATCCTCGGGAGCCTGCCAACAATCTCATACCATGAAGGAGTGCCTTTTTATTTTAGTTTTATTATGATGACACTCCTCCCATCCTTTGCTTACACAAGCCATGGCTAACCGAATCCTTCGGGTGCCGTCCAACAATCACATACCATGGAGGAGTGTCTATTTTTGTTAATTAATTTGGAACTGGGAATCCCATTGCCAGCTCTTTTTGCAAAGTTATTGGATAAGCGGATGAAGCCACTAGTCCATTGGTGAAAGTTGCCCAACAAGATTGAAAGATAAACACCACATACTTCCTCATGAGCTATAAAACATTAACACAAATTGAGAAGCATTTTGAATTGTTTAAAGGTAGCACTCAAGAAATTTACTTTGGAATGGCAGGAAATACCACATAGTAGGTAGGTATGGTGGACACAAATGGCATAGTGGTTGGCTCAAGGATTTTGGATGCATGAGAAGTATTCCCTCTCAGTACAAGGCTTAGGCTAGCAAGGTTGTTTGAAGCAAACACAAGTATGAACCGATACAGCAAAACTTACATAAGAACATACCGCAAGCATTATAATACTCTACAATGTCTTCCTTGTTGCTCAAACACTTTTACCAGAAAATATCTAGACCTTGAGAGAGATCAATTATGCAAACCAATTTTAACAAGCTTTACAGTAGTTCTCCACTAATAGGTTTAAACCACATGAAAAAACTTAATCAAGATCTACTTGAGAGCTCAAAACAATTGCCAAGTGTCAAATTATCCACAACATATGAGGCATTTTCTGTTCCCAACCAAACAATAAGTATTGTAGCTTCCAACTTTTATCATTGAACATTAAAAGTAAAACGAAGAACAAGTGTTCATATGAAAAAGCGGAGCGTGTCTCTCTCCCAAACAAGGATTGCTAGGATCCGAATTTATTCAAACATAAACAAAACGAAAATGAAAACACAGACGCTCCAAGTAAAGCACATATGGTGTGACCGAATAAAAATAGGGATTTCTATTTTCGTGCCCTCCGTTCCTTAGTTGTGCTCAGTTTTCCCCAGCTCCTTAGTTTTTCCTCAGTTTTCCCCAAGTGCTTGTTTGAAACCCGCAGAAGGCATCTCAGACGGCAGGATTCCCGTTAAGTTGACCGCTCCGTGCTGACGTGTGGGGCCGCATCGTGTGGGCCCGCGTCGCGTGGGGCTGGTAGAAAGGGACCGCGTGGGACAGGACGAGATAGCGTTTGGTTGCACGTGAGCAGGAGCTGGGTTTTGTCTCTCTCGGCCATTGGCATTTCCCTTTTAAGAGTACCTTTTCTGCCTCCTTCTCTCTGCCTTTTTTCACATAATTAGTATCAAATCTAGAGAAGCTTGCATTTCTATCTTTCTTCAATTATTATTTGTGCCTTTTGGCCCTGGTTGTTTTCCTAATATGGCAGCAAATCTAGTAGGGAGCCCAATCTAGTACTCCATCTGGTCCATATGTATGTAGTTAAATCTAGAAGCAAATCTACAGGGAATGTACGATAAATTCACAAGGTCATATAGTAGAATAGGGATAGATAATATAGATAATAAGCTGCATTCAGCAGCCAAACATAGTAGGGTTCGAGGTTCTTCACAGCAGATACAGCACCATCATACTAACAACATAACAACGAGGGATCCCTAGCTAACAACAAAGGGATCCCAACAACAAAATGGAGGAGGCAGCAGCAGCACACGTCCAGGACTCCGCCTACCCCATCCGCCTCTGCCTCCACTTGTTGCTCCCCTTGGGAGCCTTGGGCTTGAGCGGAGGCATGCGCCCGCCGGAGATCTCCACCCGCTGGATGCTGCGGAGGTGCATGCCGAGCGCCAAGTGCTTGGCGCGGAAGGAGTTGGGGTTCACCGATGCGCCGACCTTGGGGTTGGTGTGGCCGATGTTCTCGGCATGCGTGAGGACGCAGTTGAAGTCAGTGCCGCCGAGCCTCCTAGTGCAGAAGGGGCACCTGTAGACACCCTTGGCGACGTCGAGGTAGGAGACATACTGGCCGACCTGCAGCCTCCGCAGCACCTGGCGAGTCTTGACGTCATGGTGCTCGTCGTCGCTGCCGACGTCGCTGCCAGACAGCTGATCCATATCAAACGGGAATTTATTAGTGAATGAGTTGCAAACGTGCATGATAACAAAGTTAGGAAAAACAGAGGCAGCCTCGGTTAGAGTGGACACGATTATATGTCTACGAGGGACGGTGTAAGCGAACCAAAGCTCATGCACAACAGATTTGTACACGTAAATGGTTCGCTGAACCCTCCCTGTAAAAATCTGTGCCCACCGATTCATCATAGGCAAAGAAACAGATTCCGGATCTGAACTTGAACACATTCCAGATTATTTGCAAAATTAAACGGTTGATATCTTTTGATTCGTGCATAAAATAACCGATTGAGATCCTATGATTACTTGCATAAATTAACCGATTGAGATCCCATTATTACTTGCATAAATTAACCGAACGGCCGAAACCCAAATCTTGAACGAAATCAAGGAGGGATCAAAGCAAAATGGAATAAAATCGGCGCAAATATTAGCCCAATACTCATCCATCCACAGATCCATCTACACCAGCACAAATAGGGTTCAAAAAGGAATGGGGAACAAAAAAGGAAGCAAACCGTAGTTACCTCGTTCCATGGGTCCTCTATGGAGGTGTCGTAGCGGTTCGGGGGCGGGACGTATGGTACCGGCTCGTAGGGGTCCCATCCCGGCGGGATCTGACCGCGACCGGCGGCAGCAGCCTCCGATGCACCGGCGGAGGCGGCGGCGACGTCCGTTGAGGGGACGGCGGCGACGTCCGTTGAGGGGACGACGTCGAAGAGGGAGGCGTCGCGCTTGGAGCCGACGGCACCGTGGACGATGGGATTGGCATTCTCCTTGTCCATCTCGCCGGCGAGAGGAGAGGGAGAGGGAGAGGGTTTTTTTGCTTTGGAGAAGATGATGGGACGTGAGAGAGGCGGCGTTGCATAGGCGAGTGAGAGTGACGAGAGATAGTGGGAGGAGGCGTCTATAAAGGCAAGGGGTGGTTAATGCGACCCGCGTCCTACGCGTCCACCGCTGCACGTCCGCACGTCTTGGACTTCACGCAATGCGCCACGCGTCCACGATTGCACGTCTTCGACTCTCGCACCGCGACCGGCATCTACGCGTCAAATATTGCACGTCTTTCATTTCTGCACCGCAACACGCGTCCTCGAGTCTAACCCCGGAAATTTAGATATACTCAGGTATAACCTCGAGCATTATACTAGCATTTTTTGTGTGCTCAGTTTTCCCCTTGAGTGCTAATACTTGGCTAGTGCAATATGCTCAGTTTTACCCTCAAGTAGCTGGTCAACGGACAGTCAACAAATGGGATTAACTAGTTAAATGAGTCATTTAATGTGCAAAAATTCCGAAAAATAGTGGCACATACTCATGGAGTCTTCACCACAAATTGCCAGTTCTCAAAACATAGATAAGTCATAGATAAATCAAGTTTTACCACAAATTGCCACTTCTCAAAGGCCTCCTCAAATCACCTAGTAGCTATGAAGGTGCATGGTTTTCCACAATAAGCCCTTCCCAAAACAGCTTTCCCCAAAACATACTTTGTCTAAATGAGGCCACAATTCTCACACTCATGTATATTTGTATTGCAAATAGTTTGAGATAGGCCAAGATGGGTTTTATTCTACAAAACACGCATTTTCCATTTTTTAAATCTCATATTTGAATCCCTTAGTCAGTTTATTACATAGGTGCCCTTGGTTTCTTGATACTACTCAGTTTTGCCCTCTCCCTCCACAAATTCTCTCACACGTGCAACATTGCCCTGATTGGTCTAGCCCATGTCACGCGGATCGTGCCCGCCGACCGTTGATCGTATGATCTAACAGGCAGGATAACCCCTCTCTCTCTCTCTGTCGGCGGTTACCTTCCACTCTCTAACTATGCTAAAGGGCGGTTTTCTGTATTTATTTTCACGCGCTAAAAATTATAAACTCTTTTAGGCATTACTTTTCACGCAAAAATGATAAACCATCACCGATTTGTTGTAGCCATAAATTTTCACGCAAAAAATGATAAACCGTCACCGATTTGTTGTAGCCATTAATTTTCACGAAAATCCCAAATGATAAACCATCACCGATTTGTTGTAGCCATTAATTTTCACGCAAAAAATGATAAACCATCACCGATTTGTTGTATCCATTACTTTTCACGCAAAAAATGATAGACCATCACCGATTTCTTGTAGCCATTACTATTCATGGTAAAAATGATAAACGAACCAATCTATCTATCTCTCGTATTTGAAGTTTGGAAGGGTTCACCATCTAGTTATGTTAACTTTCGAGGTTTTGACCTGAAAACAAATGGGTATTATAAAGGGAAATAAAAGTTCAAAAAATGTAAAAACGAAACAATCTACCTATCTTTGTATAGAAGATCGCCTGTATGATTTTTTAGGTCATTTAGAGAAGGTAGAAAAAAATCCCTTTTGAGAAGGTCGAAAAAACCTAACTTGTTACAAAAGCTGGTTTCAGTGAGACCTAACCAAATTTGGCATACATTATGCCATATCTATAACAACAAGGAATATCTAAAAGGGAAAGTTTCACAAAATTTGAAATTTATGGCGAAAATGATGCCATACATGATGCTGTTTTTCGAGGTTTTGACCTGAAAATCAATTGGATATTATAAAGGGAAATAAAAAGTTCGAAAAATATAAAAACGAAACAATCTATCTATCTATGTATAGAAGATCAGCTGTATGAAATTTGAGGTCATTTAGAGGAGGTAGAATAAATCACCTTGTTAGAAAAGCTGGTTTCGGTGAGACGAAACGGCATGCGTTTAAGCAAAGTGATTTTTCGAACATCTCCAAATGATCCCAAATTTGCCATACATGATGCCATACGTGTAACAACAAGGAACCCTATCTAAAAAGTGTCAAAAAAGTTTGCCCAACCGTATAGCTCTATCAAAAAGAACCTCACCATGGCGCTAGTATAATTTTGGGCTTAGTTACAAACTTTCGTTACCTAACCTTCAACACGAAACTTGTTTCAAATCACTTTTGGCGTACAAGAAACAAATCCCTCCTTGATTCGAGCACCACAGCCTCCAAACTTTGCCGATGCCGATATCGGCATGGTCGAACGGCTATGCTCGACGCCATCTGCTAGGTCACCGTCGGGATGCACCCTCAATCTCGTCCCCTCATTCGATCACTGACACACCAGAGATACCACCGAGGCCAATGCCGAACGTACATGCCGATGCCAATGCCGAACATGCATCCACGCCGATGTGGGCACGGCCACGCCGCCCCGCTATGTTGGACGCCACGGACCACCGCGAGGTCTTTCCCTTCGCCACCACACTCTTCTAGCACCCATCTATACACGCCGGAAAGGAGAGACACTAGTTTTCTCTACATTGCTCGCGTTCGTGTCGGACACGGTCAGTCAAAGTTTTGAGGTAGTCGTCGATGTCGTTGACCATTTCTTCTCTTCTTTGCATGGTTAAACGCGTCTAGTTCATATCTATCTAATGCGTCTGGTCTCGCCTCATGCAGTTCTTTGTGGACGTCGATCTCATCTCGGCACTCCGCGAGCCACCTCCTCCGTGCCATCGCTGTAGAGCTCCGTTTAAAAATCTATTCCTACCCGTGTATTGCCCCTTGTATCAGCGCCATGGCCCACTTGTCATTCGATATACCGAAGCCCCACTCGTGCGTGTTTTGGTCAGGGATACAGCGATGCTTACGGTCAAACAAAGATGGATGGTCTGACGTGTCTTTGCGGGCTCTACGGGGCCCCACTAGTCAGAAGATAACGGTCAACCATCGGGCAACCGGCCGTTACAGCATCTGTGATGGTTTCAGACAAGGTCTTGGGGAAAACTGAGGAAAAACTAAGGAGCTGGGGAAAACTGAGCACAACTAAGGAACCGAGGGCACGAAAATAGAAATCCCACAAAAATATAGTTTCAGGGGAGGAACCTGATAAGTTGATGAAGAAGGGGATGCCTTGGCATCCCCAAGCTTAGACGCTTGAGTCTTCTTGAAATATGCAGGGATGAACCACGGGGGCATCCCCAAGCTTAGACTTTTCACTCTTCTTGATCATATATCATCCTCCTCTCTTGACCCTTGAAAACTTCCTTCACACCAAACTTCTCATAAACTTCATTAGAGGGGTTAGTACTCAAAAAATTTGAATACACCTTGGTCCTGTAGTGGCATATTGCAAGAACTCAATAAAACATTAGCTACGGCCCTCTACGTCTAGAAAACCTCGCTTAAAGTCCACAAGAGACAATGCAAAAAACAGAGACAGAATCTGCCAAAACAGAACAGCCAGTAAAGACGAATTTTAAATAAATACTTCAGTTGCTCAAATCAGAAAACTCAAAACTAATGAAAGTTGCGTACATATCTGAGGAACACGCACGTAAATTGGCATATTTTTCTGATTTTTCTACAGAGAAAACAGCCCAGATTCGTGACAGATAGAAATCTGTTTCTGCGCAGAAATCCAAATCTAGTATCAACCTTCGATTAGAGGCTTCACTTGGCACAACAAAACACAAAACTAAGATAAGGAGAGGTTGCTACAGTAGTAAACAACTTCCAAGACACAAATATAAAACAAAGTACTGTAGAAAAATAACACATGGGTTATCTCCCAAGAAGTTGCTTTCTTTATAGCCATTAAGATGGGCTCAGCAGTTTTGATGATGCACTCGCAAGAAATAGTATTGGAAGCAAAAGAGAGCATCAAGAAGCAAATTCAAAACAAATTTAAGTCTAACATGCTTCCTATGCATAGGAATCTTGTAAATAAACAAGTTCATGAAAAGCAAAGTAACAAGCATAGGAAGATAGAACAAGTGTAACTTCAAAATTTTAAGCATATAGAGAGGTGTATTAGTACCATGAAAATTTCTACTACCATATTTTCCTCTCTCATAATAATTTTCAGTAGCTTCATGAACAAACTCAACAATATAGCTATCACATGCAGCATACTTTTCATGATTTCCAAACACATAATTTTTATCAAGTTCAAGAATAGTGGAATTAAAACTTTCAAACTTTCTTTTATTAATAATATAACAAGGTAGTTGATCAATCTCAAGAGATATGGGACTCATAGAATAAGTCAAGAACTCTCCAATCCCATTTTCATTAGTAGTACAATTAATAGTATCAAGTAACATAGGACCATCATCTAAAGCTTTATCATAAACATTTGCCAAGCAAAATTCTTTAGTACCATGCATTTCGACATCAGGCACAAACAAAGCATTATCATACGATTTATCAAAGTAGCATGGATTATCATAAATAACAGTAGCATAATTATTCTCACAAGTATTACTCATATGGAATATTTCAAGAGAATCCACAGGAACATAACATTCAACCTCTTTCGGTAAGCATGGAGGACAATCAAATAGTGTAAGAGATAAAGAGTTACTCTCATTAGAAGGTTGGCATGGGTAGCTAATCCATTCTTCCTCCTTTTGTTCGTCACTCTCCTCTTCTTTTTCATCCAATGAGCTTTCAGGTTCATC
The DNA here is from genome assembly GCF_022539505.1 of Lolium rigidum. Lineage (NCBI taxonomy): Eukaryota > Viridiplantae > Streptophyta > Magnoliopsida > Poales > Poaceae > Lolium > Lolium rigidum. The sequence goes on from NC_061514.1 coordinate 139,881,800, forward strand.
AATTTCCTCCTCTTTTTCATCCAATGAGCTTTCAGGTTCATCAGTTTCTTCTTCCACCGGTTCCTGCAAATTGTGAGTGCATTCTTGTGCATTAATGTGTCTCTCTTTATAATCAAGGATATAAGGATTCCTACTGTAGCATTCTATGCAAGAATTAAGGATAGTAGAGACATAATCTTTAAGGTCCTTACAAATAGCACAAGTTTCATAATTCTCAACCATGAAGGATTCTATCTCGGAGGCTCCCATAAATAAGACAAATTGTTCTACCTCTTCGAACCCATAATGAATATAGCAATTCCGATTATAGTTCTTAATTAAAAATTCCTCACTAAAGCCACATTGAAATTTAAGATGTTTATCCTGTTGAGAGCAACAGTTTATATCATGGCGTCTAAGCAAGATTTTAGCCATTGTATTTAATTTTTCTATCATAGCACTCATTATTTTACCAGTTCTTGATTCTCTATAATTATTATAACATTCTATAAGCTCCAAGTAGGTTGTTGGTTCTCCCATAACAGCAGTTTTTAATTTTTCGGTTTTTCAAATTTTTATGGATTTTTGGGTATATGAGACAAATAAAACAAGATAAAAATAAACTAAGCAAAAGTAAACTACGCAAACTAATACTAGACAGAAATAAACTAAGCACAAATAAACTAGACAAAAGTAAACTAAGCAAAGCAAAATAAAACAAATTAAAAACAGAGAGAGAGGTAGAGTGTACTCCCCAGGTGAACTTATGAGTAGAGCTATGCCTCCCCGGCAACGGCGCCGTAAAACAGTCTTGATGACCCACAAGTATAGGGGATCGCAGCAGTCTTCGCGGGTAGTATAACCCAATTTATTGATTCGACACAAGGGGAGGTAAAGAATACTTATAAGCCTTAACAATCGAGTTGTCAATTCAGCTGCACCTGGAAAAGCACTAGCAAAAGGGGTGATGTGAAAGTAGCAGTAATATGAGAGCAGTAGTAACAGTAACACAGCAGCAGTAATAGCAATATGAGAGCAATGGCACCAGAAAATAGTTGCTACTACTTCCAATGACATATAGAACAAGTATATAATGATGAGAGATGGACCGGGGTTCCCAGCGATCTACACTAGTGGTAACTCTCCAATAAGTGACAAGTGTTGGGTGAACAAATTACAGTTGGGCAATTGATAGGATTGATAAGGCATTAAGAAAGAACATCAATTCACATGTAGGCATGTTTTCCATATATAGTCGTACGTGCTCGCAATGAGAAACTTGCACAACATCTATTGTCCTACCAGTCGGTGGCAGCTGGGCCTCAAGGGAAACTACTGGATATTAAGGTACTCCTTTTAATAGAGTACCGGAGCAAAGCATTAACACTCCGTGAAAACATGTGATCCTCACATCACTACCATCCCTCCGGTTGTCCCGATTTCGTCACTTCGGGGCCATTGGTTCCGGATAGTGACATGTGCATACAACTTGTAGATACAATCTAAGCAATAAGTATAGAGCTCAAATCTAAGATCATGCCACTCGGGCCCTAGTGACAAGCATTAAGAATAACAAGATTGCAGCAACAATAACTTCACAAACTTTATAGATAGACTAATCATAATGTATCATCCATCGGATCCCAACAAACACAACACCGATTACATCAGATGGATCTCAATCATGTAAGGCAGCTCATGAGATCATTGTATTGAAGTACATGGAGGAGAGAATACCGACTAGCTACTGCTAGAACCCGTAGTCCATGGGGGAACTACTCACGGAGCATGATGGAGGCGGTGGCGTCGATGGAGATGGCTTCCGGGGGCACTTCCCCGTCCCGGCAGGGTGCCGGAACAGAGACTTCTGTCCCCTGAATTGGAGTTTCGCGATGGCGGCGGCTCCCCTGGAGTCTTTCTGGAGTTTCGTCAATTGGTACGGTGTTTTTAGGTCGAAAGGGATTTTATAGGCGAAGAGGCGGCGCAGGGGGGCACCTGGGGGCGCCTCACCCTAGGCCGGCGCGGCCAGGGTCTGGCCCGCGCCGCCTTGTGGTGTGGTGGCCCCCTGGCCCCTCTCCGACTCTTCTTCGGTGTTCTGGAGCCTTCCGGGAAAAATAGGAGGTTTGGCGTTGATTTCGTCCAATTCTGAGAATATTGCCCGAACAGCCTTTCTGGAACCAAAAACAGCAGAAAACAGGAACTGCACTTGTGGCATCTTGTTAATAGGTTAGTTCCGGAAAATGCATGAAATCATCATAAAGTGCAAGCAAAACATGTAAGTATTGTCATAAAACAAGCATGGAACGACAGAAATTATGGATACGTCGGGGACGTATCAATGTCCTTCACATACTTTTCTTGAGAGATGAAGGTGCCTTTTGCAAGTTGCCTCACTTGGAAGCCTAGGAAGAACTTCAGCTCTCCCATCATGGGCATCTCAAATTTCCTAGTCATCAATATCTCAAAAGCTTTGTTATGATTGGGGTTAGTTCCACCAAAGATAATATCATCAACATATATTTGACATA
>NC_061514.1:139884406-139901206 GCF_022539505.1 Lolium rigidum
TAGGCCTATAATAATACTTCTTTGGTTTAGGCACTTTAGAGACATACATAAACTTTTGCTCCTTACCCACATAAGCTTTCTCCTTATATTTAAGAGAAGAAAATGTTGAACCCAAGGTTCCAATAGCTTTTTCAAGTTCGTCAATCCTATTGCTTTGATCGTCATGGACAACACAAGTTCCTAGGACACTAATTCTTTCATCAATTCCTCCTAAGGATTTATCAAGTTCATCAGTTTTATCAAGTAACATTTCCAATTTAGCTTCAATACTTGGAAAAAATTTCTCTAAGGTTTCCAATTTTTTTATAACATCTTCAAGAGAGATTTCAGTTTTAACTTCATCAACAGGGGGTATTCCAAATAGACTCTCAATAATGCAACTAGCTTCTAATGCAGGAGTACTTAGGAAGTTACCTTTCGCGAGACTATCAAGCACATACCTATTCCAGCTAGAGATACCAACATAAAAATTCCTGAGTAAGATAGTGGTGGAGTGTTTCTTAGTGCACCTATTATGGGCATCACTAATTCTATACCAAGCATCTCTTAAACATTCTCCCCCTCGTTGCTTAAACGTTCGAACTTCAACTTCAGGATTACTCATTTTAGCAGTAGTAAATAAAGCAAACTAGATAAAGTAAATGCAAGTAACTAATTTTTTTTTGTGTTTTTGATATAGCAAACGAGATAGCAAATAAAGTAAAACTAGCAACTAATTTTTTTGTATTTTGATTTAGTGCAGCAAACAAAGTAGTAAATAAAATAAAGCAAGATAAAAACAAAGTAAAGAGATTGGGAAGTGGAGACTCCCCTTGCAGCGTGTCTTGATCTCCCCGTCAACGGCGCCAGAAATTTGCTTGATGCGTGTAGTTGACACGTCCGTTGGGAACCCCAAGAGGAAGGTGTGATGCGCACAGCGGCAAGTTTCCCTCGCAAGAAACCAAGGTTTAATCGAACCAAGTAGGAGTCAAGAAGCACGTTGAAGGTTGATGGCGGCGGGATATAGTGCGGCGCAACACCAGGGATTCCGGCGCCAACGTGGAACCCGCACAACACAACCAAAGTACTTTGCCCCAACGAAACAGCGAGGTTGTCAATCTCACCGGCTTGCTCGTAACAAAGGATTAGATGTATAGTGTGGATGATGATTGTTTGCAGTAAAACAGTAGAACAATGATTGCAAGTAGATTGTATTTCAAGTATAGAGAATTGGACCGGGGTCCACGATTCACTAGAGGTGTCTCTCCCATAAGATAAACAAGCATGTTGGGTGAACAAATTACAAGCTTGGGCAATTGACAAATAGAGAGGGCATGACCATGCACATACATATTATGATGAGTATAGTGAGATTTAATTGGGCATTACGACAAAGTACATAGACCGCTATCCAAAGCATGCATCTATGCCTAAAAAGTCCACCTTCAGAGTTATCATCCGAACCCCTCCGATATTAAGTTGCTAACAACGTAGACAATTGCATTAAGTATTGCGCGTAATGTAATCGGTAACTACATCCTCGAACATAGCACCAATGTTTTATCCCTAGTGGCAACAAGCACATCCATAATCTTAGAGATTTCTGTTACTTCCCTGCATTCACTGGAGACATGAACCCACTATCGAGCATAAATACTCCCTCTTGGAGTTACAAGCATCTACTTGGCCGGAGCATCTACTAGTAACGGAGAGCATGCAAGATCATAAACAACACATAGACATAACTTTGATAATCAACATAACAAGTATTCTCTATTCATCGGATCCCAACAAACGCAACATATAGAATTACAGTATAGATGATCTTGATCATGTTCGGCAGCTCACAAGACCCGACAATTAAGCACAATGGGGAGAAGACAACCATCTAGCTACCGCTATGGACCCATAGTCCAGGGGTAGACTACTCACTCATCACTCCGGAGGCGACCATGGCGGCGTAGAGTCCTCCGGGAGATGATTCCCTCTCCGGCAGGGTGCCGGAGGCGATCTCCCGAATCCCCGAGATGGGATTGGCGGCGGCAGCGTCTCTGGGAAGGTTTTCCGTATCGTGGCTCTCTCGTACTGGGGTTTCGCGACGGAGGCTTTAAGTAGGCGGAAGGGCAGGTCGGGGGCCACACGAGGGCCCCACACTACAGGTCGGCGCGGCCAAGGGCTGGGCCGCGCCGCCCTATGGTGTGGCCACCTCGTGGCCCCACTTCGTCTCCTCTTCGGTCTTCTGGAAGCTTCGTGGCAAAATAGGACCCTGGGCGTTGATTTCGTCCAATTCCGAGAATATTTTGTTACTAGGATTTCTGAAACCAAAAACAGCAGCAAAACAAGAATCGGCACTTCGGCATCTTGTTAATAGGTTAGTTCCAGAAAATGCACGAATATGATATAAAGTGTGCATAAAACATATAGATATCATCAATAATGTGGCATGGAACACAAGAAATTATCGATACGTCGGAGACGTATCAACGCGTCAAGCACACGCCCGTTGGGAACCCCAAGAGGAAGGTGTGATGCATACATCAGCAAGTTTTCCCTCAGTAAGAAACTGATACGTCTCAAACGTATCTATAATTTTTTATGTTCCATGCTACTTTATTGATGATACTCACATGTTTTATACATACTTTATGACATATTTATGCATTTTCCGGCACTAACCTATTAACTAGATGCCGAAGAGCCAGTTGTTGTTTTCTGCTGTTTTTGGTTTCAGAAATCCTAGTAAGAAAATATTCTCGGAATTGGATGAAATAAATGCCCAGGATCTTATTTTTCCACGAAGCTTCCAGAAGACCGGAGGAGATACGAAGTGGGGCGACGAGGCGACGCCACACTAGGGCGGCGCGGCCCAGGCCCTGGCCGCGCGGCCCTAGCGTGTGGGGCCCTCGTGGCACCCCCTGACCTACCCTTCCGCCTACTTAAGCCTTCGTCGATAATAGTTCCAGTAAAAAAACAGATAGAGAATCTGTCTCTCCATTCCTCGTGAGCCACTTATTTCTCCGAAATCAGAGATCAGAGTTATTTTATTCCTTTTTCCCAAATAGTCGACGGTCTTACACCATTGGGATACTTCGGATAAACTGGAGTACATATATGAGAGACCTGTGCTAAAACCTTTTATACCAAGAGCCACGATACGGAAAACCTTCCAGAGACGCCGCCGCCGCCAATCCCATCTCGGGGGATTCAGGAGATCGCCTCCGGCACCCTACCGGAGAGGGGAATCATCTCCCGGAGGACTCTTCACCTCCATGGTCGCTCCGGAGTGATGTGTGAGTAGTTCACCCTGGACTATGGGTCCATAGCAGTAGCTAGATGGTCGTCTTCTCCTAATTGTGCTATCATTGTTGGATCTTGTGAGCTGCCTAACATGATCAAGATCATCTATTTGTAATGCTACATGTTGCGTTTGTTGGGATCCGATGAATAATGAATGCTATGTTATGTTGATTATCAATCTATTATCTATGTGTTGTTTATGATCTTGCATGCTCTCCGTTATTAGTAGAGGCTCTGGCCAAGTCGTTACTTGTAACTCCAAGAGGGAGTATTTATGCTCGATAGTGGGTTCATGTCTCCATTAAATCTGGGACAGTGGCATAAAGTTCTAAGGTTGTGGATGTGCTGTTGCCACTAGGGATAAAACATCAATGCTATGTATAAGGATGTATTTGTTGATTATATTACGCACCATACTTAATGCAATTGTCTGTTGTTTGCAACTTAATACTGGAGGTGGTTCGGATGATAACCTGAAGGTGGAGTTTTTAGGCATAGATGCATGCTGGATAGCGGTCTATGTACTTTGTCGTAATGCCCAATTGAATTTCACACTACTCATCATAACATGTATGTGCATGGTCATGCCCTCTTTATTTGCCAATTGCCCAACTGTAATTTGTTCACCCAACATGCTATTTATCTTATGGGAGAGACACCACTAGTGAACCGTGGACCCCGGTCCATTCTTTTACATCGAATACAATCTACTGCAATACTCGTTCTACTATTTTCTGCAAACATCATCATCCACACTATACATCTAATCCTTTGTTACAGCAAGCCGGTGAGATTGACAACCTCACTGTTAAGTTGTGGCAAAGTACTTTGGTTGTGTTGTGCAGGTTCCACGTTGGCGCCGGAATCCCTGGTGTTGCGCCGCACTACACTCCGCCACCATCAACCTTCAACGTGCTTCTTGGCTCCTACTGGTTCGATAACCTTGGTTTCTTACTGAGGGAAAACTTGCCGCTGTACGCATCACACCTTCCTCTTGGGGTTCCCAACGGACGAGTGCTTTACCGTCACAAGCAGTACTTTTTCTGGCGCCGCACTACACTCCGCCACCATCAACCTTCAACGTGCTTCTTGGCTCCTACTGGTTCGATAACCTTGGTTTCTTACTGAGGGAAAAATTTGCCGCTGTACGCATCATACCTTCCTCTTGGGGTTCCCAACGGACGTGTGCTTTACCGTCACAAGCAGCAAAGCTTTTTCTGGCGCCGTTGCCGGGGAGATCAAGACACGCTGCAAGGGGAGTCTTCCACTTCCAATCTCTTTACTTTGTTTTTGTCTTGCTTTATTTTTATTTACTTCTTTGTTTGCTGCACTATATCGAAAATACAAAAAAAAATTAGTTACTTGTTTTACTTTACTTAATTCCATGCATGTTTTTATTTCACTAGTTAGGCTTAATGGAAAACAACAAAAATATTAGAGATCTTTATAGTATTTATCTTGAGTTAGGACATGAGGTGTTTGAAGAGAAAATTAAAAAACCCATGGAACTTTGTTTGCAAAATAGTTGTAGCAATGTTATTAGCATGAACTCTTTGAACACTATTATTGCTAATGCTATGGAAGAATCTAAGCTTGGGGAAGCTGGTTTTGATGAGCATTATATTTTTAGTCCCCCAAGCATGGAGGAGAAAATTTACTTTGATGACTTTGCCTCCCACTTATGATGATAGTGGTATTTTGGTGCCACATACTATGGAGGATAAAGTTTATTATGATTATAATATGCCTCCTATATTTGATGATTATGGTGATGAGAATATTGAATTTGCTCCCACTACAATTGATAAAAATGACTATGCTTATGTTGGGAGTAGTAATTATTTTATGCATGAGACTCATGATAAGAATGCTTTATGTGATAGTTATATTGTTGAGTTTGTTCATGATGCTACTAAAAATCTTTATGAGAGAGGACAATATGGTTGTAGGGATTTTCATGTTACTAAAACACCTCTCTTGTTGCTGAAAATCTTGAAGTTGCGCTTGTCTAGTCTTCCTATGCTATTCACTTTGTTCTTCATTGACTTGTTTATTTACAAGATTCCTTTTCATAGGAAGCGGGTTAGGCTTAAATTTGTTTCGAACTTGCTTTTTGATGCTCTCTTTTGCTTCAACTCTTATTTCTTGCGAGTGCATCATTGAAATTACTGAGCCCATCTTAATGGCTATAAAGAAAGCACTTCTTAGGAGATAACCCATGTTTTATTTTACTACAGCAATTTTTGTTTTATATTTGTGTTTTGGAAGTTGTTACTACTTTAGCAACCTCTCCTTATCTTAATTTTGTTGCATTATTGTGCCAAGTAAAGTCTTTGATAGTAAGGTTCATACTAGATTTGGATTACTGCGTGTAAACAGATTTCTTGCTGTCACGAATTTGAGCAATAGGCTCTGTAGGTAACTCAGAAAATTCTGCCAATTTACGTGAGTGATCCTCAGTTATGTACACAACTTTTATTTAATTTGAGCATTTTCATCTGAGCAAGTCTGGTGCACCTAAAAAATTCGTCTTTACGGACTGTTCTGTTTTGACAGATTCTGCCTTTTATTTCGCATTGCCTGTTTTGCTATGCTTGATGGATTTCTTTATTCCATTAACTTTCGTAGCTTTGTGCAATGTCCGAAGTGTTAAAAATGATTATGTCACCTCTGAACATGTGAATTTTTATTATGCACTAACCCTCTAATGAGTTGTTTTGAGTTTGGTGTGGAGGAAGTTTTCAAGGATCAAGAGAGGAGGATGATACAATATGATCAAGGAGAGTGAAAACTCTAAGCTTGGGGATGCCCCGGTGGTTCATCCCTGCATATTTCAAGAAGACTCAAGCATCTAAGCTTGGGGATGCTCAAGGCATCCCCTTCTTCATCGACAACATTATCAGGGGCATCCCCTTCTTCATCGACAACATTATCAGGTTCCTCTAGTGAAACTATATTTTTATTTCATCACATCTTATGTTCTTTACTTGGAGTGTCTGTATGTTTTTGTTTTTGTTTTGTTTGAATAAAATGGATCCTAGCATTCATTGTGTGGGAGAGAGACACGCTCCGCTGTTGCATATGGACAAATATGTCCTTAGCTTTACTCATAATGTTCATGGCGAAGGTTGAAACTGCTTCGTTAATTGTTATACGGTTGGAAACGGGAAATGCTACATGTGGTAATTGGTAGAATGTCTTGAATATTTTGATACTTGGCAATTGTTGTGCTCATAAGGATCATGTTTAAGCTCTTGCATCATATACTTTGCACCTATTAATGAAGAAATACATAGAGCTTGCTAAAATTTGGTTTGCATGATTGGTCTCTCTAAGGTCTAGATATTTTCTAGTAAGGGTCGAACAACAAGGAAGATGGTGTAGAGTCTTATAATGCTTGCAATATGTTTTTATGTGAGTTTTGCTGTACCGGTTCGTACTTGTGTTTGTTTCAAATAACCTTGCTAGCCTAAGCCTTGTATTCAGAGGGAATACTTCTCATGCATTCAAAATCCTTGAGCCAATAACTATGCCACTTGTGTCCACCATACCTACCTACTACATGGTATTTCTCTGCCATTCCAAAGTAAATTGCTTGAGTGCTATCTTTAAACACTTCAAAAGTTATTACCTCTTATTTGTGTCAATGTTTTATAGCTCATGAGGAAGTATGATGGTGTTTATCTTTCAATCTTGTTGGGCAACTTTCACCAATGGAGTAGTGGCTTCATCCGCTTATCCAATAATTTTGCAAAAAGAGCTGGCAATGGGATTCCCAGTCCCAAATTAATTAACCTTCATAACTTTACAAAAAAATAGACACTCCTCCATGGTATGTGATTGTTGGACGGCACCCGAGGATTCGGTTAGCCATGGCTTGAGAAAGCAAAGGTGGGGAGGAGTGTCACTAAACGAAACTAAAATAAAAAGGCACTCCTTCATGGTATGAGATTGTTGGCAGGCACCCGAGGATTCGGTTAGCCATGGTTTATGAAAACAAGGTTGGAAGGAGTGCCACCCAAAAATAAAAATGTTTCATGGGAGCCGCTCTTTGAAGGTTTGTCTGGCAAGGGGGTTAGAGTGCCCACTACCATTCGTTGACAACAACAAACACCTCTCAAAACTCTACTTTTATGCTCTCCTTATGTTTTCAAAATAAAAGCTCTAGCACAAATATAGCAATCAATGCTTCCCTCTGCGAAGGGCCTTTCTTCTACTTTTTGTTGAGTCCGTTTACCTACTTCCTTCCATCTCAAGAAGCAAACACTTGTGTTAACTGTGCATTGATTCCTACATACTTGCTTATTGCACTTATTATATTACTTTATGTTGACAATATCCATGAGATATACATGTTACAAGTTGAAAGCAACCACTGAAACTTAATCTTCCTTTGTGTTGCTTCAATGCCTTTACTTTGAATTTATTGCTTTATGAGTTAACTCTTATGCAAGACTTATTGATGCTTGTGTTGAAAGTACTATTCATGAAAAGTCTTTGCTATATGATTCAATTGTTTAACCATTGTCTTTACCATTGCTTCGAATCGCTGCATTCATTACATGTGCTTACAATAGTATTGATCAAGATTATGATAGCATGTCACTTTAGAAATTATATTTGTTATCGTTTACCTACTCGGGGACGAGTAGGAACTAAGCTTGGGGATGCTTGATACGTCTCAAACGTATCTATAATTTCTTATGTTCCATGCTACTTTATTGATGATACTCACATGTTTTATACATACTTTATATCATATTTATGCATTTTCTGGCACTAACCTATTAACAAGATGCCGAAGAGCCAGTTGATGTTTTCTGCTGTTTTTGGTTTCAGAAATCCTAGTAAGGAAATATTCTCGGAATTGGACGAAATAAACGCCCAGGATCTTATTTTTCCATGAAGCTTCCAGAAGACCGGAGGAGATACGAAGTGGGGCGACGAGGCGACGCCACACTAGGGCGGCGCGGCCCAGGCCCTGGCCGCGCGGCCCTAGCGTGTGGGGCCCTCGTGGTGCCCCCTGACCTACCCTTCCGCCTACTTAAGCCTTCGTCGATAATAGTTCCAGTACCGAGAGCCACGATACGGAAAACCTTCCAGAGACGCCGCCGCCTCCAATCCCATCTCGGGGGATTCAGGAGATCGCCTCCGGCACCTCGCCGGAGAGGGAATCATCTCCGGAGGACTCTTCACCGCCATGGTCGCCTCCGGAGTGATGTGTGAGTAGTTCACCCCTGGACTATGGGTCCATAGCAGTAGCTAGATGGTCGTCTTCTCCTAATTGTGCTATCATTGTTGGATCTTGTGAGCTGCCTAACATGATCAAGATCATCTATTTGTAATGCTACATGTTGCGTTTGTTGGGATCCGATGAATAATGAATGCTATGTTATGTTGATTATCAATCTATTATCTATGTGTTGTTTATGATCTTGCATGCTCTCCGTTATTAGTAGAGGCTCGGCCAAGTCGTTACTTGTAACTCCAAGAGGGAGTATTTATGCTCGATAGTGGGTTCATGCCTCCATTAAATGCGGGACGAGTGACGGAAAGTTCTAAGGTTGTGGATGTCTTGTTGCCACTAGGGATAAAACATCAATGCTATGTCTAAGGATGTATTTGTTGATTACATTACGCACCATACTTAATGCAATTGTACGTTGTTTGCAACTTAATATCGGAGGGGTTCGGATGATAACCTCGAAGGTGGAGTTTTTAGGCATAGATGCATGCTTGGATAGCGGTCTATGTACTTTGTCGTAATGCCCAATTGAATTTCACACTACTCATCATAACATGTATGTGCATGGTCATGCCCTCTTTATTTGTCAATTTCCCAACTGTAATTTTTCACCCAACATGCTATTTATCTTATGGGAGAGACACCACTAGTGAACTCGTGGACCCCGGTCCATTCTTTTACATCGAATACAATCTATCGCAATACTCGTTCTATCGTTTCTACGCAAACATCATCATCCACACTATACATCTAATCCTTTGTTACAGACAAGCCGGTGAGATTGACAACCTCATCTGTTAAGTTGGGGCAAAGTATCTTGGTTGTGTTGTGCAGGTTCCACGTTGGCGCTGGAATCTCGGTGTTGCGCCGCACTACACTCCGCCGCCATCAACCTTCAACGTGCTTCTTGACTCCTACTGGTTCGATAACCTTGGTTTCTTACTGAGGGAAAAACTTGCCGCTGTACGCATCATACCTTCCTCTTGGGGTTCCCAACGGACGTGTGCTTTACCGTCACAAGTAGCAGAAACCAAGGTTATCGAACCAGTAGGAGTCAAGGAGCACGTGAAGGTTGTTGGTGGCGGAGTGTAGTGCGGCGCAACACCAGGGATTCCGGCTCCAACGTGGAACCTGCACAACACAATCAAAGTACTTTGCCCCAACTTAACAGTGATGTTGTCAATCTCACCGGCTTGCTGTAACAAAGGATTAAACGTATGGTGTGGAAAATGATGTTTGTATGCGAAGAACAGTAAAGAACAATGTCTGCAGTAGATTGTATTCGATGTAAAAGAATGGACCAGGGTCCACAGTTCACTAGTGGTGTCTCTCCAATAAGAAATAGCATGTTGGGTGAACAAATTACAGTTGGGCAATTGACAAATAAAGAGGGCATAACAATGCACATACATATCATGATGAGTAGTGTGAAATTCAATTGGGCATTACGACAAAGTACATAGACCGCTATCCAACATGCATCTATGCCTAAATAGTCCACCTTCAGGTTTTCATCCGCACCCCTTCCAGTATTATGTTGCAAAGAACAGACAATTGCATTAAGTATGGTGCGTAATGTAATCAACACAAATATCCTTAGACAAAGCATTGATGTTTTATCCCTACCGGCAACAAGACATCCAAAACCTTAGAACTTTCCGTCACATCGTCCCGCATTAAATGGAGGCATGAACCCACTATCGAGCATAAATTCTCCCTCTTGGAGTTACAAGTATCAACTTGGCCAGAGCCTCTACTAGCAATGGAGAGCATGCAAGATCTTAAACAACACATATATGATTGATAATCAACATGACATAGTATTCCATATTCATCGGATCCCAACAAACAGAACATGTAGCATTACAAATAGATGATCTTGATCATGTTAGGCAGCTCACAAGATCGAACAATGATAGCACATGAGGAGAAGACAACCATCTAGCTACTGCTATGGACCCATAGTCTAGGGGTGAACTACTCACACATCAATCCGGAGGCGATCATGGTGATGAAGAGTACTCCGGTGAACCTACCCTTCTCCGGCAGGGTGCCGGAGGCAATCTCCTGAATCCCCCGAGATGGGATTGGCGGCGGCGGCGTCTCTGGAAGGTTTTCCGTATCGTTGCTCTCGGTACTGGGGTATTCGCGACGAAGGCTTTAAGTAGGCGGAAGGGTAGGTTTAGAGGCGGCGCGAGGGCCCCACACAACAGGGCGGCGTGGCCCCACCCTTGGCCGCGCGGCCCTGGCGTGGCGGCGCCTCGTCGCCCCATTTCGTAATCCTTTCGGTCTTCTGGAAGTTTCGTGGAAAAATAAGACCCTGGGCATTGATTTCGTCCAATTCCGAGAATATTTCCTTTGTAGGATTTCTGAAACCAAAAACAGCAGAAAACAGCAACTGGTTCTTCGGCATCTTGTCAATAGGTTAGTGCCGGAAAATGCATAAATATGACATAAAGTGTGTATAAAACATGCGAGTATCATCATAAAAGTAGCATGGAACATAAGAAATTATAGATACGTTTGAGACGTATCAGGCCACTTTAAGTGTTGTAATAGAGAAAATATTGATCAGGTCAAATCTCGTGATTTTTTTATTCCATTGCAATGATGTTATTTATCCTTCCACAAGGCTGGTCCAAATAAATTTTAGACTATAAATTACACTCAATTTTGATACTCTTCTATAACTTACTTCACTATACTACAGTCTTAATAATCATATCTATCTCATTATGCAGTTAGCATACTTAATCAAATATGAAATGTTACTATTATTAGTTAAATTGTTTTTTCATTGCAATATACATCAATAATTCTACCAGCATTTGCCTAAACATATTTTGTATGAAACCTTCTTTATTTTGCATTGTACAAAACTTGACCAATTAATTTGTACGTGTCCTTGATTGTTGGCATCTACATCAATGTTTATATAAATATCTTAAATAGTTTGGTAGCTATATGTATTGTTTATGATGGAGGGCGAATTCAATAAATATAATTTACACTATAATTTTATGATATTCTATAACATATTTTCTTATATTAGTCTTAATAATCATACATACCTCATTACACATCAAGCATACTTAATCAAATACTAAATGGTACTAATATTAATTGTCTCCTTCTTCATTGGAATGTACATTAATTGTTCTACTTGCGTTGGGCTAAACATATGTATTTTGTAGATGAAAACTTTGATAGTTTGCACCATACATACATTGACAAACTAAGTTGTGTACATCCTTTTTTGCATCTACGTTCGTGTTTATAGAAATATCTTTAATAGTATGATAGATAGATCTATTGGGTATATCCTAACAAATATCTTAATAGTAAAATTTGTACTGTATGATTATGTAAGATGATTTATAAAAGATTTAGATATAAATTGAACCGTTTGGTTGACTGTCTACCGGATTTTTGTGGTCCGGCTTGTCTCATAAGTTACAGTGTGTTCAATAATGATCCGGCAATGCATGCATTATTTATACCGGATATTTAAAATTACTAATCACCAACTATCATAAAAAATATTATAAATTCTCCAAATTTTTGGTACTCATGACTTGAATTGCTAGGCTCATCCAGATGCCTTTGGTATACACAACTATTCATGTCATTTTTTTAAATGCATAATATTAAAAATGAATATTTAGTTACTTTTGCTTTCACTACAACAAGGTGAGCTTCCATCAGAGAGAGGGACTAACAAGATAGCCAATCTCATCATCATTGATCAATTTGGTTTACTCCATCTTATACAAGTTTTGCTCCATGTTATAGCCAATCTCACAAATGAATGAAACATTTATACATATTTAATATCACTCAGTTCTATAATTAATGTAGGGCTTCTTAGCACAATGAACTAAAATAGTTTGCTAAAACTGCTTACTTATTGGAATGAGAGAGTAGTTTGTTGGAGATAATAGATATAATAGAGAATGAGAATACTTTACTTGGATTTGGCCCGTTTAATCATTTATCTAAATTTCACTAATAACTTGGGGCTAAAGACCTGAAATATGATGCTAGGAACTTGAAATTGATACTTTGTCTAGGGTGCCGGTGTCTCGGTGGCCCAGGGCGGGCGCCCGTTGCCCTAGCCTATGGGCCAGCCCTGCTTCCACAAAATACATTGCACTATATAATAATTTACAATTGCAAAAAAACAAAGAAATAATGGAAAAGTGAAAGTGCAACTTTTCTAAAACACAAGATGGAATTTCACTAAAAAATGGAGCTGCAACACATGCAAATACATAAAATACAACATAAAATACAACAAAGTAGTGACTAAACTTCCACTAAGTAACCGAGATTTCACATGAGAGTGTAGAACTTAGCAAAAACGTGACTGAAACACCACCAAATTACATGTGTAAACTAATTGCGAGGCGGTTTTAGCCTGTCCTATGAGGTGTTTGACTTGAGGCA
The DNA here is from genome assembly GCF_022539505.1 of Lolium rigidum. Classification (NCBI taxonomy): domain Eukaryota; kingdom Viridiplantae; phylum Streptophyta; class Magnoliopsida; order Poales; family Poaceae; genus Lolium; species Lolium rigidum. The sequence continues at coordinate 139,897,374 of NC_061514.1, forward strand.
CATTCAATGTTGTAAAATCTAGTAATTGACAAATGGATGGATTTTCCCCTCAATTTTTAAAAAGTGGTAGAATTTGTGTTATCACCAGATTTTAACCAAGTCAGGAGGTGGGCCGTGATTGAGATGGGCTTGGAGAATATACACGGGAAATATTCATGAATCGGCCTCGTACAAGAGTTTGGGCTAGATTGCCCGTGTATCTGTAAATTATAGTAGGTTACGTGTCGGTTAGAATTAAAAGATAGAGTTTAGCTCGTGCATGGTTGGGATTATTCCCAAGTTAGAGAGTCTACGGACTATAAATATGTATCTAGGGTTATTGAGAAAGGAGGACGATCACGTTCACAACAAACCAATCTAGGCGCATCGCCACCCCTTGTTTCGAGGGTTTCTTCCGGGTAAGCAGCTATGCTGCCTAGATCGCATCTTGCGATCTAGGCAATGATCTTGTTTATTCGTTGTTCATGTGTTGCTTGTACTCGAAGCCTTTTTGATGGCGAGCAACACCATTATCATAGATATGTTAGGGTTTGCATCGATATTTACTTGATGTATTCGCTTAGCTTTGCTATCCCTAGATATCTAGCTGTCCTTACACCTCTCTTGGGTGTAAGGGCAGCACCTTGCTTAGTCCTTATTTAGCAGATTCGATCTGTTACGGTTGTTCCTTGTTCTTCAAGGATTAGTTTAATATCCATATAGTTAGGCCTTGCAAACGGGTTGAAGGATCCAGCAGTGCGTGAGGTACGGTTTGCTGGTCCTAGAAGGGATGTTCCGAGGATCAACTCCATGTTGGTTTTTAGGCCTTTTCTAGGGTTGGTTTTCTGCCATCTTTCGTATCTGCCAGGCTCAACTACGTGTAGGATGTTCCGGTTATGTGGTGAAAACCCTAAATCGTCGTAGATCGTTTTAGCTTAGTATTGATCAAGCAGGACCACCATGTTATCGTAGATCCAATACGAATCATGGGTGGATCGGCTCCTTGAGCCGATTCACAGGATAACCTGAGAGCCGATCGAGGCTCGTATTTAATGTTTACGTGTCTGCCATGCAGGAAACTAGTCGAAGCAATCCATCACCTTCCTGACCAGGTATAGGTCAGGTGGCACGCCCTGCACCAGCATCGGACGTGCGTGCCGAGCATTGCGGGCCGTCGCCCGAGGGACCAGGGCCCACCAGCAGTCCTGGGAGCCTCCCGGCTCTACGTGTTGCCCGTCGCTGCTCGCCGGTGGGTTTTGGTGGTCAACACATTCTGGCACGCCCGGTGGGACCTTCAACTACATCAACATCTACATCAACATCTGCATCAGAGATGGCGGAAGACCCAGTCACGTACGAAGATCTGACTGAGGAGTATAAGAAGAAGTACGACGAGCTTAAAGCTCTCTTCGAAGCCGACCTCATCGGCTCTTTCCAGAGGACCCGCTCACACGGCATTAGGTGGAAAGGGTTCTCGGCTGAAGGCGCTCTCGATGAGGTGGATCTGTCTACTGCTTCAGAAGAACGCACCAGAGCTCTACGCCAGGAGGTTAATTACATGGTAGCTCATTCGCTACACCGTCATTCTGAGAGCCTGGTGAACGCTTTCGAGCGCGTTGCGCTTCGTGTGGTCCAGGAAATCATGAAACATCAGTACTCTCCGTCAGGACCTACACTAGGGACTCACCAAGGAGAGATGCCCTCTACACCAGACCGCAGCTGCCGTTCTCGCTAGCAGCTCCAGAGACGCCGGGTTCACCGGCGTTCGTCGTCTACAAGATTGGAGGCGACCCTGCTGATTACCAGTTCATGCTGGAACCGCCTAAGGAGATCCCGCATGGATACACGTGCATGTACGTGCCAGACTGTAACAACTTGGCGCGCACGAATCAGACTACAACAGGAGGAATTTCTGGAGCCACAAGAGGAATTTCCGGAGCCACACGAGCAATCACTGGAGGAGACGCCGATAAACAGGCGTGGCTGGCTAAATATGCCACCGCAACAGATCAGCAAAATTCAACCCCAGCAGCTCCTACAGTGGACCAGATCAGTGCAATCTTGAGAGACCAGTTCGGCATGGTGCCGAAAAGGAGGGCAATCGGCTATTCCAAGCCGTACCCCAACGAGTATGACTTGATTCCACTGCCGCCCAAGTATCGGCTCCCTGAGTTCTCAAAGTTTAGTGGCTCAGAAGGCTCTAGCTCAATTGAGCACGTGAGCCGATATTTAGCACAGTTGGGCATGATCTCAGCATCAGACCCGCTACGCGTAAGGTTTTTTGCGCAGTCTCTCACGGGATCGGCTTTTGGATGGTACACCTCATTGCCACCAGATTCAATCCGGACGTGGAAGCAGATGGAAGAGCAGTTCCACATGCAATATCACTCAGAAGCTTCCGAGGCTGGCATTGCCGATCTGGCACAAGTACGATAGAGGCGCGGAGAAACGGTGTCAGAATACATTCAGCGCTTCAGGAACGTGAGGAACCGATGCTATTCGGCTCGTTTGAATGAGAAAGAAGTGGTTGATCTAGCAGTGGTAGGTCTCACGTCGCCGATCAAGGACATGGCTTCCCAAGCGGAGTACACTTCACTGGCGCATATGGTTCAGAAGCTTTCATTGTATGAACAGCGCCACCCAGAATTGTACCAGGACAAATTCAAACGCGCGGTAAGCCTGGTTGAGACAGAAGAGGATGAAGACTCTGCAGGAGACCAGGAAGTAGCCGTGGCTGAATGGGCTCGGGGGGCAAACCCCGTGTCCTGCAAGTGGGTTAAACCACAAGGTCCTGCAAAAGGGTTTGACTTCGACGTGAGCAAAGCTGAGCAGATTTTCGATCTTTTGCTTAAGGAGAAACAGCTGAAGTTACCCGAAGCCCATAAAATCCCTACGGTGCAAGAGATAAACGGAAGGCCATACTGCAAGTGGCATCACTCGTTCACCCATACCACCAGCGACTGCAAAGTGTTGCGCCAGCAGATCCAAATGGCAATAGAACAAGGCCGTCTGATTTTTAGCCAGTATGCCATGAAAGTGGACACGCAACCGTTTCCTGCCGTTAACATGGTGGAGTGCAATCACCTCGTGAGGCGACAGCCAGATTTCTCGTTCAGTATCAACATGGCAGGGTCTGTATACCACCCTGGCAAGGACAAAGGAGAAAGCAGTCGTTCTCGTGGCAAGGACAAGGAGGAGGCCGGTTCACGCGACCGGCCCCGATATGATGACAAACGGTACGTCACTGAGGAGCAAGTGAGAAGCGTGCGGTACCAACGACCACTCTCCGAGCACCTTCTTAACAAATACGAGCGTCAGTATGACCAACGCCGGCGGTATGACACAGCCGACGACACAGATCGTCGGCTTGACGTAAGCAACAGAAAGTATCATCGGTATGATAGAGACGACGAAGGATATGAGCGCCGCGCTAAGGGAAGGTCAAGGGAACAAGAAGACATGGACCGACACTGGGATTGTCCTTTCTTTAAACACTGCTGGGATTCGGGAATGAGCCGATTACCTACGATCGATAGCTGCCCAGAATGTAGACCGAAGAAGAAGGACGCTGATGTCTACTTCCCCCTCCTTTTCCTGTAGACAGTGTTGGGCCTCCAAGAGCAGAGGTTTGTAGAACAGCAGCAAGTTTTCCCTTAAGTGGATCACCCAAGGTTTATCGAACTCAGGGAGGAAGAGGTCAAAGATATCCCTCTCATGCAACTCTGCAACCACAAAGCAAGAAGTCTCTTGTGTCCCCAACACACCTAATAGGTGCACTAGTTCGGCGAAGAGATAGTGAAATACAGGTGGTATGAATAAGTATGAGCAGTAGCAACGGTGCCGGAAAATAGCTT
>NC_061514.1:139901306-139967117 GCF_022539505.1 Lolium rigidum
GGTGTCATTGTTACCAAAATAATGGATAAGGGTAAAATACCCTTACACTCTTCTTGAGCAACCAATGAAGCTAAAGGAACATTATTAGGATCAACATTAGATCTACCATTAATAAGCATAGACATAATAACATCAATGTTATCACTCAAGGAGGAGGTTTCTTCAACAGAATTTACCTTCTTACCATGTGGAGTCCTTTCAGTGTGCCATTCAGAGTAATTGATCATCATATTATCAAGAAGCTTTGTTGCGGCACCCAAAGTGATGGACATAAAAGTACCTCCAGCAGCTGAATCCAATAGGTTCCTTGAAGAAAAATTCAATCCTGCATAAAAGGTTTGGATGATCATCCAAGTAGTCAGTCCATGGGTAGGGCAATTCTTTACCAAAGATTTCATTCTTTCCCATGCTTGGGCAACATGTTCATTATCCAATTGCTTAAAATTCATTATGCTACTTCTCGTAGATATAATTTTAGCAGGAGGATAATATCTACCAATGAAAGCATCCTTACATTTAGTCCATGAATCAATACTACTTTTAGGCAAGATAGCAACCAATCTTTAGCTCTTCCTCTTAAGGAGAAAGAAAACAATTTCAGTTTTATAATGTCCCCATCTACATCCTTATACTTTTGCATTTCACAAAGTTCAACAAAATTATTAAGATGGGCAGCAGCATCATCAGAACTAACACCAGAAAATTGCTCTCTCATAACAAGATTTAGTAAAGCAGGTTTAATTTCATAAAATTCTGTTGTAGCAGCAGGTGGAGCAATAGGTGTGCATATGAAATCATTATTATTTGTGCTAATGAAGTCACACAACTTAGTGTTCTCAGGAGTACCCATTTTAGCAATAATAAAAATAAGTAAAGCAAACTAAATTAAGTAAAGTAAATGCAAGTAACTATTTTTTTGTGTTTTTGATATAAAGAAAGCAAACAAGACAGAAAATAAAATAAAGTAAAGCAAGACAATAAACAAAGTAAAGAGTGTGAGAGACTCCCCTTGCAGCGTGTCTTGATCTCCCCGGCAACGGCGCCAGAAAACAGTCTTGATGGTGCGTGAAGCACACGTCCGTTGGGAACCCCAAGAGAAAGGTGTGATGCGCACAGCGGTTAGTTTTCCCTCAGAAAGAAACCAAGTTTATCGAACCAGTAGGAGATGAAGGCCACGTGAAGGTTGTTGGTGCAGGAGTGTAGTGCGGCGCAACACCAGGGATTCCGGCGCCAACGTGGAACCTGCACAACACAATCAAAATACTTTGCCCCAACTTAACAGTGAGGTTGTCAATCTCACCGGCTTGCTGTAAACAAAGGATTAAACGTATGGTTTGGAGAATGATGTTTGTTTGCAAAGAACAACAGAGAACAATGATTGCAGTAGATTGTATTCAGATGTAAAAGAATGGACTGGGGTCCACAGTTCACTAGTGGTGTCTCTCCAATAAGAAATAACATGTTGGGTGAACAAATTACAGTTGAGCAATTGACAAATAGAGAGGGCATAACAATACACATACATATCATGATGACTAATATGAGATTTACTTAGGGCATTACGACAAAGAACATAGACCGCTATCCAGCATGCATCTATGCCTAAAAAGTCCACCTTCGGGTTAGCATCCGCACCCCTTCCAGTATTAAGTTGCAAACAATAGACAATTGCACTAAGTACGGTGCGTAATGTAAACAATACAAATATCCTTAGACAGAGCATTGTTGTTTTATCCCTAGTGGCAACAACACATCCATAACCTTAGAACTTTCTGTCACTGTCCCAGATTCAATGGAGGCATGAACCCACTATCGAGCATAAATACTCCCTCTTGGAGTCACAAGTATCAACTTGGCCAGAGCATCTACTAGCAACGGAGAGCATGCAAGATCATAAACAACACATATATGATAGATCAATAATCAACTTGACATAGTATTCCATATTCATTGGATCCCAACAAACACAACATGTAGCATTACAAATAGATGATCTTGATCATGATAGGCAGCTCACAAGATCTAAACATGATAGCACAAGAGGAGAAGACAACCATCTAGCTACTGCTATGGACCCATAGTCCAAGGATGAACTACTCGCGCATCAGTCCGGAGGCGATCATGGTGATGTAGAGTCCTCCGGGTGATGATTCCCCTCTCCGGCAGGGTGCCGGAAGCGATCTCCTGAATCCCCCGAGATGGGATTGGCGGCGGTGGCGTCTCTAGAACTTTTCTCGTATCGTGGCTCTCGGTAATAGGGTTTTCGCGACGGAGAGAATAAATAGGCGAAGAGGCAGAGTCGGGAGGAGCTCGAGGGGCCCACACCCTAGGGCGGCGCGCCCCCCTTCCTGGCCGCGCCGCCGGGTGGTGTGGGGCCACCTCGACTCTTCTTCTTCTCCTCTTCGGACTTTTGGAAGGCTCCGTGGAAAATAAGACCTTGGGCTTTTGGTCCAATTCCGTGAATATTTCCTGTGTAGGATTTCTGAAACCAAAAACAGCAGAAAATAGGAACTGGCGCTTCGGTATCTTGTTAATAGGTTAGTGCCGGAAAATGCATAATAATGATATAAAGTGTATATAAAACATGTGAGTATTGTCATAAAACTAGCATGGAACATAAGACATTATAGATACGTTTGAGACGTATCAGCCGGCTAGCCCGGTCTGAGACCCGGCAGGACCGGGTGTCCCACCGGCCGGTCCGGCGCCACGCCCGGTGGACCGGCTGGCTGACCGGCTGGGTCGTTTTTCTGCCCGCTGTCCTCCCCAACGGTTATATTTTCCCTTGGGCTATAAATAGCCCTTCTTCCACCTTGGGTTGGAGAAGTTCTTCCACTCTCTCTCCTCGATTGTTGACTTTGGAGAACTTGCCCTATCTCTTGATTCCCCCCATGATTCTTGCTCATTCTTGAGGGATTTAAGAGAGAAGATCTAGATATACAATCCCTATCAATCTATTTCTCCTCTAAGTGAGGGGAACCTTTGGATCTAGATTTTGGAGTTATTTGTTGATTTCCTATTTGTTCTTCCTCTCTAATCTCATCCTAGCATTTGTTGTTTTGGTGGGTTTTGAGTGTGAAGGATTTGAACACCTCTAGTGTTCATGTTTTGCATCATTGCATAGTGTTGAGCTCTCCACCACGATTAGTTCGATTGAGAGACCGTGAGCTTGTTTCTCTTGGAGGGAGACCTCCTAGTTGGCTTGGCGGTTGGTGCACCGGTGATCTCTTCAAGGAAGATTGTGAAGAGAGCCCGGGCTTCTCCTTCATGGAGCTTGTGAAGTGGTTTTGGAGCTTGCCATCTCCGGAGTGGAGGAAAAGCTAACTATAAGGAAATGACCATTATCCTTCGTGGATTTGGCTCGGAGAATAGAGTGAGCCTTCGGAGCGTTGGGGAATCCTTCGTGGGACCTCCACCCCTCCAAACGTGACGTACCTTCTTGCAAAGGAATGGAACACTGGAATACATCCTTGTCTCCGTGTGCCTCAGTTATTTCTATACCCGAGCTTACTTTTCTTGTGATAGTCATCGTGCTTGAAGTACATATATCTTGCTATCACTTGTGCTACATATATCTTATGTCTATTTTGCTTAGCTCTAGTTGGTATTGTTGCACTTAGTCAAGCCTAGAATATTTAGGATGTGTGCTTGTAAAATAAACGTTAGTTTAATTCCGCATTCTTGCAAGCCAAATCCGTAAGAGTTTTTAAATGTCTATTCACCCCCCTCTAGGCGATATCTCGTCCTTTCACTTGGGCTACACCCAAAGCCAAGTTCTTTGCTTGGCTTGTCACACAAAATAGAGTTTTGATGGCCGACCGGTTGGCCAATTGAGGTTGGCCTAATTGTGGTCTTTGCCCCCTTTGCAGGCAATGCGTCGAATCGATTGATCACCTCTTTGTGCATTTTCGCTTCTCCATTCGACTTTGGAACCTAATTGTGGGATGGCTTGGGATGGCTGGCGTGGATACCTCCCTTTGGGCCGGCCTGAGCATAAAAGATTGGTGGATTATGATGGCGGCCAAGAGTCGTCCATGTCGTAAGGTCATGTATTCCCTTACTTTACTCATAACTTGGGAGATTTAGTGCGAACGAAACACTAGGGTCTTCCGCAACAAGCAAGTGTCCACACATGTTGTCTTTGATAGGATTAGACATGAGGTCAGGTGCGAAATGTTTGGGAGACTTGATTCCGAGAGAGTGATTCATGTATTCATTAACCTTGTATCGGCTTTGTAAACTTGCTAAACTTCTCCTTAAATAATAGAATGGGCAAAGCTTTTGCCCCCGTTTCGATTTTTTTTTTTTTTTTGCTGAACATACAAAATATGTTGAAATATTCCAAAAACTTTTTTTTTTACAACAACCATATGTGCTATATATGCAACCCCTAAAAATCGCAGCTTCAAATTCAACCTACACCTAAATAACAAAAAAGAACACATCTTAGATGGCGAATTGTGTAAAATCATGTTCACGTGAAGCTGACACTATTTACAGTAGAGGTTATATTGTTTGTTTCCCTACCTGTAGGTGGACTTTTGAGCTGATTTTTTTTAAAAAAAGTTGTAAATACAGCCCATAGGTATGTTGTATAGAAGTTTCATATTTCTTTGCAATTTTTACAAATAAGTTATGTGAGCTGATCCTATGATCTCATGTAATAAAACAATCCTATACAAGTCTTCCCCAAACAGAAAGGCAGGGAAAGCACGCGTGCTTGCAGGAGAAGAGCAACGTCGATTTGGGTCCTGGGTCCGGCGAAGACCGGCCGTGCGACGTCTGACACGTATAGGTGCGTTTGTGCACCGAGAGCGGCACAGTAGCCGGCCGGCGCTCGGCAGCAGGAAGGAAGAAGGAAACCATCACAGCAGTGCAGTGCGGGTGCAGCGCATGCAGGACTTCGACTCGACCTGCAGCGGGGATGACAATGGGTGGTGCGGCCGCGCGCAGACGGACCTCGCTAATACAGTAAATTGGAGCCAAGGTTGGCTCGCCTCCCGCACGACGCAGAAGCAACCAACCATGCATCCTGCCGCACGACGTCGACGCCTTCCCCGAGCGCACGGCCGCACGCACGTACCGCGGTTCGCCGATTTCCAGCCGGCGCCGGACGGCCGGGGCGGTGCCACGGAATTCTCGCCCTCCATCTCCATGCATGTGACCGCTTTGACGAAAGAGCTCCATATCAGGCCGGCGTCGCTCGCTCGCTCGCTGTTGACTAATAACGCATGCGTGCGGAACGACCGACACGCCGCTGCCGCACCGTCGACGATCGATCGGGACGGTCACGCACGCGCCCTCTTGACTTTGTTTCGTTTTGGGTGCCATCGTTCTCCACCGTACGTCTTCCACGCAACGCTGCCCGTGTGGGCGTCACGCATTTGCCAGGTTTCTTCTAGGGGACAGGGCCATACCGCCATACAGGGCACGCTTCAACGTAGCCCTGCCAAATGCCGGTGCGCCAAGAGCATGGATGACAAAAATTACGACCGGTTTCCATGCAGCTCAGTATGGCAGTCTGTTTGTGTTTCAGACGGTGTTGAACAAGTAGGCAATAATTACATGTTAATTAGTCTTAGAACCGTCCAACTTGAATTGTAGAGGAAGCACTTTTCATACACCTAATTCGTACAGGATCATTAATGCGATTGGTTTCAGAGACCTGGTTTCTAGTTCACATGTGCACGACTATGGATGGGATGCAGTAAACTAGGATGTGGCAAAACCCTAACTCGATTTCGATATGATTGTGTCATCTGTCAGCTAGCAAGACTTTTAAGTAGAACGATTTTGGAAAATCCTACGAGGCAGGCAGCGGAGGAGTGCACGTGTACTACTAACCAATTCTTTTCTCACTATATTAGAGCATCTTCACCGGGAAGGTTCAAATCGTAGCCGACCGTGATTTGGGGTCCTAGTGAGTGAAAATGCTCACACTGGCGATCCCTGTACGAAATCCACGCCATCACGAGCCCAACAAAAACACCAGCGAGCATCAACCGAACCATGTGCAAAAGGAGACTATCGGGGGCGCCGGCGCCAACTCTACTACAACTCCATGACAGATTGTCTTGTATGTGACCCACATGTAGTCAAATAAACTTCAAGGACCACACCTTCCTCTCTCCCTCCTCCTTTTTTCCTATTGGAAGTTAGTTTTGGGGATAACTGTGTGGGCACTTAAACACTTTTAGCCGGCTTGTGTGAACGGCGATCCCAATACATAGCCAGCATGTGTGCTATCGTCTAGTATTTAGAGATCGCCGGTGAAGATGTTGTTACCAATTGGTGGAACAACTCTACTTATAACATGGTCTAACTCTCTCTCTAGTTGTTATAACATGGAGGGGCGTGCAACCACCAGAGCCATGGGAGCAGCGCCGGTCGAGGGCCGCAGTAGAGGGAGGACGAGTTGCTCCGCGCCAGGGCCAATCGCTCCGCCCGATCTGGCCGACGAGGTGTAGAGAGTCAGCGTGGCCTGCCCTTCCTCCATGCAATGGAACGGGGTGGGTGCTGGGAACTATTTGGCGGGTGCGGGCGGCGGCCAGAGTTGCCGGCCGCGGGGGTGGCAGCGGCAGAGATCTTGCGAGGAACCCTAGCACATGTGGCGAGGATGAGTCGATTTGGTATGAGTTGTCGATGGAGGAAAACGTTTCAGTTTGGGACTGCCCTCTTCGGTGGCATTAGCATGTAATTAGACTAAGGAATAGGGGTATAGCCATGTACCGTTTCGGTGGAGCTCGGAAGCTGTGAAAAGCTGGGGTTCGGTAGCTTCCCCAAATTGTGAAGGAATTGTGGGAAACGGCTGTCCACGAAAACGGCTTAAAATCGAGTTCTTTTCAGCTTTAGCTTATTTTCACCTCTAAGCTGTTTAGAAGCTTCAAAAAAACTGGGCCTAAATTTAGCACCCACCTCTCCACTCACGTGCAGCCACCAACTTGGCTGAATCACAATTGGGTTGCCACATATTTAGACTTTTGAGAATTATAAATTGAAATCTGAAATAACTCATGGACAAGATCTAGGCCCAATATTTCAACGCAAGGTTTGGGTCAGGTGACCATAGCTGAAAGTATTTACTGTTGACCAGTACTCCCTCCTTTTTTTTTACAGGGCGCATCTCCAATCCCTCAAATTTTCAGAATGAAGGCATGTCTCATTAATTACAGTTTTAATTGGACCGGTGCTCTCTTTCCTTTCTCCTTCCAATTCTGCATGCATGTGGGAACACTTCAGTTTTTGTTGAGGTGTGAATGTACTACAGTTTACATGCAGCGCAGCTTTTGATCCTTGTTCACACCGTAGCTATTCTCATTCCTTGGAGTATAAAAGTACACCATTTCCTGTGCTATTCTTTGAAGCAACAAGGTGGAAGCCAAATGGAGAAGGATGGAGAAGGAGAGATGGAAGACGTCCATGGAGAAGGAGAGATGGAACACGTCCATGGAGAAGGAGAGGTGGACGGCGTCGATGTAGAAGGAGAGGTGGAGGGCGAGTTTGATGCCGTCCAATTCGAGGAGGATGGCGATGTGGAGATGACGCAAGGCCAACTAGAAGAGATGGAGGATGAATTTCGGAGGGTTCATAAAAACATCGAAGATCTATTTGATAAAGTGGATCGTGCAACCAACTTCGACTCTACAGATGCAAGGATTTCGGCTAGGTACGTCCAAACCGCAAACCTCGTGCAAGATGTGGTACACAGAACCTACTCCAACCTGACCTCAACTTGCGAGGTGTGCATTCATCCAGCTTTGTGCCTCAAGTGTGGCATCCGCGGTGATCCTTCCATATTCCTTTGCTTAGGATGTAGGCTCTCGGTACCAACAGATTTGCGTTGTTGCGAAGCTTGCGGAAATCCTTGCCTGTGTGACAACTTTTGGTGCAAAGATTGTGCGACTACGGTGGCGATAAACAAAGATGGTGCAAAGATTTCCTTCCCGTTTTGAGCTTCCGATTGTTTTTTACCCATGTACTGCCGCCACCGTTAATGTCCTAGGAGAATAGTGCAAAGGGTATGGCGGGAGGCCAAAAATGGTGGCGGCATTACAGGGGTAAAAAACAATCGGAAGCTCAAATCGGGAAGGAAATCTTTGCACCATCTTTGTTTATCGCCACCGTAGTCGCACAATCTTTGCACCAAAAGTTGTCACACATGCAAGGATTTCCGCAAGCTTCGCAACAACGCAAATCTGTTGGTACCGGGAGCCTACATCCTAAGCAAAGGAATATGGAAGGATCACCGCGGATGCCGCACTTGAGGCACAAAGCTGGATGAATGCACACCTCGCAAGTTGAGGTCGGGTTGGAGTAGGTTCTGTGTACCACATCTTGCACGAGGTTTGCGGTTTGGACGTACCTAGCCGAAATCCTTGCATCTGTAGAGTCGAAGTTGGTTGCACGATCCACTTTATCAAATAGATCTTCGATGTTTTTATGAACCCTCCGAAATTCATCCTCCATCTCTTCTACTTGGCCTTGCGTCATCTCCACATCGCCATCCTCCTCAACTTGGACGGCATCAAACTCGCCCTCCACCTCTCCTTCTACATCGACGCCGTCTACCTCTCCTTCTCCATGGACGTGTTCCATCTCTCCTTCTCCATGGACGTCTTCCATCTCTCCTTCTCCATCCTTCTCCATTTGGCTTCCACCTTGTTGCTTCAAAGAATAGCACAGCAAATGGGTGTACTTTTATACACGAAGGAATGGGAATAGCTACGGTGTGAACAAGGATCAAAAGCTGCGCTGCATGCAAACTGTAGTACATTCACACCTCAACAAAAACTAAAGTGTTCCCACATGCATGCAGAATCGGAAGGAGAAAGGAAAGAGAGCACCGGTCCAATTAAAACTGTAATTAATGAGACATGCCTTCATTCTGAAAATTTGAGGGATTGGAGATGCGCCCTGTAAAAAAAAGGAGGGAGTACTTCATGTGCACACATCCCGGAGTAAAACAATATTACTCCCTCCATACCGGTTCATTGAGCTTGCTAGAGCAGGCGCTACGATTTAGGTGATCATCGATTGGGCGATATTCATCGTTTGGAGGCGCTGGTAACTGTGTTTTTCCCACCGATCCATGCGCTAGTTAACGAGAGAATGCAAAAGAGCGAGTCCATGCGCTAGTTAACGAGAGAATGCAAAAGAGCGAGTCCATGCCCACGTTCTAAGGAAATTAGGGCATCTCCAACGGGGCGACCCATCCCGGGCGTCCGGATGGGTCGAGCCGGACAAAAATGCGGTCCAACGCGGGGACGCACCGCAAAAGCGGATGGCCGCGGCGTCCGGAACGACACAAACCCGGCCCAAATCTGGGCCGGGTTTGCGTGGCTGCGGATGTCACGCGCCGTCCGTTCGCGTCCGCGCGCTGGTCGCCTCGTCTCCCTTGGGCCCACCTGCCGGTGACCAGGGAGGGTATTAAATGGGGACTGGAGGGGATCTGACCCTCCACTCCAGTCCCCACTCCACTCCCGCAGCGAAACCGCCGCCATGGCCCCGAAGCGACGGTTCGCTGCCGGAGCCAACGACGATGAGGCGAGCAGCAGCCGTCGTCGTCCGCCGGCGCTGCGGCCGTCCTTCGGAAATCGAGGCGGCCTCCACATCGGAGAGGCGGCCCGCGGCGGCGCGGCATTGCCGCAACCGCCGCCGCTCCCGAGCCCAAGCCCGAGTCCTCGGAGGAGGACCCGGACCTCCGCGCCGCGCTGCTCATCTCGGCGGCGGAGGAGGACGTGAAATGGCCGCACCTCCATGCGGCCATTCGAACCTCCGAGATGGAGGAAGCGGCGCGGCTGGCGGAGGAGGAAGCCGAGCTCTGGGAGCTCTACGCCCAGGCCCGCCAGGCGCGACGGGAGGAGGAGGAAGCAGCGCGGCGGGAGGAGGCCAGGCGCCGCGCCGACGAGGAGCGCCGCGAGGAGCAGCGGCGCCAGGAGGCCAGGCGCCGCGCGGAGGAGCAGCGGCGCCTGGCAGGAGAGGCAGCAGCGCCTCAGGGAGGAGGCGCTGCTCCATGCGCCGCCGCATCCTCGGGTCCCGGACCCCCACTCGGCCTGGGAGGAGGCCCTGTGGTCTCCGTGGCCGGAGTCCCCGGCGCGGTCGAGCCACAACAGTGCCTCGCCGCCCGGGGACGTCGTCCACGACAACGACGACACCGACGACGCCCACAAGGGCTAGGCGGCACACCGGCGGCCACCGCGCCGTCGACCAAACCCTAATAGAGGGTTTTTATTAGTTTAAATTTTAAAGCCCGTATAGGGGCTTCTTTTGTTAGTTATTTGCCCAAAAATAGGGCTATATACAAATTTGCCCAAAATAGGGCATATGTTTAATCAAATTTCGTATAAATTTGCCATTTCTCTTTTGGTTTCGTGTTTCTCCGATTATGCGCTGCGTTTGCGCGTTGGGCGCAGCGCGAGACCCAAACGGACACGCGGACGCGGGCCGCTGTCCGCGCGGCCACCCAAACGGCCCAAAATGGACAGCGCGTCCGTTTGGATCAGCCGGTTGGAGATGCCCTTAAGCCCATGCATTGGTTGTTTTGACTAGATTTAGATGTGCGCCGCACGATCCCGTGAAGATCATGCCAATGATCATTTTGTACAACTAAGACAAAATAACTGCCAATATGATAATACATTTTTTTAGCTTTTACTGGAAGCAATTAAGATAAAAATTTGCATAACTTCTGAATATCTTACTCTTAGTTATTGGAACCAATATATTTTATTCTTATGTTGTATGCTGGATTTCTTTTTGGATCTCCTGGACTGGGACTCAATGTGTTATGACTAAGCAAGTGAAAAACACATGTGACAGTTCAAAATGGAAGCAAAGAAGAAATGGCAAAAGAAACATCCACATAAGTTGCACGACTGTTTGCAGCACATGAGACAATTTTCTGCCCGCCTTGTTAGCATACTCAATGAACTTTAACTTAACTGCTAAAATCTAATTTTCTACCATAATTCTTAGCATTCTACCTGTACAGTGCCATGCTTGTCATGCACACTTTCAAAACCAAAGTAATTAATTACATGAGTTTCAAGATATCGAAAAGTTAACTCTGACCATATGGATTAACTGTTATAGGGTTATCAGTTTGGGTTTTTGACAAAGATCAACAATCAACGGTCAAATGCAGCCGAGTCCAGCCATCGGGTTTATGCCCTGATGGTATCGAGCACTCAGCCTCAGAGCATGCTCATGTTCAACATCATACTTGAACAACACCTCGTACCCCTTTAACGCCAACATGCTTGCCAACCTATGCATCTCAACACCTGCGGCACAAGTATACCCCAAATGAAAACACGAGCAAACCATTAGTTAATCACAAGTACAACTGAACTTACTGTTGATTGTGGCACATTGCAAAAAAAGGAGTATGAATATCGCACTGATAAACTATTTGAAAACCGTTATACCGACGTTTCATGAAAATCTATTATGGATAAGAGGAGAGTGAGGAACACATAGGCTTACTTGTTCCAGAAGTACAAAAATAACCGAGCAAGAAGGAATGGCAATAGCATAAGTTGTTAACATTCCATTGAAAGGAAAGTGGCATACAGTAAAACAGAGAAATGTAGCACACACAAGTGGACAAAATAATGAAATATATTCTACAGACGGGCACTGGTTTGGGTACTAATTTATAACCCGAATAGATAACTGATCTAGAGTTGGGTTATGGAATAGAGCATGCACAACAAAGAACTAAATAGCATGATCTAACTAAAAGCAAAATCAGTTCAGAGGAAAGGTGAACAATATGGAAGAAATTATCATGGGACATTACATGAGAAAATCATATCAAGCTAAACAACTAAAAGAACTTTTGTGAAGTAAACTGGGAAATAATTCGAGCTAAATTGAGGATAATTTAAAATAACTACGATGGATTGAAATAGCAGAATTGAAAAGGCAACAAAAGAGAAGCACAACTGTGAATCATCGTATAGTGAGAATAAAGTAAAAAGTCGAGGAAACAATTGAAAAGCAAGAAAAAATAAAGGGAAAAGTTGCTGGCAGCTTATATTAGAAAATGCAAGGAAATGATCAAGGTACAGAGATGGAAGTGGTTCCTAGTTGAATAGCCAAGATCTCAGCATGATGGTTAAGTGCCAGTTGCAGACTCACATTAGTACGTTTTATGTCTAGGAACTGGCCGTGAAATGGAAATGGTTCCCTGCTAGGAAATATACTCAGTGTGTGTGATAAGAAAATAAGTAGTTAGATGAATGTACACAATGTGTGATAATTTTATTGCCACACCTCACCCATTGTTACGGGTATAGCTGGTCTGAACCTAGCTGCAGAATCGCTGCTTTAAAAAAATACAGGAAAATTAAGAGAAGCATATGTATTTGTGCGCAAATACAGAGACAATAAGGATGAACTGCTTAGGTCTGATACGAAGGAGCTCTCCATCAGAAAGAAGCAGTTGGGTCTTGTCACCTACCTGGAATCTTGCATCTTTGTTTGGACTAATTGTTGACGCTGAGGACGATGGCCACAATATAAAAGTCTATCAACTGATTAAAAACAGTTCTATCTTGCTTGCACAAATCTAATTTCACATCAATTACTTCTTTAATTTGAGCGTAAATTGCAAGAATGTCACCTATGTACAAGGGATGGTTAATCTAGCCAGTACTCCCTCCGTCCACTAATAAGTGTGAGTTAGAACATATCTTAAGTCAAACTCTATTAACTTTCTAGAAAAAAGTAGTAGCTTTTATGGCACCAAATTAATATGGCTAGGCTCATCTGGACATGTAGTACAGTAGTACAGTAGTTTGATGTCACATATGTTGTTATTTTTGTGTAATAATCTAGTCAACTTTAAAAATGTTTAACTTCCAAAAAAAAGGAGAACGTACACTTACTCGCTGACGGAGGGAGTAGGGTACAATATTCTTATAGCGTATCACCTGACCCGATTGTACCTATATCTAGAACACAAAACTCAAGTATATATACGAAAAAGTACCTTGTGTCTAGCCAAGGAAATTGATGATTTCTTGTGCAAAAGCCAACCCCTGCCGTTTGAGATCAGTACGGGATTGGCCGGTGCATAGCTGCAAGGAGAATAAGTAAAACAAATTGAGGAAATGAACAACCACGTCCCACACAATCCAAAAGGAAACCAACCTGAAGAACGTGTGAACCAAAACGAGCAAAAGGACCACATCCAACACAAGAAAAACCATGACCAACATGACATCCTTTGCTTGAACAGAAGAGAAACTGGCCTTGAGCCAAACTAAACCGAGTTCTTCATGGCTCTCGGAGGCAAATTCCAGCATGAACCTCATCTCCCTAGCATATCGCGGTTAGCACTGTGGTACTGAGTATCCGGTGAAACACAGGTGATGATAACAATTATATGTACTTATAATAAATTAATAATGGTAAGTGAGCAAAGATCCTTGGCACCATCAGCTGGAATGGTAGTTCTTATCGAAAAGGGTAAGGTACATCAGAACATTTCTTAGGAGTACATGTGAAAGTTTCGGCAGGTCAGAAGGCCTTAGTAGATCATCAATTGGAATTACAACATACATACATAGGGGGTAGTCCATGAGGCTATCGTTTATGTCATGTACAGATGTATATCTGCCAAATCCAGTACAAGACATATTATACGGTGGACAATATTAAATTATACTCAAGGAAAATACTTTCTAATATGAATATAATGTATTTTGTCCACTAGTGCTAAACCAAATTGGCAACGAATCAGTCCTTCTAACGAGCATTAAAAAACTCCTCTATAGACTTGATGTTACTATGCAGGAATAATAATTACTAATACCACTCATAAAAAGATCACCTTATCTGAAGACGAACAAGTTCAATACCACACAAAGCCAATTCAGGAGCTCATTTTTTGATCCTTAAAAGGTGTTAATAAGCAGGCCTTCAGAGAGAAAGATTTAGCATTGATCATTAAGGAAATTTATAGGAAATGCATACATTAAAATAATTAATGTTCAATATCAAAAGCATGTGAAGCACTACGATCTTCATTATTTTATTCCCCAATGGTGGCAATGGTTACCTTAAGTGCTCATCATTAGGAGTTGAGTTTTGTTACGGACCAGCGAAGATGAGAACAAAAAGGCAGAAACACATGAACATATGACACTGTTGATTGCTCTAGAGAGTAGACCCTAAAATAGTAGGAGAATTAAATATTTAGGATGCAACTATTCAACCTACAAAAGGGGAAATGTGCGAACCCAAAAAGCATATTGAAGATCAACAACTATAATGACTGAAAGTAAAGCACACCAATATTCTCAAATATGACTGCTGAAAGTAAAGCACAACTTTAATTTGGTACCAAATATAAGTTAGCCAAAGGCAAAAAATTACTCACACAAAAAAATTATATTAAGGCATATGTTTGATCAACTTCATTATAGGAAAACAAGCATACCAATCGATGAATTTTACCTAATCAAAGAAATACAATAGCTATATTACCTGACATCCAACAATCTGACCAGGAAATAAAAGAGAACACTTCATAGCTCTAGGGATCAACCTGAACTCTTCCTTCATACTCCATCTCAATTAATCTCTGAAATAGAAAAGCATAAGTTTCAGTACAGATGAATAGTCCAAATTGGTATACATAACTGTACTATCTGTACTGTAATAGAAGGGAAAACAGCCAGGTAAAGTGACATTTAAATCTCTATGGTGTGTAAGCTAAAGATCATTTCTGATATCTCAATATAACAATTATTACCATAGCAAATAATTCTTGGATTCTCCCTGTACATATAATTGATTAATTTTAACTAACTGCTGTTGAAGGTCGGTGTTGATGTGCCCAACATCAACAATTGTGGTTGAAGGTAGAACTGCTGTTTTAGTAAGTGGAGTTTTCATTTATATGTCACAACAATATACTTACCCAGAAGTAGCACTTCCTTTTTAGTTTATCTCGCCAATGTTCCAAAGTTGTACACTTACAGAGCATATAGTCTACACTAATTTTCATAAGAAAAACAACCAATTATTCAGAGAAAAATATTTAGTAATTGTATGGAAAAAAGCATGGTCCCCTTATGTAAGCAATATATTCATTAACAACCTAGATCATAGGCAACAGATTATTACCTAGCGGGGAGATGGGGTTGAGTTGCCAAAATAACAATGTGATATACTACATATCCATGATAAAATTTATTCATGTTGTGAAGTATAAACAATACCTGGGGCTCGAGGGAACCAACTGATAGGTGCTGGAAATTTTTGATCTGCACGCGGCATGAAATGTTGCCGCTAACCATTGCAATACCGCACCTGTGAGCACCATCACGTGTGCGCCTGAAATTAACGGGAAACACAAACAGTAGCCTGAAATTATTTGTAGATATGCTCTAATGGAAGGTGCATCATGTCCAGCAGTGAAATGAAAGGTACCCAAGCCTATCCTCTGTTTGGCCACAATTTGAAAACTTTCTTTTGCGAATAAATTTGAAAACTCGATGAACTTGCAAATTTAATTGATGCAAGTTGAAAAAACAAATTCTCCATATTCAGTTATATGCGAAGATGCAAAGGAAGTTGGGAAAGGTAAATCTCACCGTATGCATTTCCTATTAGCAGTAACATGCCAGAGCATTAAATTTATAACCTTCTGATGATCTATAGAACTTGTATAGGCTACTACATAATTGGACTGCTAAAACATTGTTGCTCACCTAAAGAACACCACAAAGAAGAAACAATTAGATTTTCAAAACATGTTAGACCACACAAGCACCACATCTGCATGTCGCTGAATCTGCACTTCTTATATAACAATAAGAACTATTCCAGAAATATTCTAGAGCAATTTTGTATTACACCATCCTCCCCAAAGGGGAAAATAAGATCCTTTACATCAACTAACTTTGTATTCGATAATAAAAGTGCTTCATTACAGAGAAATAAATAATATTTGAGAAGAAAATTCAAAGAGGGAGAAAATAAGTAAAAACATGCTCAGTTAGGAATAATGTTCACCTGGCTCTTGTATTTGTCAGTTTGTCTTCCTCCATGCTCAAAGATAATTAGAAAGCTCGACACTGAAAAAGAAAACAACAATTCAGTGATATTAGTAGTTGCATACCAAATAATCAAGCGACATTGCAGCGGTCATCTAAGAGGAAATCTAGAATGAAAGATAAATCACCTCAAGTGTCGATGCCATCATGCCAAATATCAACTTCAAGTCATGTATCTTCTCTGGTACCTGTCCATAATATAGAGTCAAATTAGACCAAGCAAGCCAATAACTTGAGTATGTGCTACCTAAAACAATCATAGAGCCACAGACCTAGATAATGGATCTAGCTATCTAATCGATGTAGCCAAGAACCTGATCATGTGCTAGGAAAAAATCACATGGCAAGCTAATCTAGCCAAGAGGGGTTGAGCATGTGCTACCAAAAGAATCACATAGCCATGGATCTAGGTAATGAAGCTAGCTAGCAAATCGATCTAGCAAAAAAATCACACTACAAGCCACAGATCTAGATATAGAGCTAGCTAGCTAATCAATCTAGCAACAAACCGGACCAGCAGCGCAAGGAACTGCGATCCTGGCCGCAGGCACCATGCGCTCTGCCGGCCGCACGCGCCATTCTCCCCGGCCGCACGCGACCACGAAAATAGAGACGGATAGCACACGAAAAGAGAGGGTGTGAGATT
Source organism: Lolium rigidum (assembly GCF_022539505.1). Taxonomy (NCBI): domain Eukaryota; kingdom Viridiplantae; phylum Streptophyta; class Magnoliopsida; order Poales; family Poaceae; genus Lolium; species Lolium rigidum. Next base: position 139,918,020 of record NC_061514.1, read on the forward strand.
ATGTACCTTGCGAAAATGAACCGTCGACGACCTGCAGTGCCGGTTCTGCTCCCTCGTGCTCGCGCCTCTACCGGCGGCGCCGCGCCCACGACACAACGTTGATCCTCCGCCGGTAGCCGTGGCGGCGCTGCTCCCGCGTGCTCGCGCTTCCACCGGCGGCGGCACCCCCGCACGCCTGCGAAACGACCGGCAGCGCCGTTCTCGCGCGTCCACGCCTCCACCCGCGACGTTATTTCCGCGAAGAGGACGGTAGAGATCGAGGCGGGAGGTGGCTGGTCAAGGAGGAGCTCGAGGTGGGAGGTGGGAGACGACGTTGCTCTCAGATGCGGAGGCCGAGCAGGATGGGCTGGAGGAGGAAACGAAAGAGGAGGGGATTGGAAGCGTGAGGATAGGGTTGCTTCTCTCCGGCTGCCAAAGATATTTGTTGGGCCTATCCAATCACACAACGACACGTGGCTCAATCGCTGGAAAGAAAATTGGGCAACCGCCCAGCCCGTGCGTGCAACGTGCCTACCGTGGATAGCCTCTCCATGCTCCATGGGGGTGCAACCTTTATACCTTTAGATTACTGCCTCCTAATTGATCACATGCATTGGGTGACCCTGCTTGTTTTGCATGCACCGATCCGTTGGAAATCAGCGGAAATAAAGCAATGCCGGTTTCCAAGGAGTAAATCACGTATTAACTGCCGAATTAAGCCCTATTTTTTCGTATATCTCCAAGGAGTAACATAGCTAGTAACATCACACATCTCAAGGCACTTTGGTGACATGGCATGCTAATAAATGAAAAAAAAAGTGAGGTGGTAACTAGCTATGTTACCATAACATCACACACCTCAAAGCAAGATGAGTCTACAACATAATAAATGGATGACACCTCATATAAGTTATTACCCACTATGAAGATAGTAACCTAGACTAGTAACATGTCATATGTTACTAGTCTAAGTTACTCCACACTATGATCAGCCTGAGCCTACTAAACCGGTATAGAGGGAGTAACACGAACCTGATACTTGCGATTTATTACAGCACCCAACAATTTATGTAAGTGTGCACGTACGTCTCAAGATTTCATTGTTATTGGCACGCTAGCGACACGTGAAATGAAAAAGAATAATACCCAGCACCCATCCAATGTTCCCCGTTCTTATCAGCAGGCTTCCATCATGCCCTTAGCTCAACATAGGATCCAGAGATCCCGGAGGTACCAATCAGAGTGACCTGCAAGCGAAATAAGAGCGTCAGGATTCAGGAGCAGGGAGTACGCTGAATTAAAGTAAACTGAACAAACTTCAGTCCAGGAAACACAAGGAAATCAGCAGTATTGTACAGGCAAAACATCATTCTGCTGCACATGTTATGAGGGTGCCAGGAAAAAAAAAGATAACTGCATGTCCCTTCTATGCAACGATGACAGCAGACACCGCTGCATCAAAGTGCTTCGAAAAAACATACATACATACTCCCTCCGTTCCTATTTAATCGACGCGGAGGAGAGAAGCCTAATGAACAAATAACGTATTGATTGAAGTCAATTAAATCCGAACAGAGGTAGTACATAATATACTAGCTAAGCTTCCTGCAGTGGCCAGTTTGTATGGTGATGGGATACACAGACAAACATGTAGGATGACAAGACAACTAGCCAGAAAATGGCTTGTGTTTTGTTTAGCTTATGGTAAAACATGCAGAAGGGAGACATGTTAGTAGTAATTTTGAGTTTGAAGATGACTACAGAATAGGGCGGACCGATATAATTCGGTCCAAATCAGTAGCCAGAGTTTGGATTAACTGTTTCATGGCGGTAAACCCCAGAGCTGGTTTTATTTATGATTGTTTGTTACCTCATTGCCTAAACCAACTTGATTGGGATAAAAGGCTATGTTCTTGTTGCTGTTATATTGTTTGTTACCTCACTCCAGATTAAAGGAAACAGTTCTTGATGAAATATCGCACGAAATAAGGGCAATATATGTCAGTGTTCAATTCGAAATCTAAATGACAAAATCAAAGCCCTGTAGGATAAACTGATTTAACACATCAATATATTTATGTGAAGCATAAGTTGTACCAAACTTCTTAAAAGAGCTTACATGGGTAGTGGAAAGTTTTAATGTATTTTCTTTACAAATAAAATGAAACAATAAACAAGGTATTCAGTCATTAAAAGTTGTTAAGTCGGGAATCCACTATTACAATTTGCCCAGCAGCCCTAGTGGTGGTTTCTTATGAAAAGAAATATTTGTTTCCTGTGGAAAGAAGCCGAGTCGTAGTGCGATAGGTTTCCTTTTGCAAGAGAAATTAGAAATAGGAATCTCCCTAATATGAAGAGGAGATGTGTACGGTAAAACTATAGCAATCAATAAAGTTAAGTCTTGTCCCCCAAGCTCTTCTCTTTCTCCCCGGCCTGTTACCCCTTCACGCTGCCAAGACGCCTGCTCGGGGAACCTTCATCGGCCCTCGGGCACCTCCAGGCCACGGCTACGCCCTCCTATCGTAAGGCTCTAACAAAATATATGTGACTATGTCATGTCTTCGTTTCAATATTTAGAATAAATTGTCCTCTTGTACAGCTAATTGGGTTAGCCAGAACAAACAAAAAACAGAGCTGATTCCAATATACTATTTGATGTTGCTGTTTCAAGACACAAAGTAGAAGAAAGTGTGAAAACTAACTCAGCTAAAAAATCTTTAGAACCATGGAAATACTATATATGGACCAATAGCTTACTAACAATTAACAGCTAAACATCATCCTTAATGGAACTAAATGATGCCATATCATAGCTAATACAACATCAACATAACCATGGACATAGTGAATTCAAGTTGTACTAGCAGAATCTGAAGTATACCATACTGGTGGGGCAAGTAACATTCAAGATAAACTGATAAACATACCTTTCCCCACTCAGACCCTATGCCACTGCACCTCATTTTAAGGTGAATCATTTTTGTCCCCAATTCAGTCTCCACTTTCTTTCGTAGATAATGTTCATCGGGGCCAAAGGATTCTAGATATTTCATGTATCGACCATATGTGGATTTCACAGCATCTTCTACATAACCAGGCAAGGGTCCCACGTTCTGCAAAAATTAGGCTTGGTAAGAGTTCAAACTCAGCACAGACAACATGAACAAGACGATAGAGACAATTAGGTACCAACCTCGCCTGTTAGCCCACAAAGATCATCAAGAGCCATTCTTAGGGTAACTAAAACTCCACTAAATTCTTCGCAAGCCTCAGCTGCACAGAATACATTTCTCAAAGCCTCTTGACCCGCCACATCATCAGTAGCTTTGGATACTGCTTTCTTTGCTTCCTCTACAAGAGAATGTGGAAGTTGATTCCAGCTAGCAGCCATCAAATCCTTAAGAGCAGATTCAATATCTGGGTCAGACAGTGCAGGCAGATGTTTTTCATTTGAACTGAGCAAGCGTCTAAAGTTCCATGAGAAAGCACTGTTGGCACCTTTACAGAACGCAAAAATTAATCAATAATGAGCATATGGATAATATGACATTGGTAGCATATGAAGTTTGACTAAGATACAATATTGGCATCTCAGCGACATAAAGACTGGTAAGAATAAGCATTATTGACACTTTAATGTTTCTACAAGTGTTACGGATATATTTTAGGCTATGAGTATTAGTTTTTGAGATACCATATTCTAGACAAAGGCGTATTCTCAAAAAAAAAAAAGACAAAGGCTAAATATTTTCCATCTCGTTGCTTCAGAAACAAATGTAAAATCTCACATGCCAAAAAACACAGTAATTCTTGCTTGAAACAACATCAGAAGCATACATAGGTTTTTGTCCAATTAAGTGCTAAATTCAACATTTGATGCCATAGTAGCGGCAAAAACGATCCAGGACCACACATCTGAACAGCCAGCTGGAATGTTATACCTGCTGCAAACTATAAATACATTCTGAACACTGTCTAGCATAGTAATGTAAACCCTTGTTGCGGACAACTAACATTTTTCAGCGATACTATAACCCTGATAGCATGTGCATCCTCAATCTTCTATCTTTCAGTTACCTCTATAAAATTTCTCCCTTCGCAATAGATTCGCCTACCCCGACCCTCAGTCCCCTCCGCTCCACACGTCAGAGTACTAGAGTAGCCCAATTGCATCCTTCAACAATAAGTTTCAAAATATATTTGTACCACTTAAATCCTACCGCAATTACAAATCAATGAACAGGCTAAAAAAGTGAGCCAACCGCACGGAATGCTAAGTAGATATTTGCGCAAATCCAAACACAAACATATGGTATTGTCGACTACCAACTAACGAGATGAGGTACGAGGACGACCTGAGATGATGGGGATCGAGCGCGAGAACGGGGCCACCGCGGCAGGGCGTGACGCCGACGGCAGCGTTGACAAGGCGGCCTGGGATATGTGGAGGGTGCGCCGCACGGCAGCGGCCGAAGAGGAGCGGAGGGCGGCGGCCATCGCCGGTGTCTCACTCGGTGGAGATTGCAGCGAGACGAAAAGGACGATCGTGCTCTACTGTGTAAGCCCGTAATATATGTTGTTTTTATGGGCCGGAAAATAGAGACTGGACTAACTGGGCTGAATTGGGCTGGCCGTGCAGAAACATTTGAATAGAAAGCATACAGAACAAATTCTGGATCCGCTCAAAAAAAAAATCTGGCAAATCCTATTCACCGCTTAGTGCGAGGATAGCGAGGACGATTGGGGTGGGGGCCATCGCCCAACGGCTGGCCTTAGGGTTGCCATGGAGGGAGAGAGGGGGTCTTCCAACGGCCAAACTTACGATTATGGGTGCGGGGTGTCACTAGCGTCAGAGAAGGTGTGGGTTAGACGGGTGGCCAGCCAATAGGCGGCAGACTAGCCGAGGTGGCGGGTTGAGCAAGGTAGGGTAGCAAGGCGTTATGGTAGCGATGTCGGCCACAAGTGGTGAGAAATGGCGGTTAGGCCAGCGGCGACGGGCAGGTTGAAGAAGACGAAGATAAGGATGTGCTTTGATCGAAGAAGACGAAGATGAGTGGACAGGTGATGAAGATAATGACTCGTCGTGGGCGCCGACGTCGTAGGAGGACCCACAAGTTCTGCTGATTTCTCAAAAGAACACAATATCTACTAAGAAGCATACAAACATAATCTCGATAAATGTATAGAACAAAGCAAGATTTACAAATGGCTTGAGCACAACTTATGAATGTTTGACTTTTTTTTTGTTTGTCTTGGGCGTGATTCTATACCATCTTCCACGCACATACATGATAACGCTGCACGTGTTGGCCTGTTGGGTCATGCATTTGTATGTTTTAGCAACAAAGTATTATGGGTCCAGAGGGAGTGAAAAAAACTACTAAGTACATGTTTCCATGCAATTCAGCATGGCGGCCTGTTACACATGGTTGGGGTCAGGTGACCATGTAAGTATTTACAATCTTGAGTTATTAACTAGCACGCAAACAGTTTTTGTAACTCTTGATCACCCAGAAATAAAGGTAAACAGAAACATCGTACTTCATGAGTCGGGGACATGAACGCCAGGTGGTCAGGCTTTTCAGGTTGAAGATGCTTGGATACAAGGAATGACTGCAATCTCCCAGAGGCATCGAAAGAACCAAATTCACGCTATAAATGACCGAAAAGAATACCAAGCACCTGTTTCTGAGATGCACCTTTGCTTCAGTCCGTGGATGTTCTGCCACCGCTCTTATCTGCAGACTTCCCTCGTGCCCTTGGCCTAAGAAACTCCCGATTCAGGAATAACTGCAAGCAAAATAATCACATCAGGAGGAAGGAGAGTATACCAAATAAAAGTAAAGTGAATCATCTTCAGTCCAGAAAATACAAATCAATCAGCACAACCGTACAGGCAAAACATCGTTCTGCGGCACATGTTCTGAGGTTAAGCAGGATACAGGGGGGAAAATCAATACGAGACCAAAACAATATAAACTGTATCGACTCTTCTTGTGCAACAATGACACCAGACACCTCTGCATTGCCGTGGTTTGAAAATCCATACATACATAACATTACAAGCTAAGGTTCATGAAACGGCCGGTTTCTATAGGAAATGGTACACATAAAAACGTGTAGGGGGAAAGACAACAACTGGCCAGGAATCAGCCAGAAAATGGCTGTGTTTCTTTAGCTTATCATAAAACATGCAGAAGGGAGACATGTTAGTAGTTCCGAAATCGAAAATGACTACAAATTAGCCCTGACCAATGTAATTCGGTCCAACTCATTAGCCAGGGTTTGCATTACTGTTTCCTGGTGGTAACCAATAGCTGGTTTTATTTATGTATTGCTACAGTAGTTCATATAAAAGAAGACTATTCTTGATGAAATATCACATGAAATCAAGGCAATATCTACATGTCAATTGTTCCATTCCAAGTCTACAGGAACAAATAAAAGACTTGTAGGATAAACTGATTAAACACATCAATATTTTTCTGTGAAGCATAAAACTTGGCAAAAGAACTAACAAGTAGTTCAAAAGTTTTATATTTTATTTGCTTTACAAATAAAATGAAGGCGATGACCATAATTGAAAGATATGTGTTCGTTGGACAAGGTTGAAGTGTTTAGTCATGAAAAACTACCACGTGTCTGTCTTTCAAAAAGTAAACAATACATTGTCCTCTTATACGACCAATTTGGTTCACCCAAACAAACAAAAAAACATACCCAGCTCTATTATACTGTTTCATGTTGCTGTTTCATTAGAGTAGAAGAAATTGACAAATTTACTACCGCCAAAAATCTTCAAAAGTATGGGAATATTAAATTATGCACCAACAGCTTAGTAGAAAGCAATAGCATCTTAAATGAAACTAAAAGATGCCCCGTCATTGCATATCTAAGATCAAGAAAACCATGGATGTATTAAATACAGGTTCTACAACTGAAGCTGGTGTGGTAGCAAACCATACTGGTGGTACAATTAATAGTCAAAGATAAACATACCATCAACCACTCGGACCTTATGCCAGTGCATCTCATTTTAAGGTGAATCATTTTTGTCCTCAACTCTGTCTCCACCTTCTTTTGTAGATAATACTCATCAGGGTGAAATGATTCCAGATATCTCATGTATCGACCATATGTGGACATAACAGCATCTTCTACATAACCAGGCAAGGGTCCCACGATCTGCAAGAGTTATGCTTGGTAAGAGTTAGAACTCACCACAAAGTACATGAAGGAGGACACAGAGACAACTAAGTGCCTACCACGCCTGTTAGACCGCAAAGATCGTCAAGAGCCATTCTTAGGTCAGTTAAAACTCCACCAAATTCTTCACATGCCGCAGCTGCACGAAATACATTTTTCAAAGCCTCTTGACCCGTCACATCATTGGTAGCTTTGGATACTGCTTTCTTTGCTTCTTCTACAAGAGAACGTGGAAGTTCATTCCAGCTAGCAGCCATCAAATCCTTGAGAGCAGTTTCAATTTCTGGGTCAGATATTGCAGGCGGATTTGAACTGCGCAAGTCAATAGCCTTCAGATCCTTAAGAACGGTTTCAATTTCTGAGTCAGACTTTGCAAGCAGACGCTTCTCATCTGAACTGGGAAGGCGTCTTTTTTTGTTTTTGGAACTGAGCAAGCGTCTGAAGTTCCATGAGAAAGCATTGCTGGCACCTTTAAAGCATACATAAGTTAATCAACACTGACCGCAGGGATATGAAGATGTGGGCAAAGTATATGTTTGACTCAGGTACAATATTAGCATTGCAGCGATATGAAGATTGATAAGGATAAGCATTATTGAAACTTCAACATATGTACCAGAGTTAAGGATATAATTTACTGAGCATACAGTAGTTTATCAGAGCTAGTTTTTGCAATGCCATATTCTAGGCAAAGGCTAGAGATTTTTCATCTCGTTGCTTCAGAACCAAATGTAAAATCTCACAAGCCAAAAAAGCACAGTAATTCTTGGTTGAAGCAACATCAGAAACGTACATTGTCGAAATAAGTGGTAAATTCAACACTTGTTGGTTTTGTCCAATTAAGTGGTAAGTTCAACAGTAAAAACACTTCAGGACCACACTCTAAATTTAACATTTGTTGCACCAGTAACAGTAAAAACACTTCAGGACCACACTCTAAATTGGCAGCTGGCATGTTATAACTGCTGCAAACTGTAATTAGCCGTCTAGCGAGTACTAGTGTAAACCCCTGTAATACAGACTGCTAATATTTTCCAGTGATCCAATAGCCCTGATAGCATGGGCCTTCCCAATCTTCTATCCTTTCGTTTACCTTTGTAACAAATTCTCTCACAGTAGCATCGCGTAAAACCCCCACCTCACGCATACACGCTTCCACTCCGCAAAGCAGAGCACCAGTGTATCATTCCCAATTGCATCCTTCAGCAATAGGTTTCAAATTATATCTGTACCACCTAAATCCTACCGCAATTACAAATCCATGAACAGGCTAAACAAGCGAGCGAACCGCGCGGAATGGCAAGTACAGACTGGCGCAAATCCAGACACAAGTACATGGTAATATCGACTAGGAACTAAAAAGATGCGATGCGAGGACGACCTGAGATGGCGGCGACCGAGCGCGAGAACGGCGCCACCGTGGCAGGGCGTGACGGCGAAGGCAGCGTTGACAAGGCGGCCTGGGATATGCGGAGGGCGCGGTGCACGGGGGCGGCGGAAGAGGAGCGGAGGGCGGCGGCCATCGCCGGTGTCGGGCCTCGCCGGAGACCGCAGCGCTCGCTCTACTGTAACGTATGTTGGTTTTTTGGGCCTCAAGACAGAGACTGGATTAACTGGGCTGAATTGGGCTGACCATATGGAACGTGGCCCGTGTAGAAACGTATGAACAAAAAAGCATACAGGGATCAAAATTTTCAGGTAAAAAAAGCACAAAACAAAATCTCCTGTAAATGTATAGAGCAAAGTACGATTTGGAAAGATATTAAGAACACCATACCGTTCATAGGAAAAACATGTTTACACATCCTATATATACAGAAGAATATTAAATTCACAATCTTCAGACTGTTAGTGTTGGTGTTTTCTCTCTGCTCTGTTCTCTACCCGTGAGAGGATGTGTTAAATATAATTATCTAACCCTTTTCGATCAGATAGATCTTATGCTTAAATTGGTTAGAGCACGTAATTCTACATGAAAGACTAGAAGCATGTTTAGTTCATAGCAATAATTGCCAAGCCAAAGTATGGTGAGCCATAAAAGTGTGGCGTAAGATATTGAAGCTATATTTTGGCAAAAGTTTGCAAAAAAGTTAACTCTGTAACAAATAAATCATACACATGCAATAAAATGTGGCAAGCTAAAGTGTGGCAACAACCAAACACATGTCAACTAAACTATAGCACCATATTTTGGCTTGATAAATTGTGGCTAGGAATCAAACACGTCCTAGAAGTACGAAAAGAGAACGCGTGATAATTTCAAGTAACGGATGGCTTCTTCTTCTATTAACCTTTGTAGCAATAGATGCTACACAATACTAGGCAACGAATGCCTTTATTGGAATCCATGTTTGTCTCAACATCCTATGCCGGGACCTATTTATACTTGCACATAACTCTTTAGATTGTTGTCATGTGGCACAATCTAAATCTACAACATATTTTTAAAATACTCTACAAATTCTAGATATTTTATAATACTTCTAAATATTTTACTCTAGAACATTTCTAATTCTAGAGTTCTCCCTACGTATCTTAGATATTTCTTTATAGTTCCTCCTACTAGCCAACTACATTGATAATAAGATTATTTCTAATTTAGTACGTAACATATGTGCCACTTACACAAGATACCACTTATATGTGATATTTACAACTACAGGCTGCACACAACCTATGTAGACAGGTTATACCATGACAAAATTACATTCAGACTAACACAGGTAAGAAAGCCAGCGAAGAAACATAGTCCAGCGACAGCAAGTTGCTAGTACTTGAGAGTCATGGATAGAACTAAGCTTAATTATTTCAATCTCATTCTCCACAGCAGTGCCACTAACTAATAACGTACAGGAGTAATAATCGTCACTAAAGTTGCACCGCATACACTACTCCTCACACACACGGCAGGGGGGTGAGAACAAGCTCGACGGCAACCATGCCGCCCCAGCAGGTAACCCCGAGTTGGCCGACGTCAACGACAACGGCAAAAGCGACCTGGACGATGCCGCCGCTGAAGCAGCATTGGGTGTCGAACAGGTCGGCGTAGATGAGGCGGATCGGCTGCATCCCCGTGGCCACGGTGGTGCCGAGCGCCACGAAGGAGGCCGCCCGGCGAAGGCACCCCGTGGGCAGCAGAGCCAGCGCCGCCGCCAGGATCTGGACCACGCTGCAGACCGTCATCGTCGCGTGGACAAGGAACAGGGTTCCCGTGCCGCATGCCTCCACGATACTGAGCACCCAGCATGCCTCCATGCACTGCCACAAGAACATAAGGAGAGGAGATGAGACCAGGGCGTGCATGCGTATAGAGACTAGAGAGATGGTTCAGTTCATCAGCTCAAGAAAAGTAGACTAGCAAGGTTGGATTCACCTGACAGAAATGTTGTGCATTTTGCTCTTCCAGCACCAGGAACATGACGAGGGTTACCGCCGCATCACTACGGGAAAATCAGGCGCTGCCGTGCAGCCAAACTTTGCCGTGAGCTGCTGCACGGCAAAGATTTCTTTGCCGTGCGTAGCAGGAAGAGCGCACGGCAACGAAAAAATGCACGGCAAAGTATTAGCGCAGCGCACGGCAAAGAAACATATCACGGCAAAGAAAGAAATGGCGCACGGCAAAGAAGTGTCTCACGGCAAAGAATTGGAGAAGCGCACGGCAAAGATTTTGCGACGGCAAAGTCCCTGCAAGCCGCACGGCAAAGAAACAGCGCACGGCAAAGGCACTGGCACTGCCGTGCGGCCAAACTTTGCCGTGCGGACAGACAAGTTGCACGGCAAAGGGTCCTTTGCCGTGCGCTTCTCCCTTTGCCGTGCGCCATTATACTTTTTTTTTGTTTTTCTAACTATTTTATTTCATCTACTACTTATATTTATTTTGTTAATTAGTTTTTCTTTTTGATGACTATTTATTACACTATGTGAAATACAAAATTAGTCTCCATGCTCATCCCCCACATATATCGGGGTTCCGGTGCTCCGGCGGCCATCCCCCTCCTTCCCCCCAAAACGAGCGGGACGGCGGGTCTACCCCCTAGATTTCTCCGCGCGACGTTCCACCAATATACCTTTTCATAGGTTTAGGTTTGTTTAGTCCATGGACATATGGAAAACCATGTGTGGTACCCTTTGGCACAGTCTAGCCCCCGATATACCCGCGGCGGGACACTTCACCGTACACGTCCGGGAATGCGTTAAGTGTTATCGCCCGAAGGTGAGGAATGTCAGACCGGGGATCCATGCCATGCACCATTTGGTGAATTACACCTAGCATCACACTTTGAAACATAGAATAGGTCCACATGCAAGGTTTGGTGGGGTTCCGGTGCTCCGGCGGTCGTTCTCCCCCTCCTCCCCCAAAACAGCGGAACGTGTGCCCCGGCGGGTCTACCCCCTAGATTTCTCCGCGCGAGGGTGCACCAATGTAACTTTTCATTCTTTTAGGTTTGTTTAGTACATATACACATGGAGAACCAAAGATTGGGACCCTTTGGCACATATACCAGCAGCTAGAGCCATTATCACACGATAGACGGTGTGCCCGGTCTCTTGGTTAGGGTTAGGTGTAGGGTTAGGGCTAGGGTTTAGGGGCTAGGGCTAGGGTTTAGGTTAAAGGGTAAGTATTTATGGTTAGGTATAGGTTTAGGGTTTAGGGTTAGGGTTAGGGTTTATGATGCATGGTTCTGCAGCTCCGGCGTCGTGGTTTAGGGATTTAGAGGGGTTTAGGGCTCGAAGCCTCCCCAGTTTAGGGTTTAGGGGAGCTACTTTTGCACCATTAGACCTAGCATCACACTTTGACACATATCATAGGTCCACATGCAAGGTTTGGTGGGGTTCCGGTGCTCCGGCGGTCGTTATCCCCCTCCTCCCCCAAAACAAGCGGAACGCGTGCCCGGCGGGTCTACCCCCTAGATTTCTCCGCGCAGGTGCACCAATGTAACTTTTCATTCTTTTAGGTTTGTTTAGTACATATACACATGTAGAACCAAAGATTGGGACCCTTTGGCACATATACCAGCAGCTAGAGCCATTATCACACGATCGACGGTGTGCACTGGTCTACTTGGTTAGGGTTAGGTGTAGGGTTAGGGCTAGGGTTTAGGGGCTAGGGCTAGGGTTTAGGTTAAAGGGTAAGTATTTATGGTTAGGTATAGGTTTAGGGTTTAGGGTTAGGGTTAGGGTTTATGATGCATGGTTCTGCGGCTCCGGCGTCGTGGTTTAGGGATTTAGAGGGGTTTAGGGCTCGAAGCCTCCCCAGTTTAGGGTTTAGGGTTTAGGGGAGCTACTTTTGCACCATTAGACCTAGCATCACACTTTGACACATATCATAGGTCCACATGCAAGGTTTGGTGGGGTTCCGGTGCTCCGGCGGTCGTTATCCCCCTCCTCCCCCCAAAGCAGCGGAACGCGTGCCCCGGCGGGTCTACTCCCCTAGATTTCTCCGCGCGAGGGTGCACCAATGTAACTTTTCATAGGTTTAGGTTTGTTTAGTCCATGGACATATGGAAAACCATGTGTGGCACCCTTTGGCACAGTCTAGCCCCCGATATACCCGCGGCGGGACACTTCGGCGTACACGTCCGGGAATGCGGTAAGTGTTATCGCCCGAAGGTGAGGAATGTCAGACCGGGGATCCATGCCATGCACCATTTTGTGAATCACACCTTGCATCACACTTTGACACATATAATAGGTCCACATGCAAGGTTTGGTGGGGTTCCGGTGCTCCGGCGGTCGTTATCCCCCTCCTCCCCCCAAAACAGCGGAACGTGTGCCCCGGCGGGTCTACCCCCTAGATTTCTCCGCGCGAGGGTGCACCAATGTAACTTTTCATAGGTTTAGGTTTGTTTAGTCCATGGACATATGGAAAACCATGTGTGGCACCCTTTGGCACAGTCTAGCCCCCGATATACCCGCGGCGGGACACTTCGGCGTACACGTCCAGGGAATGCGTTAAGTGTTATCGCCCGAAGGTGAGGAATGTCGGACCGGGGATCAATGCCATGCACCATTTTGTGAATCACACCTTGCATCACACTTTGACACATATCATAGGTCCACATGCAAGGTTTGGTGGGGTTCCGGTGCTCCGGCGGTCGTTATCCCCCTCCTCCTCCAAAGCAGCGGAACGCGTGCCCCGGCGGGTCTACCCCCTAGATTTCTCCGCGCGAGGGTGCACCAATGTAACTTTTCATAGGTTTAGGTTTGTTTAGTCCATGGACATATGGAAAACCATGTGTGGCACCCTTTGGCACAGTCTAGCCCCCGATATACCCGCGGCGGGACACTTCGGCGTACACGTCCGGGGAATCGTTAAGTGTTATCGCCCGAAGGTGAGGAATGTCGGACCGGGGATCCATGCCATGCACCATTTTGTGAATCACACCTTGCATCACACTTTGACACATAGAATAGGTCCACATGCAAGGTTTGGTGGGGTTCCGGTGCTCCGGCGGTCGTTATCCCCCTCCTCCCCCCAAAACGCCGGAACGTGTGCCCCGGCGGGTCTACCCCCCTAGATTTCTCCGCGCGAGGGTGCACCAATGTAACTTTTCATTCTTTTAGGTTTGTTTAGTACATATACACATGTAGAACCAAAGATTGGGACCCTTTGGCACATATACCAGCAGCTAGAGCCATTATCACACGATCGACGGTGTGCACGGTCTCATTGGTTAGGGTTAGGTGTAGGGTTAGGGCTAGGGTTTAGGGGCTAGGGCTAGGGTTTAGGTTAAAGGGTAAGTATTTATGGTTAGGTATAGGTTTAGGGTTTAGGGTTAGGGTTAGGGTTTATGATGCATGGTTCTGCAGCTCCGCGTCGTGGTTTAGGGATTTAGAGGGGTTTAGGGCTCGAAGCCTCCCCCAGTTTAGGGTTTAGGGTTTAGGGGAGCTACTTTTGCACCATTAGACCTAGCATCACACTTTGACACATATCATAGGTCCACATGCAAGGTTTGGTGGGGTTCCGGTGCTCCGGCGGTCGTTATCCCCCTCCTCCCCCCAAAACAGCGGAACGTGTGCCCCGGCGGGTCTACCCCCCTAGATTTCTCCGCGCGAGGGTGCACCAATGTAACTTTTCATTCCCTTAGGTTATGATTTAGGGTTAGGGTAAGGTTTAGGGTTAAGGGTTATGGTTAGGGATTTCGGGTTGATCTGCAACTCCGCGTTAGCAATTGAAGTTGCGTCTACCCCCTTGATTTTTCCGCGTGAGGTGAACCGGATTGAATCACATATTTATTGAAAAGCATGGGACATATATTATTACATAATACACATTTTGAAAAAACAAGTTTAATATAATTTTTAAATAAAACTTAATGTTATCGATAATTAAAATGGTAAAAATAAAAAATTCTTTGCCGTGCGTAAGCCCACGGCAAAGAACTCTGCCTCACGGCAAAGGGTCCTTTGCCGTGCGCTTCTCCCTTTGCCGTGCGCCATTATACTTTTTTTTTTGTTTTTCTAACTATTTTATTTCATCTACTACTTATATTTATTTTGTTAATTAGTTTTTCTTTTTGATGAGTATTTATTACACTATGTGAAATACAAAATTAGTCTCCATGCTCATCCCCCACATATATCGGGGTTCCGGTGCTCCGGCGGCCGTCCCCCTCCTTCCCCCCAAAACGGCGGGACGGCGGGTCTACCCCCTAGATTTCTCCGCGCGAGGTTCCACCAATATAACTTTTCATAGGTTTAGGTTTGTTTAGTCCATGGACATATGGAAAACCATGTGTGGTACCCTTTGGCACAGTCTAGCCCCCGATATACCCGCGGCGGGACACTTCACCGTACACGTCCGGGAATCGTTAAGTGTTATCGCCCGAAGGTGAGGAATGTCAGACCGGGATCCATGCCATGCACCATTTGGTGAATTACACCTAGCACCACACTTTGAAACATAGAATAGGTCCACATGCAAGGTTTGGTGGGGTTCCGGTGCTCCGGCGGTCGTTATCCCCCTCCTCCCCCCAAAACAGCGGAACGTGTGCCCCGGCGGGTCTACCCCTAGATTTCTCCGCGCGAGGGTGCACCAATGTAACTTTTCATTCTTTTAGGTTTGTTTAGTACATATACACATGTAGAACCAAAGATTGGGACCCTTTGGCACATATACCAGCAGCTAGAGCCATTATCACACGATCGACGGTGTGCACGGTCTCTTGGTTAGGGTTAGGTGTAGGGTTAGGGCTAGGGTTTAGGGGCTAGGGCTAGGGTTTAGGTTAAAGGGTAAGTATTTATGGTTAGGTATAGGTTTAGGGTTTAGGGTTAGGGTTAGGGTTTATGATGCATGGTTCTGCAGCTCCGCGTCGTGGTTTAGGGATTTAGAGGGGTTTAGGGCTCGAAGCCTCCCCAGTTTAGGGTTTAGGGTTTAGGGGAGCTACTTTTGCACCATTAGACCTTGCACCACACTTTGAAACATATCATAGGTCCACATGCAAGGTTTGGTGGGGTTCCGGTGCTCCGGCGGTCGTTATCCCCCTCCTCCCCCCAAAACGGCGGAACGCGTGCCCCGGCGGGTCTACCCCCTAGATTTCTCCGCGCGAGGGTGCACCAATGTAACTTTTCATAGGTTTAGGTTTGTTTAGTCCATGGACATATGGAAAACCATGTGTGGCACCCTTTGGCACAGTCTAGCCCCCGATATACCCGCGGCGGGACACTTCGGCGTACACGTCCGGGAATACGGTAAGTGTTATCGCCCGAAGGTGAGGAATGTCGGACCGGGGATCCATGCCATGCACCATTTTGTGAATCACACCTTGCATCACACTTTGACACATAGAATAGGTCCACATGCAAGGTTTGGTGGGGTTCCGGTGCTCCGGCGGTCGTTATCCCCCTCCTCCCCCCAAAACAGCGGAACGTGTGCCCCAGCGAGTCTACCCCCCTAGATTTCTCCGCGCGAGGGTGCACCAATGTAACTTTTCATACCTTTAGGTTTGTTTAGTACATATACACATGGAGAACCAAAGATTGGGACCCTTTGGCACATATACCAGCAGCTAGAGCCATTATCACACGATCGACGGTGTGCTCGGTCTACTTGGTTAGGGTTAGGTGTAGGTTTAGGGCTAGGGTTTAGGGGCTAGGGCTAGGGTTTAGGTTAAAGGGTAAGTATTTATGGTTAGGTATAGGTTTAGGGTTTAGGGTTAGGGTTAGGGTTTATGATGCATGGTTCTGCAGCTCCGGCGTCGTGGTTTAGGGATTTAGAGGGGTTTAGGGCTCGAAGCCTCCCGGTTTAGGGTTTAGGGTTTAGGGGAGCTACTTTTGCACCATTAGACCTTGCACCACACTTTGACACATATCATAGGTCCACATGCAAGGTTTGGTGGGGTTCCGGTGCTCCGGCGGTCGTTATCCCCCTCCTCCCCCCAAAACAGCGGAACGTGTGCCCCGGCGGGTCTACCCCCTAGATTTCTCCGCGCGAGGGTGCACCAATGTAACTTTTCATTCTTTTAGGTTTGTTTAGGACATATACACATGGAGAACCAAGATTGAGACCCTTTGGCACATATATACCCGCAGCTAGAGCCATTATCACACGATCGACGGTGTGCCTGATCTACTGGTTAGGGTTAGGTGTAGGGTTAGGGCTAGGGTTTAGGGGCTAGGGCTAGGGTTTAGGTTAAAGGTTAAGTATTTATGGTTAGGTATAGGTTTAGGGTTTAGGGTTAGGGTTAGCTGTTTATGATGCATGGTTCTGCAGCTCCGGCGTCGTGGTTTAGGGATTTAGAGGGGTTTAGGGCTCGAAGCCTCCCCAGTTTAGGGTTTAGGGTTTAGGGGAGCTACTTTTGCACCATTACACCTTGCATCACACTTTGACACATATCATAGGTCCACATGCAAGATTTGGTGGGGTTCCGGTGCTCCGACGGTCGTTCTCCCCCTCTTCCCCCGAAAACAGCGTAACGTGTGCCCCGCCGGGTCTACCCCCGTAGATTTCTCCGTGCTAGGGTGCACCAATGTACTTTTTCATTCTATTAGCTTTGTTTAGGACATATACACATGGAGAACCAAGATTGGGACCCTTTGGCACATGGTAGCCTCCGGCGGTTGTTCTCCCCTCGTCACCTCAAAACAGCGGTATTGTGTGTGCACCGACAGTTATTGTTAGGATTTAGGTGATCGAGTTTTGCACCCCTATAGTTATAAGAAAACATGGTAAGAACATTATTAAAAAGTACTCATGCATGTTGGAAAAACAGGTTTAATTTAATTTGAAATAAAATAAAATTTTCACATATGAAAATTGAAATGGTAAAATAAAAAAAAAACGTTGCCGTGCACTAGCGCACGGCAAAGGACAAGGGCGCACGGCAAAGCGCCCTGGCGCACGGCAAAGCCTTTGCCGCACGGCAAAGGGCATCGCGCGCACGGCAAAGACCGTTTGCACGGCAAAGAGGCAATAATTAACCACATCTCGTCCCGACCACAGCCTCCACCTCCACACGCGCGCTAGCCACCTCTCTGCATCTCCTCCAACGCCGCCGCCGCCCACGCCTCACCTCCGCCGCCGCCGTCCGCTGCCCCGCCCACGCCTCACCTCTCTCCCCACCCTCCCGAGCCCCACCCGCGCCGCCGGAGTCGCCCACGCCGCCACCGCCGCGGGCCCCTCCCCTGGCTGCTGCTGCCGCGCGCCCCCGGGTGCTCTCGGCGGCTCGCGCGCCGGCCAGCTGCTGCTCGCCCGCCGGCCTGCTGCTGGTGCTGCTCGCCCGCCCCGGCCCCTGCCCTCCTCCTCCACCTCGGGCAGCTGCTGCTCGCGCGCCGGCCTTGTGCTGGTGCTGCTCGCCCGCCCCGGCCCCTGCCCTCCTCCTCCACCTCGGCCGGCTGCCCCCTCCTCCACCTCGGGCCCTGCCCTCCTCCTCCACCTCGGCCGGCTGCCCCCCTCCTCCACCTCGGCCCCTGCAAAATCGACAGGTTAGTTGTAGCATCTCCCTTTTTATTGCTACTGGACATGTACATCGTTGTAAGGACAGAGAATGAGAGAAGCGCATCAATCATCTTGGATCGGCTTTTGTTCAAAATTTGTTTGGAAATGATGAACTGCAAAATCAACCGGAGGGAGTAGCTCTTTAGGTTAGTTGTAGTTGTAACGGGTATTGTCCTAGTTATTTGTAAGAGAATGAGAGAAGCGCATCAATCATCTTGGAGCACCGCTTGATTATCCAGCCGTTGCGAAGCACGGGTATTGTCCTAGTTATTTGTAATGATGTAGTGCTAGAAATTATTTGTAATCGACCGGAGGGAGTAGCTCTTTAGGTTAGTTGTAGTTGTAATCATTTGTTGGTAGTGATGTAGTGCTAGAAATTATTTGTAGGTTAGCTATGTAGGTAGTTAAAATAAATATGCATGCTAATTGTTGTAGTTTTTCTCATTATGCAGACGATGTTTCGAGGTGGACACGGGGGCCTGTGTTGTCGTGGTGCTTGATGAGCGTTGCTTAGAGGGACCTTTTTTCCGGAGTGGATTTTGCCGGAGGGTTGTTGATCTTCTTCGCCGGCTGTCGATCACGCTTCGAGGGTGAGAATCCGTTCGCCTCTCTTGTACCTAGGTTTTTTTTTGTGTCTAGATCACCAAGTCTGTCGCGATACCTAGGCGTCTCTTCCCGACCGTAAGGGTTACGCGGATAAATATGCATTAGTGGTCTCGCATATTATGAACCGTAACTCTTACGGCATTTATCGGGACAGCCGGCGGATGCGTAGTTGGGTACGTTCTCCGTGCTCTACCCCGATCCGAGACAGGATTTCGGTAGCGCCTCCCCTTGTTCTCCGGATGCACACCCCTCTCGGCTTTTTGCCGAGACGTGTATCGGGAGAGCAGCGGGGAGGTGCTGCCGAAATTCTGTCTCGGATCGGGGTAGAGCTGGGAGAACGTACTCAATCTACGGATCCGGCGGCTGCTAGGAGCCCACCTAGTAGAGTTTCAGGTTGATGCACGCGTAAAATAAATAAATATATGATGCATTTATTTCCTATTTGATATATAAATGCTATGTTCGTACTGTTTTGTTGCTTGATTAGAGGATGGATAATCGTGGCTGGATGTACGATGGCAGAATCGGTCGGTGGAACTATACTCGATGAATGGGGAGAAAAGACCGAGCAGTTTGTGGATAGGGCGTTTGCCATCCCTAGCAGACCTATAAGTGTTTGGTGCCCTTGTAGTAAGTGCGCTAACCGAAAGGCACAGGACAAGGAAACTATGAGTATGCACCTGATCAAGTTTGGGTTCACACCGTCCTACAGGATTTGGACTTACCATGGAGAAAAGGCAAAGAAACGTGCTAGGAAGGAGGTGCGGCAGATTCAACCTAGGGGGAATATGACACTGGTTTTGATAGGTGCTTAGAAAACTTGGCTAATGGTAATGTGCCTGAAAGCTCTCATGTAGAGGTGGAGACACCTCAGGATGCGGAGACAAGTGAGGACCCGGAGGAAAACACAAAGGAGTACTATGAGGCTCTGTTTGCTTCGCAGAAACCCCTACATGAAAATACGAGAGGTTACCCAACTAGATGCCATCGCTCGCCTTATGGCCTTGAAGTGCCATAGGAACTTGTGCAGAGATGGGTTCGATGAACTTCGGTCATCGTAGGCAGCCTTCTGCCGAAAGGGCACCTCTTGCCGCAAAACTTCTACTATTCGACCAAATTGCTCGGTGACCTTAAGATGTCATCTCAGCAGATACACGCTTGTCCAAAGGGATGCATGCTATTCAGAGAGGAGCACGCTGACACAAATTATTGCATCAAATGCAATTCCTCTAGGTACTTTGAGGTAGACCGCAATGGTGATGGTCAGAAGAGGCAGACCACGGTTGCCAAGAATATCCTCCGCTATCTTCCAGTTCTGCCGAGGATCCAGCGGCTCTTCATGACCGAGGATACTGCCCAGCAGATGAGGTGGGCCGTGGAAGGAAACAGATACACCGACAAGATGATACATCCGTCGGATGGTACTGCATGGAAGAACATTGTTGCGCATGGCAACGCAGGGCGCACGGCAAAGAAGCAGGACGCACGGCAAAGAAACGGCGCACGGCAGCGATGGCGACGCACGGCAAAGATGCCTCGCACGGCAGCGTCCGCAGCGCACGGCAGAGATGGCGACGCACGGCAAAGGGCGTTGCCGTGCAATCCGTCCATGCGCACGGCAAAGGCGGCTTTGCCGTCGAAGACTTTGCCGTGCAAACTATGCCGTGCGTGCACGCACGGCAAAGCCTTTGCCGTGCGTATAGGCCTCTTTGCCGTCCAAAACCTCGCACGGCAAAGCCTGTTTCTCCCGTAGTGCATGGACAAAGGCGAACCCTGCAACCGACCTGACGAAGCCGCTCGCGTTGGTGACCGGCACCGGCACAATCTCGGGCTCCCGCATCTCTCCCCCTCCTGTTGCCATCTCTCTCGTTCGGTCTAGTGTCTCCTAGCTTGGGCCTTGGGGTGCAGGGTGAGCGCCTGAGCGGTGAAGATGTGTGGAAAGAGAGCAACAGGTACTTCAACTAGCGAGCTCCTGGGGCCTTCAAGAACGAAATGCACGGAGGCTTGTGGCTACCGCATGTTAGAGATAGAAATAGTTCGGTATTATGTCTGTTCTCTCTACTCTCCTAATCCTTGTACCGATACGATTGCTTGCACCGCAAAGTGCCTTCCTTAAATAGACAACGATGGGGCTCGGTTGATTATCCGAGTAGACCCGTAATTCTACCTGATCGCTACTTTTACATGGTATCAAGCCGGCTCTTCCGCCGATAAAACTGATCCCCCGATCATCTTCCTTCCGTCCCCGCCGCGGCCCTCACTGCTACCTCGCGCGTGCCATGGCGTCGTCCTCCGCCGTCCCCGTCATCAACCTGGGCGCTCCGCCCTCGGACAAACTCACGCGCAAGAACTACTCCATGTGGCGAGCCCAAGTTCTGCCGCCAATCTGTGGTGCTCGCCTGCTCGGTCTCCTGGATGGGTCCGACGCTGCACCACCGGAAACG
The DNA here is from genome assembly GCF_022539505.1 of Lolium rigidum. Taxonomy (NCBI): domain Eukaryota; kingdom Viridiplantae; phylum Streptophyta; class Magnoliopsida; order Poales; family Poaceae; genus Lolium; species Lolium rigidum. Next base: position 139,939,191 of record NC_061514.1, read on the forward strand.
CTGGAAATTGCTCCAGCAGACAAAGCAACAGAGAAGGAACCGTCGATGGTTCCTAACCTAGCCTACGACAATTGGATCTCGCAGGATCAAATCGTTCTTGGCTAGCTACCTCCTACAATCGCTCTCCCCGGAGGTTCTGCCTCATGTCCACCGACTAGAGCATGCCGCCGAAGTTTGGAAGGCGGTGGAGGAGATGTTCGCATCACAAAGCCAGGCCAAGGTCACCAATCTACGGATCGCCCTGGCAAATACAAAAAAACTTCAGTTGTCTACTTCCGCCTTTCTCACCAAGATGCAGGGCATAGTAGATGAGCTCGCTGTTGCTGGATGTCCGATCACCACTAGGGAGCATGTTTCGTTCATCCTTGCCGGACTTGGAGAGCGGTATGATGCCCTGGTTGCTGCCTTAGGCGTGGTCACCACCCCGATCTCCATCAACTCTCCGTATTCCCAACTACATGCCTATGATGAGCGCCAAGAGATGCTTCACGGATCTGCAACTACTGAGTTCGAGAGTTTTGCCAATATCGCGTCTCGCCAACGGCGCCCTCCATACAATAACAAGTCATGTGGTGACCGTGAATATGGTGATCGTCATGATCGCCGTAGTGATGATCGGCGGGAAGATCGTCGTGATGACCGTCCTCCCCGCCCAGGACGTGGTGGTGGCCGTGCACCTCCTCAAGGTGGACGTGGCCGTGGTCGCGGCAGGTGTCGCACCACACCTTGGATCAATACGACGTGCCAAATCTGTAACAAAGAGGGCCATGCCACCAAGGACTGTTGGTGGCGCTTCCAAGACGATGATGATGACTCGTATGGTGACAAGGAGACCCATGCTGCTTACTATGGCGTTGACACAAAATTGGCACTCCGATACCGGTGCCACTCACCACATCACTGGCGAGATGGACAATCTGACGATGCGTGATAAGTATCGTGGCCACGACAAGGTTAACACCGCCAGTGGGCAAGGTCTGGATATTACTCATGTTGGTCATTCAATTATTCATAACCCTGTTCAGAATTTTCATCTCCACAATATACTTCGTGTTCCTAATGCATCGAAAAATATACTCTCTGTTCATCGTTTCACATATGATAATAGAGCATTTATCGAGTTTCATATGTTCTATTTTTTGGTCAAGGATCAGGTCACATGGAGAATAATTCATAGAGGGAGACGTGTTGGCGGGCTTTACCCTCTCATATAATCTTTGGTGTCCCCGTCATCATCACAGAAGCATGCCTTTGTTGCCACCAAGCCCTCACAAGCAAAGTGGCATAGTCATCTTGGTCACCCGTCTTTAGCTATTGTTATTTAAATTCTTAGAAAAAATAAACTCCCTTTTGTTAGGGATAGCAACGAGTCAGTATGTGATTCTTGTCAGAAGGCTAAGAGTCATCAGCTTCCCTACCCTATATCCACTAGTGTTTCTACAGCTCCCTACAATTAGTTTTAACTGATGTATGGGGTCCTGCGTCTACTTCTGTTGGTCGTCACAACTACTATGTATGCTTTATTGATAACTATAGTAAATTTACGTGGATTTATCTTCTCAAGAAGAAGTCTGATGTGTTCAATGCTTTTATCAATTTCCAAAAACTTGTTGAAGGAAAGCTTGATAGGAAAATACTCACCATACAATCTGATTGGGGGGAGAGTATGTTAAACTCAACCCCTTCTTCCAGAAACAGGGCATTGCTCATCATGTGTCTTGTCCTCATGCACATCCGCAAAATGGTTTTGCTGCAAGAAAGCATCGCCATATAGTTGAGGTTGGCTTAGCCCTTCTTGCCAGTGCTCATATGCCTCTCAAGTTTTGGGATGAGGCCTTTCTCACTGCCACCTACCTCATTAATATGCTTCCAAGAAAAACTATTCACAATAACACACCTGTCCATCGTCTCCTTCACACTCGCCCTGACTATTCATCTCTTCGTGTTTTTGGCTGTGCTTGTTAGCCTAATCTTCGTCCATATAATAAGCGCAAACTCGCTTTCCGCTCTACACAATGTGTGTTTTTAGGCTACAGTCCATTGCACAAGGGGGTAAAGTGTCTTGAGGTTTCTTCTGGACGTGTGTATATCTCTCGCGATGTTGTGTTTGATGAGACTGTTTTTTCTTTCAAATCACTTCATCCTAACGCTGGTGCTTTGTTACGTCAAGAAACACTTTTGCTTGATCCCTCTCTCCAAAACTCTGAACAAGGGGATGAATCTATTGATGATTTAAACATGACTAACAATCCTACTAATACTGCCACTAGATCTTCTCTTGATGCTATACAGGTTCGCAGACAGAGACTTGGTGAAAATTTGGTGCAAAATACTTCCCAAACGAGTTCAAACAGCACACTTCAAATTTCAGAGGAAGAGGACAAAAGCTCAGAACACGAGTCTGATTTTATGGTCGAATCCTCGCCGGATCGGTGCAGAGATACGCCTCGGATCACGTCCCTGATGCGCCAGACGCGTCAGCTTCTCCAGAGCGAGCGGACGAATCGGCGCCTGACAGCTCGCCTGACAGCGTGCGTGGCGTGCGTGACTCCTCGCCCGCATCACCCGGATCGTCTGCGGCAGGCTGGTCTATGGCTCGCTCCTCCACCGCAGGTTCGTCCACACCTCCTGCCACTGGATCGTCTGTGGCGAATAGCAGGTCCACTGCCGATGGTCAGCCTGCTGCTGACAGAGATGGGGCACACGGATCTTCTGTGTCCACTGTGCCTATGCAGCAAACTGTGGCTCCTTCTGTTTCTTGAACCATTACACGCGCGTCGAAAGGTATTGTTCATCCAAAAGAGTATAAGGATGGAACGGTGCGCTGGATTTTATCATGTACTACAGATGAGCCTGCTAATCTTGAAGCTGTGTTGGATCACAAGGAGTGGAATGCAGCTATGCATGAAGAATATGGTGCCCTCATGAGAAATCGGACTTGGAGATTGGTTCCTCCACGACGAGGTACGAATATTATTGATTGTCGTTGGGTGTATAAGGTTAAAAGAAAATCATATGGATCTATTGATAGATACAAGGCTAGATTAGTAGCCAAAGGTTTCAAGCAGCGTTATGGTATTGACTATGAGGATACTTTCAGTCCAGTGGTCAAAATAACTATTGTTCGACTTGTTCTGTCTGTTGCTGTTTCAAGGGGATGGAATTTACGACAGTTGGATGTCAAGAACGCGTTCTTACATGGCGTTCTGGAAGAGGAAATATATATGAAACAACCACTAGGTTTTGAGAACAAGCATATGCCAAATTATGTGTGCAAGCTTGATAAGACGCTATATGGGTTAAAGCGAGCACCTCGAGCATGGTATTCTCGTTTTAGTGCTCAGTTAATATCCTTTGGTTTTGTTGCCTCAAGATCAGATACATCTCTCTTTATCTATCACCGGTCCAATGTTACTATCTTCATGCTTATTTATGTGGATGATATTATAGTTGTAAGTTCTTCAAAGGATGCAACAGATGATTTGTTGAAAGATTTGAGCAAGGAATTTGCTTTAAAGGATCTTGGTGATCTTCATTTTTTTCTAGGAATTGAAGTTAAGAGAGTTGACCATGGACTCGTGTTGAGTCATGCAAAATATGCTAAGATATTCTAGTGCGTGTTGGTATGCAAGATTGCAAAGGAGCACCGACTCCATTATCATCTTCAGAAAAAATTACATCATATGAAGGAGAGTTAATTATTGGGTCCCAAGGATAGCACTAGATAAAGAAGTATGGTAGGTGCATTGCAGTATCTTACTCTCACAAGACCTGATATTTTCTATGCAGTTAATAAGGTCTGTCAATATTTGCATGCTCCTACTACTCTGCACTGGACAACTGCTAAGCGTATTTTGAGATATGTTAAGCATACAGTTAGTGTTGGTTTGACATTTGTGAGATCTCGTTCTACACTTGTCAGTGATTTTTCTCATGCTGATTGGGCAGGATGTATAGATGATCGGCGGTCTACTGGAGGTTTTGCTGTTTTATTTGGACCGAATCTCATTTCTTGGAGTGCCAAGAAACAAGCTACAGTTTCAAGATCCAGTAGTATAAATCAGTAGCAAATGCCACAGCTGAGATAATGTGGGTACAATCACTGCTTGCGGAACTCAGAGTCAAGTTAACTCAGGTGCCATGTTTGTGGTGTGATAAAATGGGAGCTACGTATTTGTCAGCCAGTCTTGTGTTTCATGCACGAGTCAAACACATTGAGATAGATTTTTTACTTTGTTAGAGAGAGCAGGGTCCTACAGCTGAGTGGGGGCATAGGCCCCCACTCAAAATTTTGAAACTCCTTTGTATTTTCAAATAATTTGAACGAAAATCACTTAAAATCTGCAAATTTATAGAAGAAGTGCCCCCACTCAAAAGAATTGCCCCCAGTCAGAATATTTTCTGGATCCGCCCCTGAGAGAGAGAGAGTTCTGAACAAGCAGCTAGAGATTCGGTTTGTTCCCTCGGAGGTTCAAGTTGCTGATGGTTTTACCAAATCTCTTCCGTTGTGAAATTTTGAGGAGTTCAAACATAATCTCAACTTACGAAGTTGTGATTAAGAGAGGGTGCTAGAGATAGAAATAGTTCCGTATTATGTCTGTTCTCTCTACTCTCCTTATCCTTGTACGAATCATTGTACGATACGATTGCTTGCACCGCAAAGTGCCTTCCTTAAATAGACTACGATGGGCTCGGTTGATTATCTGTGTAGAGCCGTAATTCTACCTGATCGCTACTTTTACACCGCAGACGCATGTGATGGGCTGATGGCTCAAGCTCCAGCCATTACTTAGCCGAGAACTGCAAACGCACACTGCTGCTGCACGTCGTAACTTAGTAGTACAACAAAGCACAAATGCCACAATTACTAAAAGGTGTTTGGATCGAAAGTAGTAGGCAGTACTTGTAGTGCAACCTGCTCCTGTGCGGAAGCTTTCTTGGAACGGTCACAAGTAGTACAATTCAGCTGCCCAGCTTGTAAAGACAGGCGTAAAAGCATAGTGCAGCGGGCAGGTATCACTACATCACGGTAATGATATAAGGGCACGTAGAAAGTTCGACTATATATGTTAAAAAGTGTCCCAAAATATTTATTAGAGTTTATAGGGGGTAGTATATGCGGAAAGTACCATGTGCACATGAGCACAAGTGCTCCTTGGACTTTTGAATTTTTGAAAAAATTTAAAACCTCGCTCTTTTATGTTTTCAAAAATTATGACATTAAATATGTAGATAGATTTAGACACGAGGAGTGTAGTCAAAAAAGTCCCATTAAAAAATAATTTGTATTTTGGAAAATACAAAAAAGACAAATTTCTGACTATAAATAGTAGTACAATAGTACGTATATTTTGTCAGTTTACTGTTAGAAATTTGTCTTTTTTGCATCTCCCAAAATATAACGTATTTTTTGACGAGACTTTTTTGATTCCAATCCTCGTATACACATCTAGCTACATATTTAATGCCATAATTTTTGAAAGCAGAGAAACATGAGAATCTAAAATTTTCAAAAATCCAAAAGTGAAGGGAGCACTGACTCCCATGTGCACAAAATCCTCATCCGTAGTATATGTATGTATTTGTGAGCATCTGCGTTTGTATTGTGTTTCGAAAACAGAAATTTATACCAGCGTATCTGAAAGTATTCAGGGCACTTTTATCAATGTACACTTATATTTCATATTTTAGAGACATTTGTCTAATTATCACCAAAACAGAACTTTGATAAAATGCCTAATGTATCACTAGTAGGAAAACCCTTATAGGCGGAGCTTAGTTCTGTGGCGCACCCCTAAGAATGCGCCACAGAATTTTATTTTGTGGCGCACCAGGAACGGTGCGCCACAGAAATAGCTTAATTTTGTGGCGCACCATGGAACACTGCGCCACAAAAACTTGGTGGGGCCCACACCCTGTCACGCCCAATCCTTGGTTTTACTTTTTCTACGGCGCACTGCACTTGGTGCGCCACGAAATGCGTGTTCCGTGGCGCACGCGGCTCGGTGCGCCACGAAATGACGTGTTACGTGGCGCACTGGCCTCGGTGCGCCACAGAAATAACGTGTCCTATATCATGGCCGTACCCCTCCCTCGCCCGTACCACTCTCTCCCCTCTCCCCTCTCCCCGCGTCGCCGCCTTCCATGGCGAGCGCTGCCGTCGCCGTCGCCACCGCCGCCGCCTTCCTCCGCGAGGGCCGCATGCCGCCACGCTCCACCCATCCCCGCCACCAGCAGCACAAGCCGCTGCAGCGTGGAGGAGGAGGGGCCGGCGTGGCGTCAAGGTGGAGGAGCCGCCGCCGCGTCAAGGTGAAGGAGCCACCGCGACCTCCACCCCTGCCATCGTCGTCGGTGAGCTCCCTCCCCTCCCCTCCCTCTTCCTCCCCCGCGCGAGCACAACGTGCTCGACGAAATGCTCGCTCGGTTGGCTGGCCAGGTCAGCGTGGTTGAGGTCGATGTCGGCGACGACGGTCACGTAGGAGTCGTGCTCTTGCTTGTGCTGCTAGGTTTATTGCTGTTGTTGCTCTGGATGCATTGCTGCTGTTGCTCTGGATGCATTGCCCCTAATCGTTTTGCTTCATATGGTGTCCATTTGGAGCCTGGATTGCTAGTGGTTAGTATATTGTTATGCTTGCTAATCCTTGTTGTTGCTTGTCTTAAGCAATAGAAATTGTCTATGCCTCTGCGTACTTGCTTACCATTAGCTGGTGAGCTAGTGATGCTTATTGGAGTGTTCTATATCGGTGACACTTCTATGCTGCTACTACATATTGGTGTTGGTTATTGTCAACTTATATCACTTGCTATGCACTGTGTGGCTTACTTGGATCATATGTACTCGTTGTTTGTGGAGGTTTATCGCCACTTGTTATTGATGAACCATGTGATGGTAATGATTCAATTTAATTCAATGATGTTAATTTGATTTCCATCCTTTGTTGGAAATAAATCAATGTCTGAACCTGTACAAGGTAATGAAGACTTGCTCACTTGGTATTGCTTGCTAGTTGGACATTTGGTTGGTTTTGATGCTACTTGGTTCATTTAAATGCATGAAATGCTACTATGGTATGCTACTGTGGTATCCTTGTGAAGAAAATGATGGATTCTTGTGAGCTTATGGTATGCTACTATGCTACTGTGGTATCCCTGTGAAGATTTACTTGATGGATTCTTGTGAGCTTATGGTATGCTACTATGCTTATAATGCTCTGATTAGTGGGGATGCTTACTGGATCATGTGCATATAGTTCATATATTTCCCTAAAAAGAAAGAATGCTCCCTGGCCAGATGCTTGATGTCTTGGCTCAGCCAATGATGCAAAGGCTGAGGCAAAAAGTTGGATAAGAACAGATACTAAAATGATAAATTTCTATTTCTTGTTGGCTTTGATGAAAATAGAGATATCCACAGTAGGGGATCATGTAAATGAATACCACTGTGGTATCCTTTGAAGAAAAAGGACTATTTCTGATGGTTTTAAAAGGCTAGGTGGTGCTAGGTGATTAAGTTGGCTACCAAGACTTGTCTCATCCGGTTAGGCTGGGATATGCTATGTGTTGTTGCTTGTTTAGGCATATCTATCACTTACTAGATTTACTTGGTTCTTGATTGGCCTCTCTTTTGCCGACATCACTTGGTCTATATACCAAGTGATGAATAATCCCTTTGAAGCATCTGCTCCATGCATGCTATGTGTGTTTGAGCATCTTGACTTATGTCACCATGGTTGCTGGTTTGGTGGTGTTTTTGTACTTGCCGATGATTAGATGGTTGGTCGATCACTCGTACACTCGGGGTGGAGCAAGTGAGCCTGGTGTGATGGCACAAATATCAATATCTTGTGCATCCTACCTGGCCTCACTTACTCCATCCCTGTATGTTAATATTTGTTTCGACCAACAAAGTATGAGGCATTCCATTTAGTTCATACTAGCTACTTCTTAATTGCATTGCCTTTCTTCCATTTTAGTACCGATGATTAAATTGTTTGGTCACTTGTACACTCTGGGGTGGGGCCACTGAGCCTGGTGCGATGGCACAAATATCAATCTCTTGTGCATCCTACCTGGCCTCGCTGACCCCATCCACGAATGTTAATATTTCTTTCGACCAACAAAGTATGAGGCATATGATATCTAGTTGAGATACCACTTGGCTCTTTCTTCCATTTTAGTGCCGATGATTAGAATGTTTGGTCACCTATACGCCGCAATATACTTTGTAGACGGGCCCCCCTTTCCCCGGCTGCCGTTCTGTGAACGAGTCTTTGACGAGACAACAACGCCGACCTGCCTCTCCGGCGCAGAACCACACCAGTCCCAGCCGCCTCTCTTGTGGCCGCGTCTCCTGCGCCCTACACTCTTCGCCTTCTTGCCCGGTGAACAATAGACTGATCGTTGGAATAAGGAAGCCGATGACGGCCGATCGCAATCTAATCTTGCGACCGGCCGTCATCGATTTCCTTATTCCAACGATCAGTCTATTGGTTCACCGGTCAAGAAGGCGAAACAGTGCAGGACGCGGGACACACGGCCACAAGGGAGGCGGCTGGGACTGCCGTGGTTCTGCGCCCGAGAGGCAGATCGGCGTTGTTGTCTCGTCAAGGACCCGTTCACGGAACGGCGGCCGGGGAAAGGGGGGCCTTCTGCAAAGTATACTCGCGGCGATATCTGCAACTATGGTTTCTGACCGTAGTATTTATGTTGACCAACAATGTATGAGGCACTTATTCCATTTTGTCATTCCATTTGCTTTGGTATTTCCAAAATGCCGATGATTAAAATGTTTGGTCCCCGTACACTCTGGGGTGGCGTAAGTGAGCCTGGTAAGATAGCACAAATATCAATCTCTTGTGCATCGGACTTGGTCTCGCTTACGCCATCCCGCAATGTTAATATTTGTGTTGACCAACAATGTATGAGGCACTTATTCCATTCCATTTGCTTTGGTATTTTCAAAATGCCGATGATTAAAATGTTTGATCACCGTACACTTGGGGGTGGCGTAAGTGAGCCTGGTAAGATAGCACAAATATCAATCTCTTATGCATCGGACTTGGTCTCACTTACGCCATCCCTAAATGTTAAGACTTGTGTTGACCAACAATGTATGAGGCATTTATTCCATTTCTCTTGTGCAGCGGACTTGTTGGTCTCACTTTCTTCCATTTTAATCATAGTAGGAACCGGATGAAGACCCCGATGCAAGCGAGCCTGGTGGGTAGAGAGGAGGGAGCAAAGGAGGAACCGGATGAAGACTACTTTGTATCTGGAAATTGTGAAATTTGTATGAATTAATAGTTGTATGCAAAACATTTGACACTTACCACTATATATGTATCTCGATCGGGCTCTAAGTACTGTGATGATGATGTATAATGTTGCTATGTTATATGTGTCCATATTATATCTGTCTATCTGTCTATATTATACCTGCATAATGTGTACAAAACCTGTATAAAATCTGTATAATACACCAGGGAGCACAAAATCGAGTATGCCTATACATTGTTCTGTGGCGCACCAAAATAGAATTTAGTGGCGCACCTATTTCTGTGCCGCAGCTGGTCCATATGCGCCACAGAACACCTTAATTCTGTGGCGCATAGTCCGGTGCGCCACAGAAACCTTATTTTTGTGGCAAAGTTTCTGTGGCGCACCGCCCATGCGCCACAGAATCACTTTTTCGTGCGCCACTGATGAGGCTTTCCCTACTAGTGTATTAAGGCACTTCAATAAAAGTGCCCTTAAGGTTGACATTTTAGATGCATTTTTCTAATTAGTACAAATGCCTATGTGTTGCCATGAGTCATAAAATTTCATTTCTCAATATACATATATAATTCACAACTCTTATGAAAATTTAAATAAAATCAGGGATATCATAATGTACTACAACTTGATAATATCGAACGCAATAACAAGATAGCATTGTTGTGCATCTGCGTGGTTTCAAGTTCTAGGACTTTTAGTTACTCTTCCGCGGTAAATCCCACACATGTGTTCAAAGCCATCATAACTATCAACTCAACAAACCTCTCCTTTTAGATGTATTAATGTCTCACAAAACCTGGGTGCTGCAAAACAAGTATAATTAAAGGAATACTTATTTTTTGATTAGTCCAAACAACACTTTGATATTCATAAATAGAGATATCCGGAGATAACTCTCAATAGTAGCCTTTTGTGTCAAACATAGAAAAGGGCCTTATCAAATCTTCAATAACAGCTAGGGTAAAAGCCTTCGTCGGTAGGCTAATGGTACGAATGCTAATTTTTTTATTTAGCGATTTCTTGACCGCTCTAAAGGAGAATGACCATGAAAATCAAGAAAAAGAATGAGAACAGAAACAAAGAAAAAGTGTTTTATTTCATCCCAGAAATAAAACAGAACGCCGTACTTCATGGCTCACGGACATGAACACTAGTTCAGGCTTTTCAGGTTGAAGACGCAGAGATACAAGGAATGAGTGCAATCTCTGAGAGGGGTCGAAAGAACCCAACTCACGTTATAAATGAATGACCGAAAACCGAGCACGTGTTTCTGATATGCAGCTTTGCTTCAGTCCGTGGATGTTTGCCACGGCTCTTATCTGAAGACTTCCTTCATGCCCTTGACTAAGAGCATTTTCAGCCGTCTCCCCGACGAGGCCTCTGTTAGCCTTTTTTTACATCCGGATGGCGATATTTGGTCCAGCCGCGTTCTCTGCTCCTCGTTTTCTCACGATTTGGCCTTTAATCCATCCGGAGAGTCTAGGCCATCCCCGGCTTTCCGAGGCCCGGTCGGGGACTCCGGACGAAACAAAAACGCGCAAAACGTCGAGCGGGCCCGCGTTGTTGGCGTCAGAAGGGGTAGTTCCCTCCATTTATTTCGTTTTCTCTCCAAAATGTGCCGCATAGAATCATTTTCCCCGCCGAATTTTGGAGGAGCTACCGCCATTCTCCGCCACAGTTGCAGCTCCTTCTCTTCCCTTCCACCATCATGCCGCCGAAGAAGCTCGCCGCCGATGGCGCGTCGAAAGCGAGGAAGCCGCGGGCGCCAAAACAGAGGCCGCCGGGATGGAAAAACGCGCAGTGGGCAGCGGATGTGGAGCGGCGGCGGACGAAACTCGCGGCAGGACGGAGAGGGAGAAGAAGTTTAACGTGAAGAAGGTGGCGGCGGCGGCGGTGAACGAACAGGCGAGGCTGGTCTCCATTAACTTCTCCCAGCTACGCGTCAACCAATTCCCCGGCCCATGGCCGGCCCAAGGTATGATCGGCGGTGGAAGGAGATGCTCGCTAAACAGGGCGTCCGGATTGCCTTGCTCAAGGAAACCTCTGTGGCGAAGAAGAGGAACATCAACCTGGCGTTCCTGATCAGCGGCAACGACGCCAAACATGGATGAGGAGACGAGGGCTTGGTACGACGGCCATCGCCAAGAAATCCTCCGGCCCCCGTCGGTTGCTTCGTCCTCCGCTTCGACGTCAACTCCCGCCGCTGCGACACCGGCAGCCGCCGATGCTTCGCCGGCCGATGCCACGCCAGACGATGCTTAGGACGGGACCGCCGATGAGCCTATAATCGTCTAGTTTCTGTTTCGATCGCCGGACTTTGGCGATGCTTTTGTGTAGCGGGAAGATGATTTTTTGAAACTATTGCCGCTGATGGGAGAATGCCGGGGGTGCGACTGGAAAAATGTTGCTCCCCACGCCATTTTTCCATCCAATCCGGCGTTTGTTATATCGGAATTTTCGTCCGGGGCCCTCAAACGGCTGGAGATGCTCTAAGAGACTCCCGATTCAGGATGAACTGCAAGCAAAATAATCAATAAAATGTAGAACACTTTTTTGTGTCCGATTTGGAGATCATTGTTGGAGATGGCCTAAATGTAGAACAATGAGCGATTTGGAATCAATAAAATACAGTGAAGGCTTTCCCTAAAAAACGATTTAACTATGGCTTTTTAAACTTCTCTCTGAGGAAGGTGTGTGGCAGGAGCTGCTACAACATGGGAACTCGTTTTTAGGAAGACACTTGGCTAGGAGACTCGTCATTATCATCTCAATATCCGAGCCTATATAATATTGTTAGAAATAAAGAAGTCTTAGTTGGGGATATCTTAATAAATACACCGTTGAATATATGATTTGTCTGATGATTGATGGGATACCTGGATAAGTCTGGTCCGGAGATTAATGGGAGTTACTCTAACGAATGAACAAGATAGTTTTAAGTGACGCTTGACTACAAATAATATTTTTCAGTTAAGTCTATGTATGCTGATTTATAGGAATGGGCCGGTCTTTCTTAAAGAATACTTGTGGAGAATTAAGGTACTGCTGAAAATAAGAATTTTTATAGATTCTCTATCGAAAAGTGCTTCTTATTAAAGATAACTTTGCAAAAAGACGATGGAATGGGTGTACTAAGTGTGTGTTGTTGTCACTCTGAGGAAACAATCAACCACTTGTTTATAAAATGCTTATTTGCTTGTCTAGTTTGAAGAGTTGTTCGCTTTACTTATAATATCCTTCCTCCTGCTAATATTAAAAATTTGTTTGAAAATTGGCTTAACAGGCCGGATTGATAAGAAAACAAAAGCTCGAATTCGTGTCGGAATTTGTGCTTTGGTTTGGGCAATATGGAATTATCAAAATGATGTTGTTTTTAACATAGTAGCAAAACCAAATTTCTTGCAGATTATAGACAGGGCAACTTGCTAGGTTCATCAATCCACATGTGGTCTTACCTTATTCCCGTGGAACAACGAGGGCCTATGAATATTAGCTGCAATCGGCTGATGGCGGTCGTCACAATGTTCACACAAGAAATGCACTGAAGAACAAACATCAATATATTTCAGCGGTCCTCCAACGACAGTAAGGGCGCGTTTGGTAGCCTGGCCTCGCCTTGGCTCGCATCGGGCCAGCAATTTTCGGCCCGTTTGGTTACCTGGCCTCGCCCGCCTAGTTGGAGGAACCGGTTCTCAAAGCACCCTCGGGCCAGGCCCTGGAGGAACGCCCGGATCGGCCGTTTCTAGCGATCCACCCACGTCTCCGTGAAACTCGACTACACCCCCTGCAGAGCCACCGCGGGAGATGGCACGAGCTGGCGCGGGACCAGCGAAATCTCGGCGGGATGAATTCGATTACCGTGCTTCAAATTTCGGCACCGTATATAGGGGCGGCTCTCTCACCGCCAAAAATAAATCCCCCATTTCCCCCCATTTAAAGCTATCCACCCTTCCCAATCTAGCGACATGGACGACTCTTCCTCACCCGCACGGTCGGCGAGGCTTGTGGTGGCGATGGTGGTTGTGGCGGCGGCTACTGGCCGCTGATGACCCACAAGTATAGGGGGTGTATCGTATTACTTTCGATAAATAAGAGTGTCGAACCCAACGAGGAGCAGAAGGTGTTGACAAGCAGTTTCGATGAAGGATTCACTGTAAATGCTCACAGACAAGTATTCGGGGGTTTTGATATAGCGAGATAAATAAAGTACAAGTAAATAAAATGCGAGAGTAATAGTTGCAGCAAGTGGCCCAATCCTTTTTAGCACAAAGGACAAGCCGGTTTGTTTACTTATAATGACCAAACGTTCTTGAGGACACACGGGAATTTAGTCTAGTGCTTTCGCTTCATATAGTTGATTAATCTTCATTGTTTTGATAAGTGTTGTGTGGGTGAACCTATGCTAATGCATCGCTCTTCCTAGGACTAATACATACTTGTGATTATACCCCTTGCAAGCATCCGCAAATACAAGAAAGTAATTAAGATAAATCTAACCACAGCCTTAAACTCTGAGATCCTGCTATCCCTCCTGCATCGATATGCCAACGGGGTTCAGGTTGCTGTCACTCCGGCAACCACACAATTAGCAAACGAGTACAAGATGCATTCCCCTAGGCCCATAAAGGTGAAGTATTGATACGTCTCAAACGTATCTATAATTTCTTATGTTCCATGTTAGTTTTATGACATTACCTACATGTTTTGTTCACACTTTATATCGTTTTGATGCGTTTTCCGGAACTAACTGACAAGGTATCAACTTGTCAATGCCTATGGATTGTAGGCTAGGGTTTAGTTGGATCATCCCTGTTATCACCTCGCTGCTCACTGCTTCTCTGGTAATCATCTCTGTTGCTTCCTCCTGTATTTGTCCGAAAACCTGCCGAAATTTGTCCTGGAGCGTCGTAGTTCTGGTACGTCCGAGGAAATCTTCGCCTCGGTTGATAGTTTCGACCGCGGTCCTCCTCTGGCGACCTGTGTCGTTTGTTGTGGACAGCGTCTTCTCCATCTGCCCATTTATTTGCTATCTCCATTAACGCGGATACTGTCTTTGGATTGGTCCTTCCCAAGTCTTCGACGAAATCTCCACGCCTGACTCCTGCGACAAACGCATCTATTGCTCTCTCGTCAGATATATTTTCTGCCGAGTTTTTAATGATATTCCACCTCTGGATGTACTTCCTCATTGGCTCATCTGGCTTTTGTCGACACGCTCTCAACTCCTCTAACGACGCGGGTTTTTTGCACGTGGATCTAAAGTTCTTGACGAACACATCCTCGAAACTTTCCCAGCTGTCGATGGATCCTGGAGCGAGTTTCTTTATCCAAGATCGTGCGGCTCCACTCAAATGCACCTGGATACTTTGCATGGCTGTTGCCCTAGTTCCTCCTGTGAGCTTCACCGTCTCTAGATAGTCGACTAGCCAATCCTCTGGATCTTGAAGGCCGTCGAACTTCTTGAAATTATCGGGTAACTTGAATCCTGAGGGGACTCGAGTTTTCCGGACTCTCCTCGTAAAGCATGGCAAGCCACACATATCTTCGTCGGTCAATTCCGGAGATTGCCGATGATCCCTTCGCTTTGCCGCGCTCCGTCGACTCTTGCCTGTGCTGCTTGTGTCTCTTGCTCCACTTGGCCCTTCGAGTGCTGCCGCTGTTGCTGCTGCAGGGTCGTGGACTATTTTGCCTTGCCGCTCCTTCGGGAGGCGTTGATACAAACGCTGTCCCCATAGCTCCAACTCCTGCTACCGCCATATTGTACAATGTTTCCCTTGGATCACCTGGAGGTGGTTTAGACGCAAGGATAAAAGCATGTGTCGCCATATACCCAGCCTCTGGTGTCTTAGGGATGATGTTTCCTCTTGTATCTATCGACATGAAGGACATGTCGAGGTTCTGGACCAAGTGCTCTCTTTCTGCTTCAGGTATGTGTTGCAGCCTTGATCTTGCTCTGTTCCGCGCCTCCCGATGGCTATCACCCGTAGTTCTAGATTGTCGACTTAAATCTGCCCTTCTCCTGCTGGATGCGAAGTCGCCTCCTTTCTCCTGTTCAACTCAGTCGTCTCGTTTTTCCAATTCCCTGGCAGCTCGTGCGAGCCTATATTGATATGCTTGCAGTTCTTCTGGTGTGGCCGTGGTAGCCATTGGTTCTGTGCCGTTCATAGCTCTTGCGGCTCTGTCCCACGCTGCTTGTGAAAGTTGAACTCTATCTCGCGGCTGCGGCCCGACGTATTTGTTGCCCGGGCCTTGCCGCAGATTAGAGGGATCGACGTATGGATTTCCCGGACCGTCGAAAGCCTCGGATGTCTCCTCTTGATCTTCAATGGCGTAAATATGATGATACTTTGTACTCAGATCTACGTCGGGTTTGGTGACATCATCGTTGAGATTGATGAAGACCTTGCCCACTGTGATAGATTTGTCGATAAAGTCATAACTGTCGACATTGCTTGAGCCATCGCTTATATATGAGTCCGCAGATGACTCGAACGACATGTCGTTGAAGATCTGGGCGAGTTTCTCTCTTGTTGCGGTGCTGACGTAACGTGTCACCGAGGTTTCTTCTCCGACTCGGTTGACGATGCATAGCTTGAAAAATCTGAATCGATCACCGACGATCCCGACGAAATCGGAATCTCGACACGATACGATCCTTCCTTCTCGACGCGAAAGTGAAACCTTCCGAACGTCATCTCCATGGGCTCCGCCAGATACGCATATGCATCCAAACGGGAGGGTGGGTGAGGAACAAAATCGACAAGACCAGCAGCGATCTGTTTACCTCGATCCATTGTGTTGCTTGCGGTTGACGATGTCGAAGATCTTGAGCGTGCCATCGAGATCAGCTCCTTACACCTCTAGTTCCCACAGACGGCGCCAATTGACAAGGTATCAACTTGTCAATGCCTATGGATTGTAGGCTAGGGTTTAGTTGGAAGTAGAGGGTAAGTAGATCTCGAAGGTTTCAGCCGGAAAGTACTCGACGAATATGAAAACTAGGGTTTGCAGACAATGATTCGATTGCCTCTTTGTCCCTCGACTCCCCCTTTATATATGAGGTGGAGCCGAGGGATTCGTGCTATACAAGTTTACAGAGTCCGGGACGGTTTCTAACTCATCCCGCCAGATTACAAATAACACTTCCTATTACAGCTCTACCTTTTCCTTAAATACATCTTGGGCTCTCGAATCTTCTTATTCTTCGGGTAGTGGGCCTTCATTAAACCCCGGGTACTATATTCGGCAGGCCCATTTGGGATGCCTATGTCACTAACCTATTGACGAGATGCCGAAGGGCCAGTTGCTATTTTCTGCTGTTTTCGGTTTCAGAAATCCTAGTAAGGAAATATTCTCGGAATCGGACGAAATCAACGCCCAGCATATTAGAATTCCACGAAGCTTCCAGAACACCCGAGAGCTGCCAGAGGGGAGCCCTGGGGGGCCCACACATGTGGCCGGCGTGGCCCAGGCCCTGGCCGCGCCGCCCTATTGTGTGGTGGCTCCGTACCCCCTCCGACTCCGCCTCTTCACCTATTTAAAGCTCCCTGACCTAAAACATCGATACGGAAAAGCCACGGTACGAGAAACCTTCCAGAGCCGCCGCCATCGCGAAGCCAAGATCTGGGGGACAGGAGTCTCTGTTCCGGCACGCCGCCGGGACGGGGAAGTGCCCCCAGAATGATTCTCCATCGACACCACCACCATCTTCATCAACGCTGCTGTCTCCCATGAGGAGGGAGTAGTTCTCCATCGAGGCTAAGGGCTGTACCGGTAGCTATGTGGTTAATCTCTCTCTCTCATGTACTCCAATACAATGATCTCATGAATTGCCTTGCATAATTGAGATCCATATGATGAGCATTGTATCACTATTAGTCTATGTGCTACTCTTGTGATGTTATTAAAGTATTCTATTCCTCCTTCACGGTGTAATGGTGACAGTGTGTGCATCGTGTAGTACTTGGCGTAGGTTATGATCATAATCTCTTGTAAGTTATGGAGTTAATTATTACTATGCTAGTATCGATGTGATTTATTCCCCCTTCATAGTGTAAAGGTGACAGTGTGTATGCTATGTTAGTACTCGGTTTAAATTGCAAAGATCTATTATGCTCTAAAGGTTACTTAAATATGAATGCCGAATGTTGTGGAGCTTGTTAACTCCGGCATTGAGGTGCTCTTGTAGCCCTACACAACGAATGCTGTTCATTATCAAACAAGAGTATATGTAGCACAAAGGAAGTGAACTTATTTATTATGTGATCAATGTGGAGAGTGTCCACTAGTGAAAGTATGATCCCTAGGCCTTGTTTCCAATACTGCAAACACCGCTTGTTTACTGTTCTGTTACATGTTTACTTCCTGCAATATTACTACCATCAACTGCACGCCAGCAAGCACTTTTCTCAGCGCCGTTACTACTGCTCATATTCATTCATACTACTTGTATTTCACTATCTCTTCGCCGAACTAGTGCACCTATACATCCGACAAGTGTATTAGGTGTGTTGGGGACACAAGAGACTTCTTGTATCGTGATTGCGGGGTTGCTTGAGAGGGATATCTTTGACCTCTTCCTCCCCGAGTTCGATAAACCTTGGGTGATCCACTTAAGGGAAACTTGCTGCTGTTCTACAAACCTCTGCTCTTGGAGGCCCAACACTGTCTACAAGAATAGAAGCACCCGTAGACATCAAGCACTTTTCCGGCGCCGTTGCCGGGAGGAAAGGTAAAAGGCACTCATACTCCGGTCCCGGGTAACTAAGTACTTTTCTCGTTGCCGTTGTGTGTGTGCTCGAAGCTATTTCCTTTAGATCCTGCAATTGCATCTTTTTGTTTCTTGTTAAACACTAGTAAGGCATAATGGAAAACATCTCGTGAGCTTTTTATACTATTTCTCGAGTCAAGACATGAATGGTTTAATGCGAAAATTAAAAAACCTATGGAATCTTATTTGCATGCTAGTAGCAATGATATTAGTATGAACGCTTTGAACACCATTGTTGCTAATGATATAGAAAATTCTAAGCTTGGGGAGGTCGGTTTTGATGAAAATGATCTCTTTAGCCCTCCGGGTATTGAGGAGAAAGTTTATGTTGATTATGATATGCCTCCCATATATGATGATTATAATGATAGTGGTCTTCTGGTGCCGCCTACTATGGAGGATAAAGTTTATTATGATGATACTATACCTCCTATATTTGATGATGAGAATAATAATGATAGCTACTTTGTTGAATTTGCTCCCACTACAACTAATAAAATTGATTATGCTTATGTGGAGAGTAATAATTTTATGCATATAGCTCATGATAAGAATGCTTTATGTGATACTTATATTGTTGAGTTTGTTCATGATGCCTATGAGAGAGGAAAATATGGTTGTAGAAATTTTCATGTTACTAAAACACCTCTCTATATGCTGAAATTTTTGAAGTTACACTGGTTTTATCTTCCTATGCTTGTTACTTTGCTCTTCATGAACTTGTTTATTTACAAGATTCCTATGCATAGGAAGCATGTTAGACTTAAATGTGTTTTGAATTTGCTTCTTGATGCTCTCTTTTGCTTCAACTCTTATTTCTTGCGCGAGCATCATTAAAACTGCTGAGCCCATCTTAATGGCTATAAAGAAAGAACTTCTTGGGAGATAACCCATGTGTTTATTTAACTACAGTACTTTTGTTTTATATTTGAGTCTTGGAAGTTGTTACTACTGTAGCAACCTCTCCTTATCTTTATTTTATTGCATTGTTGTGCCAAGTAAAGTCTTTGATAGTAGGGTTGATACTAGATTTGGATTACTGCGCAGAAACAGATTTCTGTCTGTCACGAATCTGGGCGGAATTCTCTGTAGGTAACTCAGAAAAATCTGCAAATTTACGTGCGTGATCCTCAGATATGTACGCAACTTTCATCCAATTTGGTCATTTTCATCTGAGTAAGTCTGTTGCCACTTTAAAATTCGTTTTTACGGACTGTTCTGTTTTGACAGATTCTGCCTTTTATTTCGCATTGCCTGTTTTGCTATGTTTGATGGATTTCTTTGTTCCATTAACTTTCAGTAGTATTAAGAATGATTATGTCACCTCTGAATATATGAATTATGCACTGACCCTCTAATGAGTTTGTTTCGAGTTTGGTGTGGAGGAAGTTTTCAAGGGTCAAGAGAGGAGGATGATACAATATGATCAAGAAGAGTGAAAAGTCAAAGCTTGGGGATGCCCCCGTGGTTCATCCCTGCATATTTTAAGAAGACCCAAGCGTCTAAGCTTGGGGATGCCCAAGGCATCCCCTTCTTCATCAACAATTTATCAGGTTTCTTCTCTTGAAACTATATTTTTATTCGGTCACATCTTATGTACTTTACTTGGAGCGTCTATTTATTTTTGTTTTGTTTGAATAAATTCATGCTTTTGTGGGAGAGAGATACGCTCCGCTTTTTCATATGAACGCTGGTGTTCTTAGTTCTATCTTTAATGTTCATGGCGGAGTTGAAAACCGCTTCGTTAATTGCTATATGGTTGGAAACGGAAAATGCTTTATGTGGTAATTGGTATAATGTCTTGAATAATTTGATACTTGGCAACTATTTTGAGCTCTCATAGATCATGTTTAAACTCTTGCATCATGTACTTTGTACACATTAATGAAGAACTACATAGAGCTTGTTAAAATTTGGTTTGCATGATTGGTCTCTAGAGTCTAGATATTTTCTGGTTAAGGTGTTTGAACAACAAGGGAGACGATGTAAAGTCTTATAATGCTTACAATATGTTCATATGTGAGTCTTGCTGCACCGTTTTATACTTGAGTTTGCTCCAAACAACCTTGCTAGCCTAAGCCTTGTATTGAGAGGAATTCTTCTCGTGCATCCAAATCCTTGAGCCAAAAACTATGCCATTTGTGTCCACCATACCTACCTACTACATGGTATTTCTCTGCCATTCCAAAGTAAATTACTTGAGTGCTACCTTTAAAATTTCATTCCTTGTCTTTGCAATATATAGCTCATGGGAAAATAGCCTTAAAAACTATTGTGATATTGAATATGTACTTATGTATCTTATTTCTTATAAGTTGCTTGTTGAGCGATAACCATGTTTCTGGGGACGCCATCAACTTTTACACCTTTGTTGAATATCATGTGAGTTTCTATGCATGTTCGTCTTGTCTGAAGTAAGGGTGATTTTCATGATCAAATGGTTTGAGTATGCATATTGTTAGAGAAGAACATTGGGCCGCTAACTAAAGCCATGAATCATGGTGGAAGTTTTAGTTTGGACACTAATCCTCAATCTCTTATGAGAATATTAACTGTTGTTGAATGCTTATGCATAAAAGAGGAGTCCATTATCTGTTGTCTATGTTGTCCCGGTATGGGTGTCTAAGTTGAGAATGATCAAAAGCGAGAAATCCAATGCGAACCTTCTCCTTAGACCCTTGTACAAGCGGCATAGAGGTACCCCTTTGTGACACTTGCTTGAAACATATGCTATGCAATGATAATCCGTGTTAATCCAAGCTAATTAGGACAAGGTGCGAGCACTATTAGTATACTATGCATGAGGCTTGCAACTTATAGGATGTCTTATACATAACACATATGCTTTATTACTACCGTTGATAAAATTGTTTCTATGTTTTCAAAATGAAAAGCTCTAGCACAAAAATAGTAATCCATGCTTCCCTCTGCGAAGGGCTATTCTTCTACTTTATTGTTGAGTCAGTTTACCTATTCCTTCTATCCCAGAAGCAAACACTTGTGTAAACTGTGTGCATTGATTCTTACATGTTTACCTATTGCACTTCTTATATTACTTTGTGTTGACAATTATCCATGAGATATACATGTTACAAGTTGAAAGCAATTGCTGAAACTTAATCATCCTTTGTGTTGCTTCAATGCCTTCTACTAAGAATTTATTGCTTATGAGTTAACTGTTATGCAAGTCTTATTGATGCTTGTCTTGAAAGTACTATTCATGAAAAGTCTTTTCTATATGATTCAGTTGTTTACTCATTGTCTTCATCATTGCTTCGAATCGCTGCATTCATCTCATATGCTTTACAATAATGTTGATCAAGATTATGTTGGTAGCATGCCACTTAAGAAATTACCATTGTTATCGTTTACCTACTCGAGGGCGAGTAGGAACTAAGCTTGGGGATGCTTGATACGTCTCAAACGTATCTATAATTTCTTATGTTCCATGCTAGTTTTATGACATTACCTACATGTTTTGTTCACACTTTATATCATTTTGATGCGTTTTCCGGAACTAACCTATTGACGAGATGCCGAAGGGCCGCTTCTGTTTTCTGCTGTTTTTGGTTTCGTAAATCCTAGTAAGGAAATATTCTCGAAATCGGACGAAATCAACGCCCGAGCATCTTAGAATTCCACGAAGCTTCCGGAACACCCGAGAGCCGCCGCAGGGGAGCCCTAGGGGGCCCACACATGGGCCGGCGCGGCCCGGGCCCCGGCCGCGCCGCCCTATTGTGTGGTGGCTCCGTCAGCCCTCCGACTCCGCCTCTTCGCCTATTTAAAGCTCCCCGACCTAAAACATCGATACGGAAAAGCCACGGTACGAGAAACCTTCCGCAGCCGCCGCCATCGCGAAGCCAAGATCCGGGGACGAGGAGTCTCCGTTCCGGCACGCCGCCGGGACGGGGAAGTGCCCCGGAAGGCTTCTCCATCGACACCACCGCCATCTTCATCAACGCTGCTGTCTCCCATGAGGAGGGAGTAGTTCTCCATCGAGGCTAAGGGCTGTACCGGTAGCTATGTGGTTAATCTCTCTCTCATGTACTCCAATACAATGATCTCATGAATTGCATTGCATAATTGAGATCCATATGATGAGCATTGTATCACTAGTCTATGTGCTACTCTTGTGATGTTATTAAAGTATTCTATTCCTCCTTCACGGTGTAATGGTGACAGTGTGTGCATCGTGTAGTACTTGGCGTAGGTTATGATCATAATCTCTTGTAGGTTATGGAGTTAATTATTACTATGATAGTATTGATGTGATTTATTCCCCCTTCATAGTGTAAAGGTGACAGTGTGTATGCTATGTTAGTACTCGGTTTAAATTGCAAAGATCTATTATGCTCTAAAGGTTACTTAAATATGAATGCCGAATGTTGTGGAGCTTGTTAACTCCGGCATTGAGGTGCTCTTGTAGCCCTACTCAACGAATGGTGTTCATTATCAAACAAGAGTATATGTAGCACAAAGGAAGAGAACTTATTTATTATGTGATCAATGTTGAGAGTGTCCACTAGTGAAAGTATGATCCCTAGGCCTTGTTTCCAAATACTGCAATCATCGCTTGTTTACTGTTCTACTGCATGTTTACTTCCTGCAATATTACTACCATCAACTGCACGCCAGCAAGCACTTTTCTGGCGCCGTTACTACTGCTCATATTCATTCATACTACTTGTATTTCACTATCTCTTCGCCGAACTAGTGCACCTATACATCTGACAAGTGTATTAGGTGTGTTGGGGACACAAGAGACTTCTTGTATCGTGATTGCAGGGTTGCTTGAGAGGGATATCTTTGACCTCTTCCTCCCCGAGTTCGATAAACCTTGGGTGATCCACTTAAGGGAAACTTGCTGCTGTTCTACAAACCTCTGCTCTTGGAGGCCCAACACTGTCTAAAAGAATAGAAGCACCCGTAGACATCAAGTATCATGTAGTCGACGTTCACATGACACCACTAGAAGAATAACACCACAACTTAAATATCAAACCATTAAATATTACTCAACATAGTTCACTACTAACATTTAGACTTCACCCATGTCCTCAAGAACTAAACGAACTACTCACACATCGATCCGGAGGCGATCATGGCGATGAAGAGACCTCCGGGAGATGATTCCCCTCTCCGGCGAGGTGCCGGAGGCGATCTCCTGAATCCCCCGAGATGGGATTGGCGGCGACGGCTCGGGAAGGTTTTCCGTATCGTGGCTCTCGGCATCGGGGGTTTCGCGACGAAGACTATATGTAGGCGAAAGGGTAGGTCGTGGGGCGTCACGAGGGGCCCACACAAGAGGCCGGCGCGGCCAAGGCTCGGGCCGCGCCGCCTCGTTGTGTGGCCACCTCGTGGCCCCACTTCGTTTCCTCTTCGGACTTCCGGAAGCTTCGTGGAAAAATAGGCCCCCGGGCGTTGATTTCGTCCAATTCCGAGAATATTTCCTTACTAGGATTTCTAAAACCAAAAACGAGCAGAAAACAACAATCGGCTCTTCGGCATCTCGTCAATAGGTTAGTGCCGGAAAATGCATAATAATGACATATAATGTGTATAAAACATGTGAGTATCATCATAAAAGTAGCATGGAACATAAGAAATTATAGATACGTTTGGGACGTATCAAGCATCCCCAAGCTTAGTTCCTACTCTCCCTCGAGTAGGTAAACGATAACAAAGATAATTTCTGAAGTGACATGCTATCATAATCTTGATCATACTATTGTAAGCATATGAGATGAATGCAGCGATTCGAAGCAATGATGAAGATAATGAGTAAACAAATGAATCATATAGCAAAGACTTTTCATGAATAATACTTTCAAGACAAGCATCAATAAGACTTGCATAAGAGTTACTCATAAAGCAATAAATTCAAAGTAAAGGCATTGAAGCAACACAAAGGAAGATATAAGTTTCAGCAGTTGCTTTCAACTTCAACATGTATATCTCATGGATAATTGTCAACACAAAGTAATATAACAAGTGCAATAGGTAAACATGTAAGAATCAATGCACACAGCTTGACACAAGTGTTTGCTTCGGGATAGAAAGAATAGGTAAACCGACTCAACAATAAAGTAGAAGAATGGCCCTTCGCAGAGGGAAGCATGGATTACTATATTTGTGCTAGAGCTTTTCATTTTGAAAACAAGAAACAATTTTGTCAACGGTAGTAATAAAGCATATGTGTTATGTATAAGATATCCTATAAGTTGCAAGCCTCATACATAGTATACTAATAGTGCTCGCACCTTGTCCTAATTAGCTTGGATTAACACGGATTATCATTGCATAGCATATGTTTCAACCAAGTGTCACAAAGGGGTACCTCTATGCCGCCTGTACAAGGGTCTAAGGAGAAGGTTCGCATTGGATTTCTCGCTTTTGATCATTCTCAACTTAGACACCCATACCGGGACAACATAGACAACATATAATGGACTCCTCTTTAATGCATAAGCATTCAACAACGGTTAATATTCTCATAAGAGATTGAGGATTTGTGTCCAAACTGAAACTTCCACCATGAATCATGGCTTTAGTTAGCGGCCCAATGTTCTTCTCTAACAAGTATGCATACTCAAACCATTTGATCATGAAAATCGCCCTTACTTGAGACAAGACGAACATGCATAGCAACTCACATGATATTCAACAAAGGTAAAAGTTGATGGCGTCCCCAGAAACATGGTTACCGCTCAACAAGCAACTTATTAAGAAATAAGATACATAAATACATATTCTTCACCACAATAGTTTTTAAGGCTATTTGTCCCATGAGCTATATATTGTAAAGGCAAAGAATAGAAGTTTTAAAGGTAGCACTCAAGTAATGTACTTTGTAATGGCGGGGAAATACCATGTGGTAGGTAGGTATGGTGGACACAAATGGCATAGTTTTTGGCTCAAGGATTTGGATGCACGAGAAGAATCCCTCTCAATACAAGGCTAGGCTAGCAAGGTTGTTTGAAGCAAACTCAAGTATAAAAGGTGCAGCAAAGCTCACATATGAACATATTGTAACTATTATAAGACTTTACATTGTCTCCTTGTTGTTCAAACACCTTAACCGAAAAATATCTAGACTCTAGAGATCAATCATGCAAACCAAATTTTAACAAGCTCTATGTAGTTATTCATTAATGGGTACAAGGTACATGATGCAAAAGCTTAAACATGATCTATATGAGCACAACAATTGCCAAGTATCACATTATTCAAGACATTATACCATTTACCACATGCGGCATTTTCCGTTTCCAACCATATAACAATGAATGAAATAGTCCAACTTTCGCAATGAACATTAAAGATAAAGCTAAGAACATATGTGTTCATACGAAACAGCGGAGCGTGTCTCTCTCCCAAACAAAGAATGCTAGGATCCGATCTTATTCAAATAAAACGAAAATAAAAACAAACAGACGCTCCAAGTAAAGCACATAAGATGTGACCGAATAAAAATATAGTTTCAAGAGAAGAAACCTGATAAATTGTCGATGAAGAAGGGGATGCCTTGGGCATCCCCAAGCTTAGATGCTTGAGTCTTCTTGAAATATGCGAGGGATGAACCACGGGGGCATCCCCAAGCTTAGACTTTTCACTCTTCTTGATCATAGCATATCATCCTCCTCTCTTGACCCTTGAAAACTTCCTCCACACCAAACTTAAAACAAACTCATTAGAGGGTTAGTGCATAATCAAAAATTCACATGTTCAGAGGTGACACAATCATTCTTAACACTTCTGGACATTGCCCAAAGCTACCGGAAGTTAATGGAACAAAGAAATCCATCCAACACGAGCAAAAGAGGCAACGCGAAATAAAAGGCGAGAATCTGTCAAGACGAACGATCCGTAAAGACGAATTTTTTAGAGGCACTCGGACTTGCTCAGATGAAAATGCTCAAATTGAATGAAAGTTGCGTACATATCCGAGAATCACGCACGTAAATTGGCGGATTTTTCTGAGTTACCTACAGAGAACCCTGCCCAAATTCGTGACAGACAGAAATCTGTTTCTGCGCAATAATCCAAATCTAGTATGAACCTTGCTATCAAAGACTTAACTTGGCACAATAATGCAATAAAATAAGATAAGGAGAGGTTGCTACAGTAGTAAACAACTTCCAAGACTCAACAAAATAGTAACAAAATAAGGACATGGGTTATCTCCCAAGAAGTGCTTTCTTTATAGCCATTAAGATGGGCTCAGTAATTTTAATGATGCACTCGCAAGAAATAAGAGTTGAAGCAAAAGAGAGCATCAAAAAGCAAATTCAAAACACATTTAAGTCTAACATGCTTCCTATGCATAGGAATCTTGTAAATAAACAAGTCATGTAGGCATAATGCAACAAGCATAGGAAAACTAGACAAGCGCAACTTCAAGTTTTCAGCATATAGAGAGGTATTTTAGTAACATGAAAACTTCTACAACCATATTTTCCTCTCTCATAATAACTTTCAGAGGCATCATGAACAAACTCAACAATATAAGTATCACATAAAGCATTCTTATTCACATGCATAAAAGTATCATTACTCTCCACATAAGCATAATCAATTTTATTAGTTATAGTGGGAGCAAATTCAACAAAGTAGCTATCATTATTATTCTCATCATCAAATATAGGAGGCATATTGTAATCATAATTAAACTTATCCTCCATAGTAGGCGGCACCAGAAGACCACTATCATTATAATCATCATATATGGGAGGCATATCATAATCAACATAAACTTTCTCCTCAATACCCGGAGGGCTAAAGAGATCATTTTCATCAAAACCGACCTCCCCAAGCTTAGAATTTTCTATATCATTAGCAACAATGGTGTTCAAAGCGTTCATACTAATATCATTGCTAGCATACAAATAAGGTTCCATAGGTTTTTAAATTTTCGCATTAAACCATTCATGTCTTGACTCAGGAAATAGTTTAAAAAGCTCACAGATGTTTTCCATTATGCCTTACTAGTGTTTAACAAGAAACAAAAAGATGCAATTGCAGGATCTAAAGGAAATAGCTTCGAGCACACACACAATGGCAACAGAAAAGTACTTAGTTACCTGGGACCGAAGTATGAGTGCCTTTTACCTTTCCTCCCCGGCAACGGCGCCAGAAAACAGTCTTGATGCGCGTGAGACACACGTCCGTTGGGAACCTCAAGAGGAAGGTGTGATGTGCACAGCAGTAAGTTTTCCCTCAGAAAGAAACCAAGGTTTATCGAACCAGGAGGAGCCAAGAAGCACGTTGAAGGTTGTTGGTGGCGGAGTGTAGTGCGGCGCAACACCAGGGATTCTGGCGTCAACGTGGAACCTGCACAACACAATCAAAGTACTTTGCCCCAACGTAACAGTGAGGTTGTCAATCTCACCGACTTGCTGAAAACAAAGGATTAAACGTATTGTGTGGAAGATGATGATTGTTTGCGAAGAACAGTAAAGAACAATTGCAGTAGATTGTATTTCAGATGTAAGAATAGGACCGGGGTCCACAGTTCACTAGTGGTGCCTCTCCCATAAGATAAATAGCATGTTGGGTGAACAAATTACAGTTGGGCAATTGACAAATAAAGAAGGCATAACAATGCACATACATATATCATGATGGGTACTATGAGATTTAATCGAGGCATTACGACAAAGTACATAGACCGCTATCCAGCATGCATCTATGCCTAAAAAGTCCACTTTCAAGTTATCATCCGAACCCCTTCCGGTATTAAGTTGCAAGCAACGGACAATTGCATTAAGTACGGTGCATAATGTAATCAACACAAATATCCTTAGACAAAGCATCGATGTTTTATCCCTAGTGGCAACGACGACATCCACAACCTTAGAACTTTCTCGTCACCGTCCTGCATT
>NC_061514.1:139967217-139990196 GCF_022539505.1 Lolium rigidum
CGGTTTATTATCACCGTGCGTGGCTGCCGGGCTCAATCACGCGTAGGATGTTCCGATTATGTGGTGAAAACCCTAAATCGTCGTAGGTCGTTTTAGCTTTATATTGATCAAGCAGGACCACCATGTGATCGTATACCTCATACGGATCATGGGTGGATCGGCTCCTTGAGCCGATTCACGGGACAACTCCGAGAGCCGATCGAGGCTCGTATTTAATGTTTACGTGTATGCCATGCGGGAAACTAAGCGAAGCAAATCCTTCACCTTCCCCGACCAGGTATAGGTCAGGTGGCACGCCCTTGCACCAGCATCGGACGTGCGTGCCGAGGCTTTGCGGGCCGTCGCTCGAGGGACCAGAGCCAGCCGCAGTCCTGGGAGCCTCCCGGCTCTACTGTGTTGCCCGTCGCTGCTCGCCGGTGGGTTTCTGACCGCAACAGGATTTCAGCCTGCCGGAGAGGTCTTTTCTCTCTGGTGTTTTCCGCCCGCAGAGGCGGCTGTGTCTCCTCGCGATTATCCCCCGTACCTTAGGTTTTCGGGTAGATGAAGTACGCGAAAGAGAGGCGGCCGAAGGGGGGTGTGGGCCCCCTCCCCACAAGGCGGCGCGGCCTGGGTGGAGCCCGCGCCGGCCTATGGGGGGGCCATGGCGGCCCTCCTCGGCTCCTCTTTTTGGCTGGCTCCTTCTTCTGGAGAAATAAGACATTCGGGGTAATTTCCGTCAGTTGTTGATCTTCAGAAATATTGCATTCTGACGGTGCCTTTTCCAGCAGAATCCTGACTCCGGTGAGTGATTCTCCAATAGTCATGAAACATGCAAAATAGGTGAAATAACATAAGTATCATCTCTAAATATGAAATATATCAACGAATAATAGTAAATTATGATATAAAATAGTGATGCAAAATGGACGTATCAGCTGCGGATGGTAGTCTTCTTCCTCTGCGTCGATGACTTCGGTTGTGGTAAGCTTCTGCAAACTCTAGCCTTAGATCTAGATCTTTTGGGTACACAGGGGGGTCTGAACGAATCCATTGTAGGCCATTCCTTCATCGCTGGTCGAGGTTGTCCAGGTTGCATCTGACTCTACCACGGGGACATTCTCGAAGTTGCATCTGACTCTTCCGCTGGGACGGCGGTGCTACCTGGATCTTCGCAAGGGTCCCCTGGTTTCCTGACCTCGCTGCTGTGTGTGGCTCCTCTGACTGTAAGGCCGCTCTTTCTTTTCTCGTTGTTCATTGATGTGGTAGTGGTAGTTCATTGATGTGCTACTGCTTAAGGATGTGGATGTGGTAGTGGTAGTTCATTAATGTGCTGGTGCTTATGGATGTGGATGTGGTACTGGTAGTTCATTATGTGCCAGTGTTTGTCATGTAGGCGATTATACCATTGGGATCCCCTGATCTTTCTGCTACTACTGTCAATGATCACCAATGTCTGACTTCAAGCAAACCTGCCATGGTTTGGAAATCTGAGCTTTCATAGTTTGTGCTCAATCGGTTGGTTCAAATCGTCCGTAGCGGCGTCTGTTTTAACATGGGATTCAAAGAGGAGCAGACGAAGAAGATAGCTACTGATGTTCTTGCATTCGCTAGCATACATGTGACCACTCTTCAGCTCTACAACCACATCAGAAACTGGAGGACCAAGTGGAGCGTTATAATGAAGATGAAATTCGATCGCATTCTGGACTGGAGTGAAGATGGTTGGTACTTATGTGCTGCCGATGAAGAGACGGTGGATGAGTACATTCAGGTAGTAAGCCTCATTGAGTTCTTCATAGATCTGAAAGTATGTGATTATCGTCTGCACTAACACTTGTTCCATGTGGATTGCAGCGCTACCCAAGGTATCGTCAGTACGCCGTGACCTCGATCACGAACTATGCTCAAATAAAGACGATCTTCACGCCCCTGTTTGTCTGCAAGGCGCAGCTATTCCAGCCTAACTTGCTGGTCAGGGCAATCGACTTCATTGTAGACAACGAAGAAGAGTATGCCGAGTAGCGTAAGCTGCAGCTAGCGGAGAGGAGGAGCTGGCTTAGGATCTGGCTTCACAAGTAGTTTCCTGCTTAGTGTTTCTGATTCCTTCGTCATGATAACCTGATTTTGGGAGGTGCTCTCATATCCCTCAATTAGTTAGGACTTGCTTGAATCTGATCTCCGGTCTGTAATGATGAACTTGCTCGAGGTAGTATATACTAACTCCTCGTGTGATGAACCAGTGATGCATCATGAAATATAGTTGTTTCGCTCATGATGCATCGTACAGTAAACTAGCAATGATCGGCACGGCGGCACGCCGTGCCAGTATGGTGGCTGACTGGAGAATTAGGTGAAATAGCATGGATACACCATTTAGACTTGTAAGGGATATCTCAAAAGAAGTGAAGCTAAACCGTCATAATACCTAAGAACAATGCCAATGAAAAAATCAAACAAACTTGATAAATGACAACAATACATTTGCATACCTAGCTGATGGCATCTTACATACGTACAGAAGAAGAGCCGGTGGCAAGATGTTCATGAAGAACAGTTCACAAATTGGCAATTAAAGCAATAGTCACTTAATGATAGGATTATCTCATCTGTAGCACATGAAAATATGCTGTACCGAAGCTATAAGATAAAATAGTTATTGAATTACGAAATGTTAAAAGAATATCTCTATAGGAGAGCTTTTGCGCAAAGAACAAAATCATGTTTGAAACAGAAAGCAAAAATATAGCAGAAGAATGGTATTTCATAAATATATAATAATCTCATGCAGTCGGTCGCAGCTAATCAATTTCTAAAGAAGAGCACATTTCCGGAACAAAAGGATACATAAACGGGTAGGTTAAATCTTCGGAAAAAAGAAGTAGAATGCAGAATGCATTCTATTAAAATAGAACAAAACCACCCAGGAAAAACCAGAGACATTTGCACCACATTTGCCCCATGTAATCTACTGGAAAAACATACCAGCCGCACAATTAAAATGGAAACAATTGTTTACTTGTACCTAGCAATATGTTGGTATCATAATGCATATCACGTTGCGCCTTTAGACCTAAAATTTATTGAGATGTCATATTATTGTTGAACATCCCACTCAGAATAGTATGAAGGTAAGAAGACCTACTGGGTCTAGTCAAATGGCAAATGTATAATTTATTTATCTATTTGCAAAATTCACCTTTATACTTAGCTTGATTGGAACAAAGAACACATTTCTTACCTTCTGTAATAACTTAGTAACTTTAACAGAAAGTACATGCTTTTGTTGGATTTCTGCACTATACTATTTCATCTAGAAGGACTAAGACTTTAAATATGAGAAAATGAAGTGGCAGCATGATATCTGCAAGAGCTTCATTCATGTCCACCTGAAATTGAACTGTGGCAACATGACTATGCAGTGTCACAGGTTGCACTTATATTTCTGCACAATTAACCCACGAAGTGGAATAAAAGGTAACCCCTATGAAAAGAACAACAACGAAAACCTGTTGTCTAAAACAGGACAGGTTGATCTCTCAATTGGCATACAATAGATGTGTTCAGTGTTTTTTTTTCCACTAAATTCTTGGTGGTCTCTCAAGCTCCAAACTATTGAATTATTACGCCTGCAAAAAGTAAAACGCAAATGGTGTAAAATAATCTGCTAGTGAGGAAAATTCCATTAGAAAATATGCAAGTGAACATATGCTAGGCTTTGAATGTGATCCAGAACATGAGCCAACCACACGTAAACAGATACTGGCCAGACTTGATAGTTAACGGTGACCATGTAATTAAGTTATAATTTTTTATCCACCCAAAGATAAACTATCCAACACGTCCACCTTGCTCTAGAAAGACGTACATGTGAAGCACATATGCACTATTATAAGTGGTGCTTTTATCTGGATATTCAAATCAGAGGTAGTTTTTTGGTTATCAATTTAACCAGCTACTAATGTTTCAATTACCAGCTACAAACAACGAAAGCATATCATTCCTCCTTATACGTGTTCTCTAGAACACACACACGAAGGATGAATAACTCCCTCTTAAATATATATTCTATTGTACAAATTTGCAAAGACTTATAGCCCCCTAGGCAGTCAGTTTTGGATCATCTCCTATTTTTTTATCAATAATTCCAGCAGTTGTTTGCCTTTTTGTGGTACTGATAGTGCAAGAGACACACTGCAAGGCTAGTCCTTTTTTAATTGTACACTTTATTACACAGTAAAGCATGCAACTAAAACACTAATTCACAAAATAACAGTTATGTTCCTTGCTAGCAGGAGTAGAACCCAATTATATTTCCAAATTCAGAAAATGTGCAACATGTATGAATTTCAAACAGGCTAGTTCCTTTTTCGATTTGTGTTTTCCATGATAATTATGATCTATATTTGCAGCCAGATGCCACATGTTTGTCACAGATGTCAAAACAAAAACATGCATACATGCTTTGTTAGCCTGATACAACTTATTTACTTATTGTTCTTATAATTTCAGCACACAAAAAACCTGAAGCCATTTGTAGTGCTGATAAAAGGAGACTGCGTTTAAATTTCCTCGCAAAACCAAAGTTACTGAGACTGCGCTTCCTATTTCTAAAAATAATAATTAAGATGCTAACTCTGCTACTTGATCAACAACAGTTGTGAGGATCATTCAAAAATACAATTCCACAAAATCTGGAAATAATTGCTGCGTTTAAATTCAAGAGCATCATCATAAGGGCTTGGGCAAAAAAAAAGTTTAATGATTACAGATTAACTAACTTTGCTTCAGCTACCAATGTTTCCCATAATAGTATACACACTACAAACAATTGGAATTTGGTAGTCTAAGTACCTGAATGAAGTCGAAGTGCGAGGAAATCTTGAGCTGCACTGTAGTCTAGTCTAGGTACTCCCGTAGCAAGAAGCATGCTGCCTTGGCCTTGAGCAGTGCAGCCATGATGGGCGGCAACCGGCAAGTGCTTCCACACGGCTAGTCCCCCACCGTGCAATGTGGGGAACCAGTAATGGCTTGACCTGACTGAACTGAGAAAAGAGAAGAAAATATTTGAGAAATTATCTGATTGATGGAAGTAAAAAAGCACGGAGTGGAATGGTTCACCTGGAAGCCAGAGTTCCCGCGCCGGTGGTCTTCGGACTGGCTGCTATGCTCACGCCCCACATCCGCCCACATGAACTGGCGCGGCGGCAATTCAAGGTGAAACTTTATCTATGTGATATCCTTATCCCAAACATACTGAACGAATGAGTAAAATTCATGTACTATGAAAAAACTTCCACAGGCTTTTGAATTTGTTACTAATATATATATTCCTAGTTGAGTACGGAGATGGTAAGATAAATCCACGTAGGGAACATTGGCTAGAGATACTAACATACATAGATTATTTTCATTACATAACCGATAGGATTGACGTTCCTAAGCAGTACCTGAACTGTATAGTTGAACTAATTAGCATGAATATAATTTTTTAGCATGCTAAGGCGGGTGGTCTCCCTGTTCCCCTGTCATCAAACTATCAGTGTTTGGCACTGTTATATTCAGTGGCAGATGAAAGATGGTGATGATTTCTTTGCTTCGCACGGGGAGGGCTAGAACTGGAGCAAGCTCTGTCCAAAGAAATTGAAAAAATCTATAATGCCAACATCGGAAAGGTAATGTAAGTCTTCTGTCGTCGTTGTTTCATGTTCAGATGATCCGAAGCCAACCTTAGAGAATATTGTCCCACCGAAACTTTCTGGGTAGTGCTCGGTGTCAATCCCAACCAAGAAAGAACTGAACACCTCATCCAAAAAATAAGAGGAAAGTTTAGTAGCTCTTGACAAAAAAAAAAGACGTGGAAGTTTAGCAATTGCAGTTCTATTTGATACTAAATCAACAGCTGGATGTGGGTAGTGATGCTTCTGACGGGATATCACATTGTATAGATGTATTGTTAGTGTGATTAATTTTTGGCTATAAAAGAGTCCCTTCAATTAGGAAGACCTCCAGTCATTTGAACGGGATGCTAACATATTTACCATGTAGTGTATTATCATACTATTAGCAATAGATAGATAGTGCCTTCTAAAATCTCCCCACTGATCATTTATGCAATTTCAGTATGAGCTAGGCAATAGATAGTGCCTTCTAAAATCTATTCACTGAACATTACACATATCCTCATGCGAAAACCGATAAAATAGTTTTATAGCAGTAGATACGCTGCACAAAATCAAGTGAGACTAATGTTGAAAAAAATCATATGTAGGCACCTACCAGGCAAATATAACTAACAGTAGCCTCCCAGACATTAATAAACTTGCTCAGAAGAGCCACACATATATGTACATCATCTTCTTTTCAGCATCAAGATGCATATCATGCAGTTCAAGTATGGGAGACCTAAGGACACATGCTTTGAATAATGCACGTGCTCAAAGAGTCTCTGAACTGCTTGCAAATTACATGGAATAATTTTGGGGGTTTTCAGCTATGTATGCAAGCACAGTACAATTGGACAGAGGAGCAGAACCAAGGTACTCTGTAAGGAATAGGAATACTTCACATACTAATTAATTTGTTAATAAACTAATTGAGAATGGCCAGCAATTAAAGGATACCTAGAAAGAAAACTGAAGCAATGAGACATCTCTAGAATGGTCCAATGCATGTCCATGTTTTACCATGTAAGCATTTGCATTTGTTGCTGAAAGAACTAATTACTTGTAGATCAATGTCGGTACTGAAGCATATCGGTCTTCTATCCTGGATGCACCAGAGTCCACGAGTGTGAAGATGTCCTAGAATTAGACAGAAGTATGAGAATTTCTCTTAGTCTGAATCTAAAACATATAGAGAAGCATGAATTAGTGGTTCATCCACTACAGAAAAAAGTACAGCAACGAAGAGGTCATGTTTAATTTCATAAACAACTCCATGTTACTTAATCAAGGCAAGAAAAATCGTGAGGTGAAAACTGCTAGCGTGCAAAGAACATACAGTGAGCTCGTTGAGTTTGAAGAGAGTACGCTTGATTCTATTTACGACAACTCTCATTGAGCATGAAAACTCTCCACTGCTCGAAGAGGAACCGGCTCCCTGACGTCGATTGGATCAGCAACAGCGGCACAAAGCTAAGCAAGGATCAACTATGATCAATCAATGGTTCGACGGGGAAGTAGAAAGGGAGGTATCTGTCCAACCAAAAAGTTGTTTGCCCTGCTAGGATGGTTCAGCGAAAATAAGGTAGTGAGAATGAGAAAAATGGGATAGATTCATCATAATATGGCCCAATTAAGGAGCAAATACTTCTAGGAAAATAAAAAATATAGTTTCGTACTAAGCTAATGAAATATGGCTAGGGAAACTGGAAACACGAAACTGCTTAGTAAACTTGTTAATTCTTCATATGAATACCAAGTGTTTGCTTATTCAATATGACATGTCACCTATAACTGTAGTTGCTAAACCAGCAACTCAAGTAGC
Source organism: Lolium rigidum (assembly GCF_022539505.1). NCBI lineage: Eukaryota > Viridiplantae > Streptophyta > Magnoliopsida > Poales > Poaceae > Lolium > Lolium rigidum. The sequence continues at coordinate 139,974,682 of NC_061514.1, forward strand.
AGTCCTGCAATTTCTGTAACTGTAAGTGTCAAGCAGCTAAGCCAACCAACTACAAACACTGCTAGGATTAATTATCCTAGTCAAAGTAAATTGCAACAGACTATGAACTCAAAGTCTGAACATAAGAGGATGGGCATCGACCTCACCCTGCTACTGATGGACGAAACAAACAAAAATAAACTGAATCTTGATGAAGGGGCGCAAATCTTCATCTGAGAATTAAGAAACCAAACAAATGCTAAGTTCTCGATGCTCGATGTAGGATGCCTACCACAAACCACGACCTATTCCAGCCATGGCCTGAACGCAAAGAACATGGTTATCGAGCTCAGCATTGCCTGAAGGGATGACAAATTAAATCTTCATGAGGGGAGATGGTTCTTCACCTGGCAATTAAGGAAGCAAACAAAAACCATATTCTGCAGTTGTCGTTGCTTTCCATAAGCCCGTCGGCCACGGCTGCAAAGCATGACCCAATCTTCCAAGACCTCATCAAGATTTAATTGTACCCGCATAGTCCCAGATTCAATTGTACACAGCAAGAAAAACTAAAATATTTTCATGGCAAGTAACATGAGGATAACATGCATTGCGGCCGAACCTGATTGAGAAGGAAGGTTTCCAATCTTGCCGTCAATAGGAGAACCGGCACCGTCGGGTCCTCCACTGGCTTCAACGGCCGCTCGGGGCCAAGGCGTTGCTAGCACGGGGGCTTGCCGTCGCGTTGTGGCATGGCGAGTTGGTGACTGCTTGTCCAACCTCTTCCGCGCCCCGGCCCAAGACATCGCCGGCCACCGCAGCGCCAGCAACGAAGACATCGGCGAGGGCTCCCGACGTTTCTCGCCTCCAGTCAACCGCCGCATCAGGAGAGATCGTGGCGGGGAGGAGACGAAAAGAAATCCCGACATGGGGCACACGCCGAGGCGGTCGGGATCCATCAGAGCTGCTTTTCACGGCGTGGTGGAGTCGTCTGTGGCCTTGTGTAGCCCTCTCCGCCCGTCACGCCTCCTCCTCGAGCTCATTGGCGGCGGTGTGGTGGAGTCGACAGTGTCCTGTCGGATTCATCCCCGCGACGCGCCTCCTCATCACAGCTCATGCTCGTTGGCGGCGAGGTGGTAGATTCGACGGCGGTCTGGCGCTGCCTTCCCTGCGATGCGCCTCCCCGTACTCGTCGGAGGCCTCCTAGCGGAGCCTCCCGCGATGGGCCTCCACGCACGTCGACGGCGTCCTGGAGAAGCCCCCGCGATGCGACGGGCCTCCTCGTGCTCATTGGACGCGTCCTGGCGGAGCCTCCCGCGAGGCGCTCGTCGGCGACGGCCCTCCCGGGATGCGTCTCCTCCCCATTGCTGTCCTGTGTCCCGTGGTGATTTTTTGAGCTAGTCTGTGGTGATTTAGAGAGAGAAGGGATAGGGATTAGCCTAAGCGGTGGGAGAAATTGCTACACACACCCAGACCAAAAGGAGTGCCACCGCAATATACAACAATAATTACCCACACCTAATTCCTAGTCACACCCGGAAATGCACACGGGAAGAATCAATCACCCAAAACAACACGTGTCACCATGCCATGAACCCTTTAAATGGCCTCAAAATTCTTACAAAAAAGATGTTTGTTCCCAAATAGTATAGTAGTTATACTTATTGTGTATGACCAACACCTTTTGATAACTGAATCTGCTGAATGGGTTGTTATTCATTCTTAAGTATAGATACAATTGTATTTAAAAAAAGTTAAGACACCTATTTTTAGACGGAGTGAGTACCAATATTGAATACAGCTTAACAATTTTTAAAACGGATTGAGAACATAGTGATACTCTGAAAAACATTATGAATGGTGCCAAAAATATTTTTTGAAACTTGATTCATCGGAGTTGGAAAAATAATTAGCAATTAACTTTGAATTCAAATCATAAAATATATTGATGAAAAAAAGATAAATAAGTTTCATTGGGTTTCATTGTCAATCATAACGGTTCATTATGTTTCGGAATTCAGGTTTTGAATTTTGTTAATTTTTGGGCTTGTTTCAAACAGTTAATCGAAATAAATATACATGTTCAAACAGTTGCTAATTTTGATAATTATTCTGACTTATATGGCTCTTCTAAATCTAGGATAAAAAAAATCGGAGAAATAGTTATCAGCCACCAGTGTATTTGTGTCGGTCCAGGATATTGTTAGTGCATAGTCCACACATGGCTCTGTTGAAAAACCTTCACGTGCCACTGCGTTCACTTCAACTTTCCTTTGGATCTCCATATACATATGCATCTCTCTCCGCTGTGCTGCGCCTGCAAAACATTCACTCCTAAAAGTGTGTTTACCCGCTAAGAAACCGATCAATATTTACCCAATGTTGAAACAAAAGGCTAAAGAGTGCATTTCCAGATCATCTAAAATTATTATTTAAATAGTTTAAGCCTGTTGCAATCGCTGGATTCTCAGTGTTCTGCCGCTCCAGGCAACGATGTGCCGTCTCTGCTGATGGGCCAGTGGTTTGTGGGCCTGTGTGGAAACAGCTGCCTCACACTCATGCTTTGGTGCCGTCCGTTCCACCTCTTTCTTTTCTCTTGGTCGGTTGGTCGAGTCTTTGAGGTTCCTCCATGAGGTTTCACGAGGGCTGGGTTTCTCTCGACCGGAGCTAGGTTCCTCCGTGAGGAGGGAGGAAGCCCGCCGATGCTGCTGCTTCTGTTAGTCTGATGATGCGAGAGCGACGTCAGACACAGCCGCCGCGGGCGCATTCGCCGCCTCCGGCACCAGCGCCAAGCTGCGGGGGTCCGCCTCCGCGTGCCCGAGGGTCGTCACCGGCGGCGGGCGGAGGCGCTACAGGGTCGTGCACTGCGACGCCAGCAAGGACGCCCAGGCGGTCGCCAAGCCGGCCAGCATCCCCGCGCTCGAGCAGTTCAAGATCTCCGCCGACCGTGAGTCCCTTTCCCCCTCTTCCGATTTTGCTTCCCCTAGCCCTGCCTCCCTGGGCTCTGAAGGCTACACTGGTTTACTTTGTTTAAAGTGCGCGAATTAGGAGATCTCTGTGGTATTCCATGGTCGTTGCTAGAGTTGGCGTAAGTTGGCTTGGCATGTGTAGATTCCTTTTTCGATCAAGATGTGTAGATTCCTAGGTGCCTGGACAATAGAAAAGGAGAGATTGCATTGTTGTCCCCCGGTTCTGCTTTGATTGATGTGAGCACATGGAGGATTTTTGCAGGTTATTGTCCTTGTGTTCACAGCCTATCTGTTCGGCGGACCAAGCAGTTTGAGAGGTAGGATACCTATCAGTTGTGATAGCGTACGTATGAGACAATTGGACATCAAGGTGTTGAAAATGTGCGATATCTTCATGAAACCTTGATTAGTTTTCTTTTTGCACTGACTTGTCGAAAGATTGGCAACTTGTAGTGGTAATTCATCTTGGAGCCATGCCCTTCGCAGATATTTGCACTTCGTGTATGTTCATTGCTGATGAATAAACGACATAGTATTTCTTATTTCAACAAAAAAGATTTGACATATTTTGCTTAGCAAAATGGTGTTCTTACTGTTGCAGCATAAACTAAGGAGCCTGCCTGACTAATAATACCAAATACTAATATAAATACAGATCACATAATATAAGATGGTAATAATAGACGGTAGTTGTCCCATGGTTTGGGTATCACATATTGGCCAATTGCAGGAATAATTTGATTCTTGTTTGGTATTATTTCGTTTTGTGCTTTAGTCCGTCAGATGTTTGTACAGGATACCAGTTTCTAAACTATGACACTGTATGTGCTGATCTCAAATTGGTTACCAATCAGCAGGGTGAATATTCAGCACTGTCCACATCTTCCTATCTCTACGCGCTCTCCCAAGGAACTCACCAAGGTATGGTTCTCCTTTCCAAGTAGCATTTTGTCGGTGTTAGTTTCAGAACAGAAGATAAACATGCAATGTGCTTCTTAGAGATCTCATGCCATATTGATTGTGCATGCATCTTCTTAATCATTAAAATTTCAGACTTTTAAATCAAATGATGTAGCAGAACAGAGATGGAAGAAGGATTCAGAATTCTGGATATTTTTTTTAGATATTTTCCTTCCTTTAAGAGATTTCATTTAATTGCGAATGTGTCACATTTCATTGGTATGCAGAAATCATCACTCATTCTCATCTTTATGTAATAGCATGCTTTTGTCAAACTATGGTAAATAGATCCACTATAACTTCAATACTGAAATTCCATTCGGATTTACTATGACATTATTTTGCTAATGTTTAGCTTGCTGGTATTTCCATTCACCAGTTACTGTATTACAGTACCTTGAACCTTCTTAATTCAACATATTGTATCTCCCTTCTTTCACACACATTTAGGTGGCTTTTGCTCTGTAAGCATTTACATTGCAAGTCTATTTGCTACTTCTGTGTTTATCAGTATCTATCAATGAACTTCCTTGAGGACTACAAGTGTGTAATTAGATAATTAATTTACTATATTTTGGAAGGATTATCTTACATAATCAGATCGTAGTGTTCTGAAGAACACTGCTGCAGTTGGAAACTGATTCGTAGTTCAGTAGCCGTGTACTTCAAAAGCTGATCTGAATATGATTTTTAGTATGTTATGGTTCAGGGACCAATTTGTGTCTTCATTTCTTGAGTAACAGAAAGCTTGAGAAACTTGGATTTTGTCTTAATTACTCGACGCATACTCTTTTTTAATCATTCAAATTTAGTTTCTCTTTTACTGCAAAAGAACCAATTAGGCTGTATCTAAAGCTAGCCCGCTATCTAAAAATGATTCACATAGATTTCTATATGATTACAAGATTTTTTTTATGTTAATCTGTCTTGGTTCATGTATTTCAGGTTACATACCCATCGACGCTTTTGTGCAGTCTCTTATCTGTTTCTTCTATTATTTTGACAGCCCTTATAGAAGGTGACACACTACAAGAGTATTGGATATTTTGTTGCTCCTGAGTTCATTATATATGTACCAAAAGCTTGAAAGGGTAAGCTATTTTCTGTTTCCTCTTTGCACAGGTACATGAATACTTCTCATTATGTGTGTATATTAGTATATATTAGTACCTAGCCATGTTGATGTTTCTGTAACAGTAGCATCTTTTTTTGGTGGGATAGTAACATAACATGTATTCTTATACAATGCTAAGCTGCGAGGATAGCCACAATTATTTACTTATATAAGCAAAATAAATGTAGTTTGTTGTTTACTGATCTTAATGTTGTTAGTTTATAGGATTATTGTGAGTTGATGTCTAATTTTGTTGGGTTTCTTGCTTAAAAGTATCTCAGAGAATGCAATTTGGTTATGTGCACTCCCCCTAAACCTGACAACAGTTGTTTTTGAACTATCAAAGTAAGATAATTAGTTGCAGAACAAACTCATTTCCCGCCCTTCAATTGTTTCATTAGCTTTATTTGGTTGAGTATTAAACTAAGCTTTAAGCGTGGTGAATACCCAGCCTGCTGAGCCCCTTCCCGCACGAGCTCCTTGGGCCGTTCAATCCAGAGTAGGAGTTATCTTGGACGTTAGTTTAGGCCCCATTGCCCCTAGCCGGAGAGCCAGTTGGTTTTGTCTATCTCCGTCTGCCGCTCCAGCGATGTGGGTGGAGGCACACCGGTGCTTTCACGGTGGCCAGCGGTGGGTAGGTGGGAGGTCTGAATCTGTAGAGTTAGGTTGGAAGCAATTTTTGCCTCATTTTTGCTCTTGTTGGCTATCTAAGTTACACACCATATCGCTACAAGTTACATCTCCAGATTCAGTATCGCTACAATTTATGCTTTTTTTTATTTCTCTGTCGGTTCTTAAATTGGATTTGATTGTCTATCTTCCCATTTTCATTGCCAAACGGGTAGATTTGGACCCACCTATGTCTCAACTTGGAATTTTGATTTTCCGGTTTTTGGATGTACCTAGTTCATATATGTGTACTTCCCTAAACGTGTTGAATAACACACGTGATCCATATTCCATGTGCCGATGTGCCTAATGTTTAGTTTTAGACCTATTGTTCTTCAAAACTAATTATTTTCTCTTACACTGCAGCCTAAGCAGCTTCAGGACATATATGGATAGGTCGAGCATGTCATTTTTTTCGCATTTTTGCTTGACCATTGAAGGCCTGGTGCAAGGAACACTTGCTCCTATGTTAATTGCTCTCCAGTTATACCCCTTTTGTTACATTTATACTGGACACGATGTAGGCTATAGCGTTCGAATTTTGAAGTATTTTTTATTAAAGCTTCCTCATTATTAACTTTATTCCAGTGATATTAGTCTGATTGTTGGGTAATAATAGCATCCTTTGTATGTATCAATCTTATTTGTAACCTGTTTCCCATTGTGATGTATTATCATATTAAAATATTTTTGGGTAGATACTAAAAAGATTGTATTCTTCAAAACTACACCTGCCATCAACACATGAGACACAATGAAAATCGTGAACACATTGTGCCAAGTGCCATGCAGGCCGAGTTTTATGTATGTAAAAAATACACCAAATACAACGCACAAGCCCTATTGTGTGACAACCCTAGGCAGGCGGCGAGGCGAAGCTCGCGTGTCCATCTAGTATTGTATACTACACAAAATATTGATATATATACCATATCGTCTAGGGTAGATCTTAGCCGGGAGAGAGATGTACTGTGGTTTTACCTTCTCCATTGGAGGTGGAGATCGCCGACCTGGACATGGCGAGGACGGCGGTGCGTGGGCGAGGTGGTGGTGGTGCTTCCCGTCGGCACTGTGCGAACCCTAATCGGTGGTTCTGTCGATGGGACGAGTGGCACTCCAATCAACCTCGTAATCTGTGCCACCGCCCCCACCACTCTATATATAGCACAGGCAACAGGGGCCCACCAACCAGTGAACGGTTGGGCGCCCCCGATCAGGGCGCGTTCAAAGGGCACGTCGAGCCGTTGGGCTCGTACGTGGTGGAGATCAACCTAACATTCTCCCCTTTGATCTCAACTTTACTTTTAACTTTATACTTTTATTTTATTCGTTTCATTTTGGATGAGTTCATAGGGCATGTTTCATCGTTAGAGCTCTATTGCCAATAGAATCAGACAGTTACAATACACTTCTCTGTTTTGAAACAAATTCTTTTACTTTTGGGCCTCTATGATCCAGGATAGGTAAGACTTTCCCTTAAATCCATGCCGGCTACGTGTTCCTTGAACACGCTGGTTAGTAAGCTTTTCGTTAGCGGATCCGCAAGCATATCTTTTGTCCTTATATGCTCAAGACTTATAGTTTGATCCTGGACCTTGTGTTTCACAACATAATACTTAACCTCAATTGGTTTCGTAGCTGTACTTGACTTGTTGTTGTGGGCACAAAATACTGCGGGATCATTGTCGCAGTACATATTTAGTGGTTTGTCAATACAATCTACCACTTTCAAGTCGGGTATAAATTTCTTTAACCATAATGCCTGCCCCGTGGCTTCATAACATGCTATAAATTTTGCATACATCGTTGATGATGCAACTATTGTCTGTTTGGAGCTTCTCCACGAAATAGCTCCCCTGCGAGGGTGAATACATATCCAGATGTGGATTTTCTATCATCTTTATCCCCCGCAAAATCTGCATCTGGATACCCTCTTATTTCTAGGGAATCGTGTAGTTCTTTGTACCTTTCACATAGTGTAATGCCTTCTTTACCATTTTTCAGTGTTCAAAACCTAGATTTTCTTGATATCTACCGAGTACTCCAGTGATAAAAGCTAAGTCAGGGCGAGTGCACACTTGTGCATACTGTAGGCTTCCAATAGCCGAAGCATATGGAACCGCTTTCATTTGATCGAGCTCGTATTAATTTTGGGGACTTTGATGTTTCCCAAAACTGTCGCCCTTGACTATAGGGGCAGGTGTGGCACTGCACTTATGCATATTATACTTACTTAGAATCTTTTCTAAATAAGCCTTTTGCGATAGTCCTAACACTCAATTATTCCTATCTCGGTGAATTTCTATGCCCAAAACATATGACGCTTCACCAAGATCTTTCATCTCAAAATTTGAGGCCAAGAACTTCTTTGTCTCTTGCAGTAGACTAACATCACTGCTGGCAAGCAGAATATCATCCACATACAAGATTAGGAAAATATATTTCCCACTTTTAAACTTTGCATAAACGCAGTTGTCCTCAATATTTTCTTTTAATCCAATCTCTTAATTGTTTCATTAAACTTTAGATACCACTGTCTGTAGGCTTGTTTTAATCCATAAATGGATTTCTTTAGGCGGCATCCCATTTCTTCCTTGCCTTCCATGATAAAACTCTTGGGTTGTTTCATGTAGACACTTTCTTCTAAATCCCCGTTTAGAAATGCCGTCTTTACATCCATTTGATGCAACTCTAAATCAAAATGTGCAACTAGTGCCATGATGATTCTGAAGGAATCTTTACATGAGACCGGAGAAAATGTCTCATTGTAATCTATCCCTTCTCTTTGTGTAAATCCTTTTGCCACAAGTCGTGCTTTATACTTTTTGACATTCTCATTGGAGTCATATTTTATTTTGTAGACCCATTTGCAGCCCACTGTTTTGGCTCCTTTAGGAATATTCTCTAAGTCCCAAACATGGTTGGCACTCATCGATCTTATTTCGTCTTCCATTGCCTCCACCCACTTTGATGAATTTAGGCTTCTCATGGCTTCCTCACATGAAGTGGGATCACCATCCATATGACTTGTTTCTGTGTTGTAAACTTTGTAATCAGTCGAAATGGCTGATTTTGTCTCATTATAGACCTTCTAGGGGCCTCAATTTCTGGAGCATTCTGTTTCTCAACTTGTGGCTCAGCTTCTAGAGGTGGATGTTGTTGCCCCTTTCATGCTCAACAAATGGTTTATTCGGCTCCTGACGGACAGGTTCCAAATTTTCACTCATCGTTGTCATGGGTGGAGTCACAACAGGTGCTTGCACCACAATCGTAGGGATTATCGGTGCAGGTGCACATCGTAGCGCAAAAATGGCTCCTGAGTCATCGGATTAGGTGCGTGCACCCTCTTCTCCTCAATATCAATTTTCCGAGCTAGTGCTCCCCCTCATCATTTTGTCCTCTAAGAAGATAGCATGTCTCGTTTCCACAAACTTTAGAAACGATAACCTTTTGACTTTTCAGGACAGCCAATAAAATGGCAACTGACTGTTTTGGTATCTAACTTTGCGATATTTGGATTAAATACTTTGGCCTCAGCAGGGCTCCCCCACACTTTTAGGTGGTTTAGAGAAGGCATTGTCCCTGTCCATCGGTGTTTTGGGCACCGATTTGCTTGGTACTCTGTTTAGAATCTGAATAGCGGTTTTTAACGCCTGATGCGTGCAGTTAACACACGTCCGTTGGGAACCCCAAGAGGAAGGTGTGATGCAGACAGTAGCAAGTTTTCCCTCAGAAAGAAACCAAGTTTTATCGAACCAGGAGGAGCCAAGAAGCACGTTGAAGGTTGATGGCGGCGAAGTGTAGTGCGGCGCAACACCAGGGATTCCGGCGCCAACGTGGAACCTGCACAACACAACCAAAGTACTTTGCCCCAACGTAACGGTGAGGTTGTCAATCTCACCGGCTTGCTGTGAACAAAGGATTAACCGTATTGTGTGGAAGATGATTGTTTTGCGAAGAACAGTAAAGAACAAGTATTGCAGTAGATTGTATTTCAGATGTAAAGAATAGACCGGGGTCCACGGTTCACTAGCGGTGTCTCTCCCATAAGATAAATAGCATGTTGGGTGAACGAATTACGAGTTGGGCAATTGACAAATAAAGAAGGCATAACAATGCACATACATATATCATGATGAGTACTATGAGATTTAATCAGGGCATTACGACAAAGTACATAGACCGCCATCCAGACATGCATCTATGCCTAAAAAGTCCACTTTCGAGTTATCATCCGAACCCCTTCCGGTATTAAGTTGCAAGCAACAGGACAATTGCATTAAGTATGGTGCGTAATGTAATCAACACAAATATCCTTAGACAAAGCATCGATGTTTTATCCCTAGTGGCAACAGCACATCCACAACCTTAGAACTTTCCATCACTCGTCCTGCATTTAATGGAGGCATGAACCCACTATCGAGCATAAATACTCCCTCTTGGAGTCACAAGTATCAACTTGGCCGCAGCCTCTACTAGCAACGGAGAGCATGCAAGAACATAAACAACATATATGATAGATTGATAATCAACTTGACATAGTATTCAATATCCATCGGATCCCAACAAACACAACATGTAGGATTACAAAGAAACGATCTTGATCATGATAGGCAGCTCACAAGATCGAGCATGATAGCACAATTAGGAGAAGACGACCATCTAGCTACTGCTATGGACCCATGGTCCAGGGGTGAACTACTCACACATCAATCTGGAGGCGATCATGGCGATGAAGAGTCCTCCGGGAGATGATTCCCCTCTCCGGCAGGGTGCCGGAGGCGATCTCCTGAATCCCCAAGATGGGATTGGCGGCGGCTGCGTCTCCGGAAGGTTTTCCGTATCGTGGCTCTCGTATGCGGGGGTTTCGCGACGGAGGCTTTAAGTAGGCAGAAGGGCAGGTCAGGGGCCACACGAGGGCCCCACACGCCAGGGCCGCGCGGCCAGCACCTAGGCCGCGCCGCCCTATTGTGGCAGCGCCTCGTGGCCCCACTTCGTCTCTCCCTCGGACTTCTGGAAGCTTCGTGGAAAAATAGGCCCCTGGGCGTTGATTTCGTCCAATTCCGAGAATATTTCCTTACTAGGATTTCTGAAACCAAAAACAGCAGAAAACAACAATCGGCTCTTCGGCATCTCGTCAATAGGTTAGTGCCGGAAAATGCATAATAATGACATAAAGTGTGTATAAAACATGTGAGTATCATCATAAAAGTAGCATGGAACATAAGAAATTATAGATACGTTTGGGACGTATCAAGCATCCCCAAGCTTAGTTCCTACTCGCCCTCGAGTAGGTAAACGATAACAAAGATAATTTCTGAAGTGACATGCTATCATAATCTTGATCATACTACTGTAAAGCACATGAGATGAATGCAGCGATTCGAAGCAATGATGAAGATAATGAGTAAACAAATGAATCATATAGCAAAGACTTTTCATGAATAATACTTTCAAGACAAGCATCAATAAGACTTGCATAACAGTTAACTCATAAGCAATAAATTCTTAGTAGAAAGATTTGAAACAACACAAAGGAAGATATAAGTTTCAGCGGTTGCTTTCAACTTCAACATGTATGTCTCATGGACAATTGTCAACACAAAGTAATATAACAAGTGCAATAGGTAAACATGTAAGAATCAATGCACACAGTTGATACAAGTGTTTGCTTCTAAGATAGAAAGAAATAGGTAAACTGACTCAACAATAAAGTAGAAGAAAGGCCCTTCGTAGAGGGAAGCATGGATTACTATATTTGTGCTAGAGCTTTCATTTTGAAAACAAGAAACAATTTTGTCAACGGTAGTAATAAATCATATGAGTTATGTATAAGATATCTTATGAGTTGCAAGCCTCATGCATAGTATACTAATAGTGCTCGCACCTTGTCCTAATTAGCTTGGGTTAACACGGATTATCATTGCATAACATATGTTTCAACCAAGTGTCACAAAGGGGTACCTCTATGCCGCACTGTACAAGGGTCTAAGGAGAAAGTTCGCATTGGATTTCTCGCTTTTGATCATTCTTCAACTTAGACACCCATACCGGGACAACATAGACAACGGATAATGGACTCCTCTTTTAATGCTTAAGCATTCAACAACAGATTAATATTCTCATAAGAGATTGAGGTTTTATGTCCACACCGAAACTTCCACCATGAATCATGGCTTTAGTTAGCGGCCCAATGTTCTTCTCTAACAGTATGCATACTCAAACCATTTGATTGTGAAAACCGCCCTTACTTCAGACAAGACGAACATGCATAGCAACTCACATGATATTCAACAATGGTAAAAGAGTTGATGGCATCCCCAGAAAACATGGTTACCGCTCAACAAGCAACTTACTAAGAAATAAGACACATAAGTACATATTCTTCACCACGATAGTTTTTAAGCTATTTTGTCCCATGAGCTATATATTGTAAAGGTAAAGAATAGAAATTTTAAAGGTAGCACTCAAGTAATGTACTTTGGAATGGCGGAGAAATACCATGTGGTAGGTAGGTATGGTGGACACAAATGGCATGGTTATTGGCTCAAGGATTTGGATGCATGAGAAGAATTCCTCTCAATACAAGGCTAGGCTAGCAAGGTTGTTTGAAGCAAACTCAAGTATAAAATGGTGCAGCAAGACACACATATGAACATATTGTAACTATTATAAGACTTTACATCGTCTCCTTGTTGTTCAAACACCTCAACCAGAAAATATCTAGACTTAGAGAGAACAATCATGCAAACCAAATTTTAACATGCTCTATGTAGTTATTCATTAATGGGTACAAGGTACATGATGCAAGAGCTTAAACAAGATCTATATGAGCACAACAATTGCCAAGTATCACATTATTCAAGACATTATACCAATTACCACATGCGGCATTTTCCGTTTCCAACCTTATATCAATGAATGAGGTAGTTCAACTTTCGCAATGAACATTAAAGATAAAGCTAAGAACACATGTGTTCATACGAAACAGCGGAGCGTAATATCTCCAATATAAAGGATTGTGGGATCCGACTTTACTCAAACAAAACAAAAACAAAAACAAACAGACGCTCCAAGCAAAGCACATAAGATGTGACTGAATAAAAATATAGTTTCACTAGAGGAACCTGATAATGTTGTCGATGAAGAAGGGGATGCCTTGGGCATCCCCAAGCTTAGACGCTTGGGTCTTCTTAAAATATGCAGGGATGAACCACGGGGCATCCCCAAGCTTTGACTTTTCACTCTTCTTGATCATATTGTATCATCCTCCTCTCTTGACCCTTGAAAACTTCCTCCACACCAAACTCGAAACAAACTCATTAGAGGGTCAGTGCATAATTCATATATTCAGAGGTGACATAATCATTATTAATACTTCGGACATTGCACAAAGCTACTGAAAGTTAATGGAACAAAGAAATCCATCAAACATAGCAAAGCAGGCAATGCGAAATAAAAGGCAGAATCTGTCAAAACAGAACAGTCCGTAAAGACGAATTTTAAAGTGGCACCAGACTTGCTCAGATGAAAATGCCCAAATTGAATGAAAGTTGCGTACATATCTGATGATCACGCACGTAAATTGGCAGATTTTTCTGAGTTACCTACAGAGAATTCTGCCCAGATTCGTGACAGCAAGAAATCTGTTTCTGCGCAGTAATCCAAATCTAGTATTGACTTTACTATCAAAGACTTTACTTGGCACAACAATGCAATAAAATAAAGATAAGGAGAGGTTTCTACAGTAGTAAACAACTTCCAAGACTCAAATATAAAACAAAGTACTGTAGTAAAAACATGGGTTGTCTCCCATAAGCGCTTTTCTTTAACGCCTTTTAGCTAGGCGCAGAAAGTGTGTATCAAGTAACATCAAGAGACGAAGCATCGACAGCATAAATTGTTCTAATAATAGAATCATAAGGTAACTTCATTCTCTTTCTAGGGAAGTGTTCCATACCTTTCTTGAGAGGAAATTGATATTTAATATTACCTTCCTTCATATCAATGGTGGCACCAACAGTTCGAAGAAAAGGTCTTCCCAATATAATGGGACAAGATGCATTGCATTCAATATCCAAGACAACAAAATCAACGGGGACAAGGTTATTGTTAACCATAATACGAACATTATCAATCCTCCCCAAAGGTTTCTTTATAGCATTATCAGCAAGATTAACATCCAAATAACAATTTTTCAATGGTGGCAAGTCAAGCATATCATAGATTTTCTTAGGCATAACAGAAATACTTGCACCAAGATCACATAGAGCATTACAATCAAAATCATTGACCCACATCTTAATGATAGGCTCACAACCATCTTCTAACTTCCTAGGAATAGAAGTTTCAAGTTTTAGTTTCTCTTCTCTAGCTTTTATGAGAGCATTTGTAATGTGTTTTGTAAAGGCCAAATTTATAGCACTAGCATTGGGACTTCTAGCAAGTTTTTGTAAGAACTTTATAACTTCAGAGATGTGGCAATCATCAAAATCTAAACCATTATGAGCTACAGCAATGGGATCATTGTCCCCAATGTTGGAAAAAATTTCAGCAGTTTTATCACAAGCAGTTTCAGCAGTTTTAGCAGTTTCAGGCAATTTTGCACGCTTTGCACTAGGAGTAGGAATATTGCCAACACCAATTATTTTACCATTGATAGTAGAAGGTGTAGCAACATGTGAATCATTAACATTACTAGTGGTGGTAATAGTCCAAACTTTAGCTACATTATTCTCTTTAGCTAGTTTTTCATTTTGTTCTCTATCCCACCTAGCATGCAATTCAGCCATTAATCTTATATTCTCATTAATTCTAACTTGGATGGTATTTGTTGTAGTAACAATCTTATTATCAATATCCTTATTAGGCATAACTTTCAATTTTAAAAGATCAACATCAGAGGCAAGTCTATCAACTCTAGAGGCAAGAATATCGATTTTATCAAGCTTTTCCTCAACAGATTTGTTAAAAGCAGTTTGTGTACTAATAAATTCTTTAAGCATGGCTTAAATACCAGAGGGTACATTCCTATTATTGTTGTAAGAATTCCCACAAGAATTACCATAACCATTACCATTATTAGAAGGATATGGCCTATAGTTGTTACCAGAATTATTCCTATAAGCATTGTTGTTGAAATTATTATTTTTAATGAAATTCACATCAAAATTCTCTTCTTAAGCAACCAATGAATCTAAAGGAACATTATTTGGATCAATATTAGATCTACCATTCACAAGCATAGACATAATCACATCAATCTTATCACTCAAGGAAGAGGTTTCTTCAACAGAATTTACCTTCTTACCTTGTGGAGCTCTTTCCGTGTGCCATTCAGAGTAATTTATCATCATATCATCAAGAAGCTTTATCACCGCCCCCAAAGTGATGGACATAAAGGTACCTCCAGTAGTTTGAATCCAATAGGTTCCGCGAAGAAAAATTCAATCCTGCATAGAAGGTTTGGATGATCATCCAAGTAGTTAGTCCATGGGTTGGGCAATTCTTTACCAAAGATTTCATTCTCTCCCATGCTTGAGCAACATGTTCATTATCCAATTGCTTAAAATTCATTATGCTACTTCTCAAAGATATAATTTTAGCGGGAGGATAATATCTACCAATAAAAGCATCTTTACATTTAGTCCATGAATCAATACTATTCTTAGGCAAAGATAGCAACCAATCTTTTGCTCTTCCTCTTAAGAAGAAAGGAAATAATTTCAATCACTACAAGAAAAGTTCTGATAGACAACGTCTCAAAATCGTCCGCTAAGGGGTATTTTTCGTCGCCTATGGGCCTAACACGACGATATGGGTTC